>NW_027436175.1:0-343000 GCF_964199755.1 Larus michahellis | reverse complement strand
ACCACCCTTTCCCACTTGGTGCCGCGCCAGGCCCAAAAATGGCCATATGTCTGGAGACTGGTCCAACGCCCAAAGAGCCAGCAGGGAAAACTATGCCTTGTTCTAAAGCTCTTTGGGAACCGCTTGCGTGGCCCCACACACCTGGGGGCTGCAGGCTTTCCTGCTGCCTTCAGCCTCAAAACCACCCTGGTCCCACTTTAGAGTCGCTCCAGGCACAAAAATGGCCATATGTCTGGAGATTGGTCCCACGCCCAAAGAGCCAGCAGGGAAAACTATGCCTTGTTCTAAAGCTCTTTGGGAACCGCTTGCGTAGCCCCACAGACCTGGGGTCTGCAGGCTTTCCTGCTGCCTTCAGCCTCAAAACCACCCTTTCCCACTTTGGCGTCGCTCGTTGCACAAAAATTGCCATATGTCTGGAGACTGGTCCCACGCCCAAAGAGCCAGCAGGGAAAACTAGGCGTTTTTCTAAAGCTCTTTGGGAAACGCTTGCGTAGCCCCACACACCTGGGGGCTGCAGGCTTTCCTGCTGCCTTCAGCCTCAAAACCACCCTTTCCCACTTGGTGCCGCGCCAGGCCAAAAAACGGCCATATGTCTGGAGACTGGTCCCACGCCCAAAGAGCCAGCAGGGAAAACTATGCCTTGTTCTAAAGCTCTTTGGGAACCGCTTGCGTAGCCCCACACACCTGGGGGCTGCAGGCTTTCCTGCTGCCTTCAGCCTCAAAACCACCCTAGTCCCACTTTAGCGTCGCTCCAGGCACAAAAATGGCCATATGTCTGGAGACTGGTCCCACGCCCAAAGAGCCAGCAGGGAAAACTATGCCTTGTTCTAAAGCTCTTTGGGAACCGCTTGCGTAGCCCCACAGACCTGGGGGTGCAGGCTTTCCTGGAGCCTTCATACTCAAAACCACCCTTTCCCACTTGGCGCCGCGCCAGGCACAAAAATGGCAATATGTCTGGAGATTGGTCCCACACCCAAAGAGCCAGCAGGGAAAACTATGCCTTGTTCTAAAGCTCTTTGGGAACCGCTTGCGTGGCCCCTCACACCTGGGGGCTGCAGGCTTTCCTGCTGCCTTCAGCCTCAAAACCACCCTTTCCCACTTGGCGCCACGCCAGCCACAAAAATGGCCATATGTCTGGAGATGGGTCCCACGCCCAAAGAGCCAGCAGGGAAAACCATGCCTTGTTGTAAAGCTCTTTGGGAACCGCTTGCGTAGCCCCACACACCTGGGGGCTACAGGCTTTCCTGCTGCCTTCAGCCTCAAAACCACCCTGGTCCCACTTTAGCGTCGCTCCAGGCATAAAAATGGCCATATGTTTGGAGATTGGTCCCACGCCCAAAGAGCCAGCAGGGAAAACTATGCCTTGTTCTAAGCTCTTTGGGAATCGCTTGCGTAGCCCCACACACCTGGGGGCTGCAGGCTTTCCTGCTGCCTTCAGCCTCAAAACCACCCTGTCCCACTTTAGCGTCGCTCCAGGCACAAAAATGGCCATATGTCTGGAGATTGGTCCCACGCCCAAAGAGCCAGGAGGGAAAACTATGCCTTGTTCTAAAGCTCTTTGGGAATCGCTTGCGTAGCCCCACGGACCTGGGGGCTGCAGGTTTTCCTGCTGCCTTCAGCCTCAAAACCACCCTTTCCCACTTGGCGCCGCGCCAGGCACAAAAAAGGCCATATGTCTGGAGATTGGTCCCACACCCAAAGAGCCAGCAGGGAAAACTATGCCTTGTTGTAAAGCTCTTTGGGAACCGCTTGCGTGGCCCCACACACCTGGGGGCTGCAGGCTTTCCTGCTGCCTTCAGCCTCAAAACCACCCTTTCCCACTTGGTGCCGCGCCAGGCCCAAAAATGGCCATATGTCTGGAGACTGGTCCAACGCCCAAAGAGCCAGCAGGGAAAACTATGCCTTGTTCTAAAGCTCTTTGGGAACCGCTTGCGTGGCCCCACACACCTGGGGGCTGCAGGCTTTCCTGCTGCCTTCAGCCTCAAAACCACCCTGGTCCCACTTTAGAGTCGCTCCAGGCACAAAAATGGCCATATGTCTGGAGATTGGTCCCACGCCCAAAGAGCCAGCAGGGAAAACTATGCCTTGTTCTAAAGCTCTTTGGGAACCGCTTGCGTAGCCCCACAGACCTGGGGGTGCAGGCTTTCCTGCTGCCTTCAGCCTCAAAACCACCCTTTCCCACTAGGCGCCGCGCCAGGCACAAAAATGGCCATATGTCTGGAGACTGGTCCCACGCCCAAAGAGCCAGCAGGGAAAACTAGGCCTTGTTCTAAAGCTCTTTGGGAACCGCTTGCGTAGCCCCACACACCTGGGGGCTGCAGGCTTTCCTGCTGCCTTCAGCCTCAAAACCACCCTTTCCCACTTGGCGCCGCGACCAGGCACAAAAATGGCCATATGTCTGGAGATGGGTCCCACGCCCAAAGAGCCAGCAGGGAAAACTAGGCCTTGTTCTGAAGCTCTTTGGGAACCGCTTGCGTAGCCCCACAGACCTGGGGTCTGCAGGCTTTCCTGCTGCCTTCAGCCTCAAAACCACCCTTTCCCACTTGGCGCCGCGCCAGGCAAAAAAAGGCCATATGTCTGGAGACTGGTCCCACGCCCAGAGAGCCAGCAAGGAAAACTATGCCTTGTTCTAAAGCTCTTTGGGAACCGCTTGCGTAGCCCCACAGACCTGGGGGCTGCAGGCTTTCCTGCTGCCTTCAGCCTCAAAACCACCCTGGTCCCACTTTAGCGTCGCTCCAGGCACAAAAATGGCCATATGTCTGGAGATTGGTCCCACGCCCAAAGAGCCACCAGGGAAAACTATGCCTTGTTCTAAAGCTCTTTGGGAACCACTTGCGTAGCCCCACACACCTGGGGGCTGCAGGCTTTCCTGCTGCCTTCAGCCTCAAAACCACCCTTTCCCACTTGGCGCCGCGCCAGGCACAAAAATGGCCATATGTCTGGAGATTGGTCCCACACCCAAAGAGCCAGCAGGGAAAAATATGCCTTGTTGTAAAGCTCTTTGGGAACCGCTTGCGTGGCCCCACACACCTGGGGGCTGCAGGCTTTCCTGCTGCCTTCAGCCTCAAAACCATCCTTTCCCACTTGGCGCCGCGCCAGGCATAAAAATGGCCATATGTCTGGAGATTGGTCCCACACTCAAAGAGCCAGCAGGGAAAACTATGCCTTGTTCTAAAGCTCTTTGGGAACCGCTTGCGTAGCCCCACAGACCTGGGGGCTGCAGGCTTTCCTGCTGCCTTCAGCCTCAAAACCACCCTGGTCCCACTTTAGCGTCGCTCCAGGCACAAAAATGGCCATATGTCTGGAGATGGGTCCCACGCCCAAAGAGACAGCAGGGAAAACTAGGCCTTGTTCTAAAGCTCTTTGGGAACCGCTTGCGTGGCCCCACACACCTGGGGGCTGCAGGCTTTCCTGCTGTCTTCAGCCTCAAAACCACCCTGTCCCACTTGGCGCCGCGCCAGGCACAAAAAAGGCCATATGTCTGGAGATTGGTCCCACGCCCAAAGAGCCAGCAGGGAAAACTAGGCCTTGTTCTAAAGCTCTTTGGGAACCACTTGCGTGGCCCCACGGACCTGGGGGCTGCAGGCTTTCCTGCTGCCTTCAGCCTCAAAACCACCCTTTCCCACTTGGCGCCGCGCCAGGCACAAAAATGGCCATATGTCTGGAGACTGGTCCCACGCCCAAAGAGCCACCAGGCAAAACTATGCCTTGTTCTAAAGCTCTTTGGGAACCGCTTGCGTGGCCCCACACACCTGGGGGCTGCAGGATTTCCTGCTGCCTTCAGCCTCAAAACCACCCTGGTCCCACTTTAGCGTCGCTCCAGGCACAAAAATGGCCATATGTCTGGAGATTGGTCCCACGCCCAAAGAGCCAGCAGGGAAAACTATGCCTTGTTCTAAAGCTCTTTGGGTATCACTTGCGTAGCCCCACACACCTGCGGGATGCAGGCTTTCCTGCTGCCTTCAGCCTCAAAACCACCCTGTCCCAATTTAGCGTCGCTCCAGGCACAAAAATGGCCATATATCTGGAGATTGGTCCCACGCCCAAAGAGCCAGCAGGGGAAACTATGCCTTGTTCTAAAGCTCTTTGGGAAACGCTTGCGTAGCCCCACGCACCTGGGGGCTGCAGGCTTTCCTGCTGCCTTCAGCCTCAAAACCACCCTTTCCCACTTGGCGCCGCGCCAGGCACAAAAATGGCCATATGTCTGGAGACTGGTCCCACGCCCAAAGAGCCAGCAGGGAAAAATATGCCTTGTTGTAAAGCTCTTTGGGAACCGCTTGCGTGGCCCAACAGACCTGGGGGCTGCAGGCTTTCCTGCTGCCTTCAGCCTCAAAACCATCCTTTCCCACTTGGCGCCGCGCCAGGCATAAAAATGGCCATATGTCTGGAGATTGGTCCCACACTCAAACAGCCAGCAGGGAAAACTATGCCTTGTTCTAAAGCTCTTTGGGAACCGCTTGCGTAGCCCCACAGACCTGCGGGCTGCAGGCTTTCCTGCTGCCTTCAGCCTCAAAACCACCCTTTCCCACTTGGCGCCGCGCCAGGCACAAAAATGGCCATATGTCTGGAGACTGGTCCCACGCCCAAAGAGCCAGCAGGGAAAACCATGCCTTGTTGTAAAGCTCTTTGGGAACCGCTTGCGTAGCCCCACACACCTGGGGGCTGCAGGCTTTCCTGCTGTCTTCAGCCTCAAAACCACACTTTCCCACTTGGCGCCGCGCCAGGCAAAAAAAGGCCATATGTCTGGAGACTGGTCCACGCCCAGAGAGCCAGCAAGGAAAACTATGCCTTGTTCTAAAGCTCTTTGGGAACCGCTTGCGTAGCCCCACAGACCTGGGGGCTGCAGGCTTTCCTGCTGCCTTCAGCCTCAAAACCACCCTGGTCCCACTTTAGCGTCGCTCCAGGCACAAAAATGGCCATATGTCTGGAGATGGGTCCCACGCCCAAAGAGACAGCAGGGAAAACTAGGCCTTGTTCTAAAGCTCTTTGGGAAACGCTTGCGTAGCCCCACACACCTGGGGGCTGCAGGCTTTCCTGCTGTCTTCAGCCTCAAAACCACCCTGTCCCACTTGGCGCCGCGCCAGGCACAAAAAAGGCCATATGTCTGGAGATTGGTCCCACGCCCAAAGAGCCAGCAGGGAAAACTAGGCCTTGTTCTAAAGCTCTTTGGGAACCACTTGCGTGGCCCCACGGACCTGGGGGCTGCAGGCTTTCCTGCTGCCTTCAGCCTCAAAACCACCCTTTCCCACTTGGCGCCGCGCCAGGCACAAAAATGGCCATATGTCTGGAGACTGGTCCCACGCCCAAAGAGCCACCAGGCAAAACTATGCCTTGTTCTAAAGCTCTTTGGGAACCGCTTGCGTGGCCCCACACACCTGGGGGCTGCAGGATTTCCTGCTGCCTTCAGCCTCAAAACCACCCTAGTCCCACTTTAGCGTCGCTCCAGGCACAAAAATGGCCATATGTCTGGAGATTGGTCCCACGCCCAAAGAGCCAGCAGGGAAAACTATGCCTTGTTCTAAAGCTCTTTGGGTATCACTTGCGTAGCCCCACACACCTGCGGGATGCAGGCTTTTCTGCTGCCTTCAGCCTCAAAACCACCCTGTCCCAATTTAGCGTCGCTCCAGGCACAAAAATGGCCATATATCTGGAGATTGGTCCCACGCCCAAAGAGCCAGCAGGGGAAACTATGCCTTGTTCTAAAGCTCTTTGGGAAACGCTTGCGTAGCCCCACACACCTGGGGGCTGCAGGCTTTCCTGCTGCCTTCAGCCTCAAAACCACCCTTTCCCACTTGGCGCCGCGCCAGGCACAAAAATGGCCATATGTCTGGAGACTGGTCCCACGCCCAAAGAGCCAGCAGGGAAAACTGTGGCTTGTTCTAAAGCTCTTTGGGAACCGCTTGCGTGGCCCCACAGACCTGGGGGCTGCAGGCTTTCCTGCTGCCTTCAGCCTCAAAACCATCCTTTCCCACTTGGCGCCGCGCCAGGCACAAAAATGGCCATATGTCTGGAGACTGGTCCCACGCCCAAAGAGCCAGCAGGGAAAACCATGCCTTGTTGTAAAGCTCTTTGGGAACCGCTTGCGTAGCCCCACACACCTGGGGGCTGCAGGCTTTCCTGCTGCCTTCAGCCTCAAAACCACCCTTTCCCACTTGGTGCCGCGCCAGGCCCAAAAATGGCCATATGTCTGGAGACCTGTCCCACTCTCAAAGAGCCAGCAGGGAAAACTATGCCTTGTTCTAAAGCTCTTTGGGAACCGCTTGCGCAGCCCCACAGACTGCGGGCTGCAGGCTTTCCTGCTGCCTTCAGCCTCAAAACCACCCTTTCCTACTTGGCGCCGCGCCAGGCACAAAAATGGCCATATGTCTGGAGATGGGTCCCACGCCCAAAGAGCCAGCAGGGAAAACTAGGCCTTGTTCTAAAGCTCTTTGGGAACCGCTTGCGTAGCCCCACACACCTGGGGGCTGCAGGCTTTCCTGCTGTCTTCAGCCTCAAAACCACCCTGTCCCACTTGGCGCTGCGCCAGGCACAAAAAAGGCCATATGTCTGGAGATTGGTCCCACGCCCAAAGAGCCAGCAGGCAAAACTATGCCTTGTTCTAAAGCTCTTTGGGAACCGCTGGCGTGGCCCCACACACCTGGGGGCTGCAGGCTTTCCTGCTGCCTTCAGCCTCAAAACCACCCTGGTCCCACTTTAGCGTCGCTCCAGGCACAAAAATGGCCATATGTCTGGAGATTGGTCCCACGCCCAAAGAGCCAGCAGGGAAAACTATGCCTTGTTCTAAAGCTCTTTGGGTATCACTTGCGTAGCCCCACGCACCTGGGGGCTGCAGGCTTTCCTGCTGCCTTCAGCCTCAAAACCACCCTTTCCCACTTGGCGCCGCGCCAGGCACAAAAATGGCCATATGTCTGGAGACTGGTCCCACGCCCAAAGAGCCAGCAGGGAAAACTATGCCTTGTTCTAAAGCTCTTTGGCAACCGCTTGCGTAGCCCCACAGACCTGGGGGCTGCAGGCTTTCCTGCTGCCTTCAGCCTTAAAACCACCCTTTCCCACTTGGCGCCGCGCCAGGCACAAAAATGGCAATATGTCTGGAGATTGGTCCCACACCCAAAGAGCCAGCAGGGAAAAATATGCCTTGTTGTAAAGCTCTTTGGGAACCGCTTGCGTGGCCCCACACACCTGGGGGCTGCAGGCTTTCCTGCTGCCTTCAGCCTCAAAAACATCCTTTCCCACCTGGCGCCGCGCCAGGCATAAAAATGGCCATATGTCTGGAGATTGGTCCCACACTCAAACAGCCAGCAGGGAAAAATATGCCTTGTTCTAAAGCTCTTTGGGAACCGCTTGCGTAGCCCCACACACCTGGGGGCTGCAGGCTTTCCTGCTGCCTTCAGCCTCAAAACCACCCTTTCCCACTTGGCGCCGCGCCAGGCACAAAAATGGCCATATGTCTGGAGACTGGTCCCACGCCCAAAGAGCCAGCAGGGAAAACCATGCCTTGTTGTAAAGCTCTTTGGGAACCGCTTGCGTAGCCCCACACACCTGGGGGCTGCAGGCTTTCCTGCTGCCTTCAGCCTCAAAACCACCCTTTCCCACTTGGTGCCGCGCCAGGCCCAAAAATGGCCATAAGTCTGGAGACCTGTCCCACTCTCAAAGAGCCAGGAGGGAAAACTATGCCTTGTTCTAAAGCTCTTTGGGAACCGCTTGCGTAGCCCCACAGACTGCGGGCTGCAGGCTTTCCTGCTGCCTTCAGCCTCAAAACCACCCTTTCCCACAAGGCGCCGCGCCAGGCACAAAAATGGCCATATGTCTGGAGATGGGTCCCACGCCCAAAGAGCCAGCAGGGAAAACCATGCCTTGTTCTAAAGCTCTTTGGGAAACGCTTGCGTAGCCCCACACACCTGGGGGCTGCAGGCTTTCCTGCTGTCTTCAGCCTCAAAACCACCCTGTCCCACTTGGCGCCGCGCCAGGCACAAAAAAGGCTATATGTCTGGAGACTGGTCCCACGCCCAAAGAGCCAGCAGGGAAAACTATGCCTTGTTCTAAAGCTCTTTGGGAACCACTTGCGTAGCCCCACAGACCTGGCGGCTGCAGGCTTTCCTGCTGCCTTCAGCCTCAAAACCACCCTTTCCCACTTGGCGCCGCGACCAGGCACAAAAATGGCCATATGTCTGGAGATGGGTCCCACGCCCAGAGAGCCAGCAAGGAAAACTAGGCCTTGTTCTAAAGCTCTTTGGGAACCGCTTGCGTAGCCCCACAGACCTGGGGGCTGCAGGCTTTCCTGCTGCCTTCAGCCTCAAAACCACCCTGTCCCACTTGGCGCTGCGCCAGGCACAAAAAAGGCCATATGTCTGGAGATTGGTCCCACGCCCAAAGAGCCAGCAGGCAAAACTATGCCTTGTTCTAAAGCTCTTTGGGAACCGCTGGCGTGGCCCCACACACCTGGGGGCTGCAGGCTTTCCTGCTGCCTTCAGCCTCAAAACCACCCTGGTCCCACTTTAGCGTCGCTCCAGGCACAAAAATGGCCATATGTCTGGAGATTGGTCCCACGCCCAAAGAGCCAGCATGGAAAACTATGCCTTGTTCTAAAGCTCTTTGGGTATCACTTGCGTAGCCCCACGGACCTGGGGGCTGCAGGCTTTCCTGCTGCCTTCAGCCTCAAAACCACCCTTTCCCACTTGGCGCCGCGCCAGGCACAAAAATGGCCATATGTCTGGAGACTGGTCCCACGCCCAAAGAGCCAGCAGGGAAAACTATGCCTTGTTCTAAAGCTCTTTGGGAACCGCTTGCGTAGCCCCACAGACCTGGGGGTGCAGGCTTTCCTGGAGCCTTCATACTCAAAACCACCCTTTCCCACTTGGTGCCGCGCCAGGCACAAAAATGGCAATATGTCTGGAGATTGGTCCCACAACCAAAGAGCCAGCAGGGAAAACTAGGCCTTGTTGTAAAGCTCTTTGGGAACCGCTTGCGTGGCCCCACACACCTGGGGGCTGCAGGCTTTCCTGCTGCCTTCAGCCTCAAAACCACCCTTTCCCACTTGGCGCCGTGCCAGGCACAAAAATGGCCATATGTCTGGAGATTGGTCCCACACTCAAACAGCCAGCAGGGAAAACTGTGGCTTTTTCTAAAGCTCTTTGGGAACCGCTTGCGTAGCCCCACAGACCTGCGGGCTGCAGGCTTTCCTGCTGCCTTCAGCCTCAAAACCACCCTTTCCCACTTGGCGCCGCGCCAGGCACAAAAATGGCCATATGTCTGGAGACTGGTCCCACGCCCAAAGAGCCAGCAGGGAAAACCATGCCTTGTTCTAAAGCTCTTTGGGAACCGCTTGCGTAGCCCCACGGACCTGGGGGCTGCAGGCTTTCCTGCTGCCTTCAGCCTCAAAACCACCCTTTCCCACTTGGCGCCGCGCCAGGCACAAAAATGGCCATATGTCTGGAGACCTGTCCCACACTCAAAGAGCCAGCAGGGAAAACTGTGACTTTTTCTAAAGCTCTTTGGGAACCCCTTGCGTGGCCCCACAGACCTGGGGTCTGCAGGCTTTCCTGCTGCCTTCAGCCTCAAAACCACCCTTTCCCACTTGGTGCCGCGCCAGGCACAAAAATGGCCATATGTCTGGAGACTGGTCCCACACTCAAAGAGCCAGGAGGGAAAACTGTGGCTTTTTCTAAAGCTCTTTGGGAACCGCTTGCGTAGCCCCACACACCTGGGGGCTGCAGGATTTCCTGCTGCCTTCAGCCTCAAAACCACCCTTTCCTACTTGGCGCCGCGCCAGGCACAAAAATGGCCATATGTCTGGAGATGGGTCCCACGCCCAAAGAGCCAGCAGGGAAAACTATGCCTTGTTCTAAAGCTCTTTGGGTATCACTTGCGTAGCCCCACACACCTGCGGGATGCAGGCTTTCCTGCTGCCTTCAGCCTCAAAACCACCCTGTCCCAATTTAGCGTCGCTCCAGGCACAAAAATGGCCATATGTCTGGAGATTGGTCCCACGCCCAAAGAGCCAGCAGGGAAAAATATGCCTTGTTGTAAAGCTCTTTGGGAACCGCTGGCGTAGCCCCACAGACCTGGGGTCTGCAGGCTTTCCTGCTGCCTTCAGCCTCAAAACCACCCTTTCCCACTTGGCGCCGCGCCAGGCACAAAAATGGCAATATGTCTGGAGATTGGTCCCACACCCAAAGAGCCAGCAGGGAAAAATATGCCTTGTTGTAAAGCTCTTTGGGAACCGCTTGCGTGGCCCCACACACCTGGGGGCTGCAGGCTTTCCTGCTGCCTTCAGCCTCAAAAACATCCTTTCCCACCTGGCGCCGCGCCAGGCATAAAAATGGCCATATGTCTGGAGATTGGTCCCACACTCAAACAGCCAGCAGGGAAAACTATGCCTTGTTCTAAAGCTCTTTGGGAACCGCTTGCGTAGCCCCACACACCTGGGGGCTGCAGGCTTTCCTGCTGCCTTCAGCCTCAAAACCACCCTTTCCCACTTGGCGCCGCGCCAGGCACAAAAATGGCCATATGTCTGGAGACTGGTCCCACGCCCAAAGAGCCAGCAGGGAAAACCATGCCTTGTTGTAAAGCTCTTTGGGAACCGTTGCGTAGCCCCACACACCTGGGGGCTGCAGGCTTTCCTGCTGCCTTCATCCTCAAAACCACCCTTTCCCACTTGGTGCCGCGCCAGGCCCAAAAATGGCCATATGTCTGGAGACCTGTCCCACTCTCAAAGAGCCAGGAGGGAAAACTATGCCTTGTTCTAAAGCTCTTTGGGAACCGCTTGCGTAGCCCCACAGACTGCGGGCTGCAGGCTTTCCTGCTGCCTTCAGCCTCAAAACCACCCTTTCCCACAAGGCGCCGCGCCAGGCACAAAAATGGCCATATGTCTGGAGATGGGTCCCACGCCCAAAGAGCCAGCAGGGAAAACCATGCCTTGTTCTAAAGCTCTTTGGGAAACGCTTGCGTAGCCCCACACACCTGGGGGCTGCAGGCTTTCCTGCTGTCTTCAGCCTCAAAACCACCCTGTCCCACTTGGCGCCGCGCCAGGCACAAAAAAGGCTATATGTCTGGAGATTGGTCCCACGCCCAAAGAGCCAGCAGGGAAAACTATGCCTTGTTCTAAAGCTCTTTGGGAACCGCTTGCGTAGCCCCACAGACCTGGCGGCTGCAGGCTTTCCTGCTGCCTTCAGCCTCAAAACCACCCTTTCCCACTTGGCGCCGCGACCAGGCCCAAAAATGGCCATATGTCTGGAGATGGGTCCCACGCCCAGAGAGCCAGCAAGGAAAACTAGGCCTTGTTCTAAAGCTCTTTGGGAACCGCTTGCGTAGCCCCACAGACCTGGGGGCTGCAGGCTTTCCTGCTGCCTTCAGCCTCAAAACCACCCTTTCCCACTTGGCGCCGCGCCAGGCACAAAAATGGCCATATGTCTGGAGACTGGTCCCACGCCCAAAGAGCCACCAGGCAAAACTATGCCTTGTTCTAAAGCTCTTTGGGAACCGCTTGCGTGGCCCCACACACCTGGGGGCTGCAGGCTTTCCTGCTGCCTTCAGCCTCAAAACCACCCTGGTCCCACTTTAGCGTCGCTCCAGGCACAAAAATGGCCATATGTCTGGAGATTGGTCCCACGCCCAAAGAGCCAGCAGGGAAAACTATGCCTTGTTCTAAAGCTCTTTGGGTATCACTTGCGTAGCCCCACACACCTGCGGGATGCAGGCTTTCCTGCTGCCTTCAGCCTCAAAACCACCCTGTCCCAATTTAGCGTCGCTCCAGGCACAAAAATGGCCATATATCTGGAGATTGGTCCCACGCCCAAAGAGCCAGCAGGGGAAACTATGCCTTGTTCTAAAGCTCTTTGGGAAACGCTTGCGTAGCCCCACGCACCTGGGGGCTGCAGGCTTTCCTGCTGCCTTCAGCCTCAAAACCACCCTTTCCCACTTGGCGCCGCGCCAGGCACAAAAATGGCCATATGTCTGGAGACTGGTCCCACGCCCAAAGAGCCAGCAGGGAAAAATATGCCTTGTTGTAAAGCTCTTTGGGAACCGCTTGCGTGGCCCCACGGACCTGGGGGCTGCAGGCTTTCCTGCTGCCTTCAGCCTCAAAACCATCCTTTCCCACTTGGCGCCGCGCCAGGCATAAAAATGGCCATATGTCTGGAGATTGGTCCCACACTCAAACAGCCAGCAGGGAAAACTATGCCTTGTTCTAAAGCTCTTTGGGAACCGCTTGCGTAGCCCCACAGACCTGGGGGCTGCAGGCTTTCCTGCTGCCTTCAGCCTCAAAACCACCCTTTCCCACTTGGCGCCGCGCCAGGCACAAAAATGGCCATATGTCTGGAGACCTGTCCCACTCTCAAAGAGCCAGCAGGGAAAACTATGCCTTGTTCTAAAGCTCTTTGGGAACCGCTTGCGTAGCCCCACAGACTGCGGGCTGCAGGCTTTCCTGCTGCCTTCAGCCTCAAAACCACCCTTTCCTACTTGGCGCCGCGCCAGGCACAAAAATGGCCATATGTCTGGAGATGGGTCCCACGCCCAAAGAGCCAGCAGGGAAAACTAGGCCTTGTTCTAAAGCTCTTTGGGAAACGCTTGCGTAGCCCCACACACCTGGGGGCTGCAGGCTTTTCTGGCGCTTTCAGCCTCAAAACCACCCTGTCCCACTTGGCGCTGCGCCAGGCACAAAAAAGGCCATATGTCTGGAGATTGGTCCCACGCCCAAAGAGCCAGCAGGCAAAACTATGCCTTGTTCTAAAGCTCTTTGGGAACCGCTTGCGTAGCCCCACACACCTGGGGGCTGCAGGCTTTCCTGCTGCCTTCAGCCTCAAAACCACCCTGGTCCCACTTTAGCGTCGCTCGAGGCACAAAAATGGCCATATGTCTGGAGATTGGTCCCACGCCCAAAGAGCCAGCAGGGAAAACTATGCCTTGTTCTAAAGCTCTTTGGGTATCACTTGCGTAGCCCCACGGACCTGGGGGCTGCAGGCTTTCCTGCTGCCTTCAGCCTCAAAACCACCCTTTACCACTTGGCGCCGCGCCAGGCACAAAAATGGCCATATGTCTGGAGACTGGTCCCACGCCCAAAGAGCCAGCAGGGAAAACTAGGCCTTGTTCTAAAGCTCTTTGGGAACCGCTTGCGTAGCCCCACAGACCTGGGGGTGCAGGCTTTCCTGGAGCCTTCATACTCAAAACCACCCTTTCCCACTTGGCGGCGCGCCAGGCACAAAAATGGCAATATGTCTGGAGATTGGTCCCACAACCAAAGAGCCAGCAGGGAAAACTAGGCCTTGTTCTAAAGCTCTTTGGGAACCGCTTGCGTGGCCCCACACACCTGGGGGCTGCAGGCTTTCCTGCTGCCTTCAGCCTCAAAACCACCCTTTCCCACTTGGCGCCGTGCCAGGCACAAAAATGGCCATATGTCTGGAGATTGGTCCCACACTCAAACAGCCAGCAGGGAAAATTATGCCTTGTTCTAAAGCTCTTTGGGAACCGCTTGCGTAGCCCCACACACCTGGGGGCTGCAGGCTTTCCTGCTGCCTTCAGCCTCAAAACCACCCTTTCCCACTTGAGGCCGCGCCAGGCACAAAAATGGCCATATGTCTGGAGACTGGTCCCACACCCAAAGAGCCAGCAGGGAAAACCATGCCTTGTTGTAAAGCTCTTTGGCAACCGCTTGCGTAGCCCCACGGACCTGGGGGCTGCAGGCTTTCCTGCTGCCTTCAGCCTCAAAACCACCCTTTCCCACTTGGCGCCGCGCCAGGCACAAAAATGGCCATATGTCTGGAGACCTGTCCCACACTCAAAGAGCCAGCAGGGAAAACTGTGACTTTTTCTAAAGCTCTTTGGGAACCCCTTGCGTAGCCCCACAGACCTGCGGGCTGCAGGCTTTCCTGCTGCCTTCAGCCTCAAAACCACCCTTTCCCACTTGGTGCCGCACCAGGCACAAAAATGGCCATATGTCTGGAGACTGGTCCCACACTCAAAGAGCCAGGAGGGAAAACTGTGGCTTTTTCTAAAGCTCTTTGGGAACCGCTTGCGTAGCCCCACACACC
This sequence comes from Larus michahellis, assembly GCF_964199755.1. Taxonomy (NCBI): domain Eukaryota; kingdom Metazoa; phylum Chordata; class Aves; order Charadriiformes; family Laridae; genus Larus; species Larus michahellis. The sequence goes on along the minus strand of NW_027436175.1, from coordinate 328,976 downwards.
TGGGGGCTGCAGGATTTCCTGCTGCCTTCAGCCTCAAAACCACCCTTTCCTACTTGGCGCCGCGCCAGGCACAAAAATGGCCATATGTCTGGAGATGGGTCCCACGCCCAAAGAGCCAGCAGGGAAAACTATGCCTTGTTCTAAAGCTCTTTGGGAACCGCTTGCGTAGCCCCACACACCTGGCGTCTGCAGGCTTTTCTGGCGCTTTCAGCCTCAAAACCACCCTTTCCCACTTGGCGCCGCGCCAGGCACAATAAAGGCCATATGTCTGGAGATTGGTCCCACACCCAAAGAGCCAGCAGGGAAAACTATGCCTTGTTCTAAAGCTCTTTGGGAACCGCTGGCGTGGCCCCACACACCTGGGGGCTGCAGGCTTTCCTGCTGCCTTCAGCCTCAAAACCACCCTGGTCCCACTTTAGCGTCGCTCCAGGCACAAAAATGGCCATATGTCTGGAGATTGGTCCCACGCCCAAAGAGCCAGCATGGAAAACTATGCCTTGTTCTAAAGCTCTTTGGGTATCACTTGCGTAGCCCCACAGACCTGGGGGCTACAGGCTTTCCTGCTGCCTTCAGCCTCAAAACCACCCTTTCCCACTTGGCGCCGCGCCAGGCACAAAAATGGCCATATGTCTGGAGACTGGTCCCACGCCCAAAGAGCCAGCAGGGAAAACTAGGCCTTGTTCTAAAGCTCTTTGGGAACCGCTTGCGTAGCCCCACACACCTGGGGGTGCAGGCTTTCCTGGAGCCTTCATACTCAAAACCACCCTTTCCCACTTGGTGCCGCGCCAGGCACAAAAATGGCAATATGTCTGGAGATTGGTCCCACAACCAAAGAGCCAGCAGGGAAAACTAGGCCTTGTTGTAAAGCTCTTTGGGAACCGCTTGCGTGGCCCCACACACCTGGGGGCTGCAGGCTTTCCTGCTGCCTTCAGCCTCAAAACCACCCTTTCCCACTTGGCGCCGTGCCAGGCACAAAAATGGCCATATGTCTGGAGATTGGTCCCACACTCAAACAGCCAGCAGGGAAAACTGTGGCTTTTTCTAAAGCTCTTTGGGAACCGCTTGCGTAGCCCCACAGACCTGCGGGCTGCAGGCTTTCCTGCTGCCTTCAGCCTCAAAACCACCCTTTCCCACTTGGCGCCGCGCCAGGCACAAAAATGGCCATATGTCTGGAGACTGGTCCCACGCCCAAAGAGCCAGCAGGGAAAACCATGCCTTGTTCTAAAGCTCTTTGGGAACCGCTTGCGTAGCCCCACGGACCTGGGGGCTGCAGGCTTTCCTGCTGCCTTCAGCCTCAAAACCACCCTTTCCCACTTGGCGCCGCGCCAGGCACAAAAATGGCCATATGTCTGGAGACCTGTCCCACACTCAAAGAGCCAGCAGGGAAAACTGTGACTTTTTCTAAAGCTCTTTGGGAACCCCTTGCGTAGCCCCACAGACCTGGGGGCTGCAGGCTTTCCTGCTGCCTTCAGCCTCAAAACCACCCTTTCCCACTTGGTGCCGCGCCAGGCACAAAAATGGCCATATGTCTGGAGACTGGTCCCACACTCAAAGAGCCAGGAGGGAAAACTGTGGCTTTTTCTAAAGCTCTTTGGGAACCGCTTGCGTAGCCCCACACACCTGGGGGCTGCAGGATTTCCTGCTGCCTTCAGCCTCAAAACCACCCTTTCCTACTTGGCGCCGCGCCAGGCACAAAAATGGCCATATGTCTGGAGATGGGTCCCACGACCAAAGAGCCAGCAGGGAAAACTATGCCTTGTTCTAAAGCTCTTTGGGAACCACTTGCGTAGCCCCACACACCTGGGGGCTGCAGGCTTTTCTGGCGCTTTCAGCCTCAAAACCACCCTTTCCCACTTGGCGCCGCGCCAGGCACAATAAAGGCCATATGTCTGGAGATTGGTCCCACACCCAAAGAGCCAGCAGGGAAAACTATGCCTTGTTCTAAAGCTCTTTGGGAACCGCTTGCGTAGCCCCACACACCTGGGGGCTGCAGGCTTTCCTGCTGCCTTCAGCCTCAAAACCACCCTTTCCCACTTGGCGCCGCGCCAGGCACAAAAATGGCCATATGTCTGGAGACTGGTCCCACGCCCAAAGAGCCAGCAGGGAAAACTATGCCTTGTTCTAAAGCTCTTTGGGTATCACTTGCGTAGCCCCACACACCTGCGGGATGCAGGCTTTCCTGCTGCCTTCAGCCTCAAAACCACCCTGTCCCAATTTAGCGTCGCTCCAGGCACAAAAATGGCCATATATCTGGAGATTGGTCCCACGCCCAAAGAGCCAGCAGGGGAAACTATGCCTTGTTCTAAAGCTCTTTGGGAAACGCTTGCGTAGCCCCACGCACCTGGGGGCTGCAGGCTTTCCTGCTGCCTTCAGCCTCAAAACCACCCTTTCCCACTTGGCGCCGCGCCAGGCACAAAAATGGCCATATGTCTGGAGACTGGTCCCACGCCCAAAGAGCCAGCAGGGAAAAATATGCCTTGTTGTAAAGCTCTTTGGGAACCGCTTGCGTGGCCCCACAGACCTGGGGGCTGCAGGCTTTCCTGCTGCCTTCAGCCTCAAAACCATCCCTTCCCACTTGGCGCCGCGCCAGGCATAAAAATGGCCATATGTCTGGAGATTGGTCCCACACTCAAACAGCCAGCAGGGAAAACTATGCCTTGTTCTAAAGCTCTTTGGGAACCGCTTGCGTAGCCCCACAGACCTGCGGGCTGCAGGCTTTCCTGCTGCCTTCAGCCTCAAAACCACCCTTTCCCACTTGGCGCCGCGCCAGGCACAAAAATGGCCATATGTCTGGAGACTGGTCCCACGCCCAAAGAGCCAGCAGGGAAAACCATGCCTTGTTGTAAAGCTCTTTGGGAACCGCTTGCGTAGCCCCACACACCTGGGGGCTGCAGGCTTTCCTGCTGCCTTCAGCCTCAAAACCACCCTTTCCCACTTGGCGCCGTGCCAGGCACAAAAATGGCCATATGTCTGGAGATTGGTCCCACACTCAAACAGCCAGCAGGGAAAACTGTGGCTTTTTCTAAAGCTCTTTGGGAACCGCTTGCGTAGCCCCACAGACCTGCGGGCTGCAGGCTTTCCTGCTGCCTTCAGCCTCAAAACCACCCTTTCCCACTTGGCGCCGCGCCAGGCACAAAAATGGCCATATGTCTGGAGACTGGTCCCACGCCCAAAGAGCCAGCAGGGAAAACCATGCCTTGTTCTAAAGCTCTTTGGGAACCGCTTGCGTAGCCCCACGGACCTGGGGGCTGCAGGCTTTCCTGCTGCCTTCAGCCTCAAAACCACCCTTTCCCACTTGGCGCCGCGCCAGGCACAAAAATGGCCATATGTCTGGAGACCTGTCCCACACTCAAAGAGCCAGCAGGGAAAACTGTGACTTTTTCTAAAGCTCTTTGGGAACCCCTTGCGTAGCCCCACAGACCTGGGGGCTGCAGGCTTTCCTGCTGCCTTCAGCCTCAAAACCACCCTTTCCCACTTGGTGCCGCGCCAGGCACAAAAATGGCCATATGTCTGGAGACTGGTCCCACACTCAAAGAGCCAGGAGGGAAAACTGTGGCTTTTTCTAAAGCTCTTTGGGAACCGCTTGCGTAGCCCCACACACCTGGGGGCTGCAGGATTTCCTGCTGCCTTCAGCCTCAAAACCACCCTTTCCTACTTGGCGCCGCGCCAGGCACAAAAATGGCCATATGTCTGGAGATGGGTCCCACGCCCAAAGAGCCAGCAGGGAAAACTATGCCTTGTTCTAAAGCTCTTTGGGTATCACTTGCGTAGCCCCACACACCTGCGGGATGCAGGCTTTCCTGCTGCCTTCAGCCTCAAAACCACCCTGTCCCAATTTAGCGTCGCTCCAGGCACAAAAATGGCCATATATCTGGAGATTGGTCCCACGCCCAAAGAGCCAGCAGGGGAAACTATGCCTTGTTCTAAAGCTCTTTGGGAAACGCTTGCGTAGCCCCACGCACCTGGGGGCTGCAGGCTTTCCTGCTGCCTTCAGCCTCAAAACCACCCTTTCCCACTTGGCGCCGCGCCAGGCACAAAAATGGCCATATGTCTGGAGACTGGTCCCACGCCCAAAGAGCCAGCAGGGAAAAATATGCCTTGTTGTAAAGCTCTTTGGGAACCGCTTGCGTGGCCCCACAGACCTGGGGGCTGCAGGCTTTCCTGCTGCCTTCAGCCTCAAAACCATCCTTTCCCACTTGGCGCCGCGCCAGGCATAAAAATGGCCATATGTCTGGAGATTGGTCCCACACTCAAACAGCCAGCAGGGAAAACTATGCCTTGTTCTAAAGCTCTTTGGGAACCGCTTGCGTAGCCCCACAGACCTGCGGGCTGCAGGCTTTCCTGCTGCCTTCAGCCTCAAAACCACCCTTTCCCACTTGGCGCCGCGCCAGGCACAAAAATGGCCATATGTCTGGAGACTGGTCCCACGCCCAAAGAGCCAGCAGGGAAAACCATGCCTTGTTGTAAAGCTCTTTGGGAACCGCTTGCGTAGCCCCACACACCTGGGGGCTGCAGGCTTTCCTGCTGCCTTCATCCTCAAAACCACCCTTTCCCACTTGGTGCCGCGCCAGGCCCAAAAATGGCCATATGTCTGGAGACCTGTCCCACTCTCAAAGAGCCAGGAGGGAAAACTATGCCTTGTTCTAAAGCTCTTTGGGAACCGCTTGCGTAGCCCCACAGACTGCGGGCTGCAGGCTTTCCTGCTGCCTTCAGCCTCAAAACCACCCTTTCCCACTTGGCGCCGCGACCAGGCACAAAAATGGCCATATGTCTGGAGATGGGTCCCACGCCCAAAGAGCCAGCAGGGAAAACTAGGCCTTGTTCTGAAGCTCTTTGGGAACCGCTTGCGTAGCCCCACAGACTGCGGGCTGCAGGCTTTCCTGCTGCCTTCAGCCTCAAAACCACCCTTTCCTACTTGGCGCCGCGCCAGGCACAAAAATGGCCATATGTCTGGAGATGGGTCCCACGCCCAAAGAGCCAGCAGGGAAAACTAGGCCTTGTTCTAAAGCTCTTTGGGAAACGCTTGCGTAGCCCCACACACCTGGGGGCTGCAGGCTTTCCTGCTGTCTTCAGCCTCAAAACCACCCTGTCCCACTTGGCGCTGCGCCAGGCACAAAAAAGGCCATATGTCTGGAGATTGGTCCCACGCCCAAAGAGCCAGCAGGCAAAACTATGCCTTGTTCTAAAGCTCTTTGGGAACCGCTGGCGTGGCCCCACACACCTGGGGGCTGCAGGCTTTCCTGCTGCCTTCAGCCTCAAAACCACCCTGGTCCCACTTTAGCGTCGCTCCAGGCACAAAAATGGCCATATGTCTGGAGATTGGTCCCACGCCCAAAGAGCCAGCAGGGAAAAATATGCCTTGTTGTAAAGCTCTTTGGGAACCGCTGGCGTAGCCCCACAGACCTGGGGTATGCAGGCTTTCCTGCTGCCTTCAGCCTCAAAACCACCCTTTCCCACTTGGCGCCGCGCCAGGCACAAAAATGGCAATATGTCTGGAGATTGGTCCCACACCCAAAGAGCCAGCAGGGAAAAATATGCCTTGTTGTAAAGCTCTTTGGGAACCGCTTGCGTGGCCCCACACACCTGGGGGCTGCAGGCTTTCCTGCTGCCTTCAGCCTCAAAAACATCCTTTCCCACCTGGCGCCGCGCCAGGCATAAAAATGGCCATATGTCTGGAGATTGGTCCCACACTCAAACAGCCAGCAGGGAAAACTATGCCTTGTTCTAAAGCTCTTTGGGAACCGCTTGCGTAGCCCCACACACCTGGGGGCTGCAGGCTTTCCTGCTGCCTTCAGCCTCAAAACCACCCTTTCCCACTTGGCGCCGCGCCAGGCACAAAAATGGCCATATGTCTGGAGACTGGTCCCACGCCCAAAGAGCCAGCAGGGAAAACCATGCCTTGTTGTAAAGCTCTTTGGGAACCGTTGCGTAGCCCCACACACCTGGGGGCTGCAGGCTTTCCTGCTGCCTTCATCCTCAAAACCACCCTTTCCCACTTGGTGCCGCGCCAGGCCCAAAAATGGCCATATGTCTGGAGACCTGTCCCACTCTCAAAGAGCCAGGAGGGAAAACTATGCCTTGTTCTAAAGCTCTTTGGGAACCGCTTGCGTAGCCCCACAGACTGCGGGCTGCAGGCTTTCCTGCTGCCTTCAGCCTCAAAACCACCCTTTCCCACAAGGCGCCGCGCCAGGCACAAAAATGGCCATATGTCTGGAGATGGGTCCCACGCCCAAAGAGCCAGCAGGGAAAACCATGCCTTGTTCTAAAGCTCTTTGGGAAACGCTTGCGTAGCCCCAAACACCTGGGGGCTGCAGGCTTTCCTGCTGTCTTCAGCCTCAAAACCACCCTGTCCCACTTGGCGCCGCGCCAGGCACAAAAAAGGCTATATGTCTGGAGATTGGTCCCACGCCCAAAGAGCCAGCAGGGAAAACTATGCCTTGTTCTAAAGCTCTTTGGGAACCGCTTGCGTAGCCCCACAGACCTGGCGGCTGCAGGCTTTCCTGCTGCCTTCAGCCTCAAAACCACCCTTTCCCACTTGGCGCCGCGACCAGGCCCAAAAATGGCCATATGTCTGGAGATGGGTCCCACGCCCAGAGAGCCAGCAAGGAAAACTAGGCCTTGTTCTAAAGCTCTTTGGGAACCGCTTGCGTAGCCCCACAGACCTGGGGGCTGCAGGCTTTCCTGCTGCCTTCAGCCTCAAAACCACCCTGGTCCCACTTTAGCGTCGCTCCAGGCACAAAAATGGCCATATGTCTGGAGATGGGTCCCACGCCCAAAGAGCCAGCAGGGAAAACTAGGCCTTGTTCTAAAGCTCTTTGGGAACCGCTTGCGTAGCCCCACACACCTGGGGGCTGCAGGCTTTCCTGCTGTCTTCAGCCTCAAAACCACCCTGTCCCACTTGGCGCCGCGCCAGGCACAAAAAAGGCCATATGTCTGGAGATTGGTCCCACGCCCAAAGAGCCAGCAGGGAAAACTAGGCCTTGTTCTAAAGCTCTTTGGGAACCGCTTGCGAGGCACCACGGACCTGGGGGCTGCAGGCTTTCCTGCTGCCTTCAGCCTCAAAACCACCCTTTCCCACTTGGCGCCGCGCCAGGCACAAAAATGGCCATATGTCTGGAGACTGGTCCCACGCCCAAAGAGCCACCAGGCAAAACTATGCCTTGTTCTAAAGCTCTTTGGGAACCGCTTGCGTGGCCCCACACACCTGGGGGCTGCAGGCTTTCCTGCTGCCTTCAGCCTCAAAACCACCCTGGTCCCACTTTAGCGTCGCTCCAGGCACAAAAATGGCCATATGTCTGGAGATTGGTCCCACGCCCAAAGAGCCAGCAGGGAAAACTATGCCTTGTTCTAAAGATCTTTGGGTATCACTTGCGTAGCCCCACACACCTGCGGGATGCAGGCTTTCCTGCTGCCTTCAGCCTCAAAACCACCCTGTCCCAATTTAGCGTCGCTCCAGGCACAAAAATGGCCATATATCTGGAGATTGGTCCCACGCCCAAAGAGCCAGCAGGGGAAACTATGCCTTGTTCTAAAGCTCTTTGGGAAACGCTTGCGTAGCCCCACGCACCTGGGGGCTGCAGGCTTTCCTGCTGCCTTCAGCCTCAAAACCACCCTTTCCCACTTGGCGCCGCGCCAGGCACAAAAATGGCCATATGTCTGGAGACTGGTCCCACGCCCAAAGAGCCAGCAGGGAAAAATATGCCTTGTTGTAAAGCTCTTTGGGAACCGCTTGCGTGGCCCCACGGACCTGGGGGCTGCAGGCTTTCCTGCTGCCTTCAGCCTCAAAACCATCCTTTCCCACTTGGCGCCGCGCCAGGCATAAAAATGGCCATATGTCTGGAGATTGGTCCCACACTCAAACAGCCAGCAGGGAAAACTATGCCTTGTTCTAAAGCTCTTTGGGAACCGCTTGCGTAGCCCCACAGACCTGGGGGCTGCAGGCTTTCCTGCTGCCTTCAGCCTCAAAACCACCCTTTCCCACTTGGCGCCGCGCCAGGCACAAAAATGGCCATATGTCTGGAGACTGGTCCCACGCCCAAAGAGCCAGCAGGGAAAACCATGCCTTGTTGTAAAGCTCTTTGGGAACCGCTTGCGTAGCCCCACACACCTGGGGGCTGCAGGCTTTCCTGCTGCCTTCAGCCTCAAAACCACCCTTTCCCACTTGGTGCCGCGCCAGGCCCAAAAATGGCCATATGTCTGGAGACCTGTCCCACTCTCAAAGAGCCAGCAGGGAAAACTATGCCTTGTTCTAAAGCTCTTTGGGAACCGCTTGCGTAGCCCCACAGACTGCGGGCTGCAGGCTTTCCTGCTGCCTTCAGCCTCAAAACCACCCTTTCCTACTTGGCGCCGCGCCAGGCACAAAAATGGCCATATGTCTGGAGATGGGTCCCACGCCCAAAGAGCCAGCAGGGAAAACTAGGCCTTGTTCTAAAGCTCTTTGGGAAACGCTTGCGTAGCCCCACACACCTGGGGGCTGCAGGCTTTTCTGGCGCTTTCAGCCTCAAAACCACCCTGTCCCACTTGGCGCTGCGCCAGGCACAAAAAAGGCCATATGTCTGGAGATTGGTCCCACGCCCAAAGAGCCAGCAGGCAAAACTATGCCTTGTTCTAAAGCTCTTTGGGAACCGCTTGCGTAGCCCCACACACCTGGGGGCTGCAGGCTTTCCTGCTGCCTTCAGCCTCAAAACCACCCTGGTCCCACTTTAGCGTCGCTCCAGGCACAAAAATGGCCATATGTCTGGAGATTGGTCCCACGCCCAAAGAGCCAGCAGGGAAAACTATGCCTTGTTCTAAAGCTCTTTGGGTATCACTTGCGTAGCCCCACGGACCTGGGGGCTGCAGGCTTTCCTGCTGCCTTCAGCCTCAAAACCACCCTTTCCCACTTGGCGTCGCGCCAGGCACAAAAATGGCCATATGTCTGGAGACTGGTCCCACGCCCAAAGAGCCAGCAGGGAAAACTAGGCCTTGTTCTAAAGCTCTTTGGGAACCGCTTGCGTAGCCCCACAGACCTGGGGGTGCAGGCTTTCCTGGAGCCTTCAGCCTCAAAACCACCCTTTCCCACTTGGCGCCGCGCCAGGCACAAAAATGGCAATATGTCTGGAGATTGGTCCCACAACCAAAGAGCCAGCAGGGAAAACTAGGCCTTGTTGTAAAGCTCTTTGGGAACCGCTTGCGTGGCCCCACACACCTGGGGGCTGCAGGCTTTCCTGCTGCCTTCAGCCTCAAAACCACCCTTTCCCACTTGGCGCCGTGCCAGGCACAAAAATGGCCATATGTCTGGAGATTGGTCCCACACTCAAACAGCCAGCAGGGAAAATTATGCCTTGTTCTAAAGCTCTTTGGGAACCGCTTGCGTAGCCCCACACACCTGGGGGCTGCAGGCTTTCCTGCTGCCTTCAGCCTCAAAACCACCCTTTCCCACTTGGCGCCGCGCCAGGCACAAAAATGGCCATATGTCTGGAGACTGGTCCCACGCCCAAAGAGCCAGCAGGGAAAACCATTCCTTGTTGTAAAGCTCTTTGGCAACCGCTTGCGTAGCCCCACAGACCTGGGGGTGCAGGCTTTCCTGCTGCCTTCAGCCTCAAAACCACCCTTTCCCACTTGGTGCCGCACCAGGCACAAAAATGGCCATATGTCTGGAGACTGGTCCCACACTCAAAGAGCCAGGAGGGAAAACTGTGGCTTTTTCTAAAGCTCTTTGGGAACCGCTTGCGTAGCCCCACACACCTGGGGGCTGCAGGATTTCCTGCTGCCTTCAGCCTCAAAACCACCCTTTCCTACTTGGCGCCGCGCCAGGCACAAAAATGGCCATATGTCTGGAGATGGGTCCCACGCCCAAAGAGCCAGCAGGGAAAACTATGCCTTGTTCTAAAGCTCTTTGGGAACCGCTTGCGTAGCCCCACACACCTGGCGTCTGCAGGCTTTTCTGGCGCTTTCAGCCTCAAAACAACCCTTTCCCACTTGGCGCCGCGCCAGGCACAATAAAGGCCATATGTCTGGAGATTGGTCCCACACCCAAAGAGCCAGCAGGGAAAACTATGCCTTGTTCTAAAGCTCTTTGGGAACCGCTTGCGTAGCCCCACACACCTGGGGGCTGCAGGCTTTCCTGCTGCCTTCAACCTCAAAACCACCCTTTCCCACTTGGCGCCGCGCCAGGCACAAAAATGGCCATATGTCTGGAGACTGGTCCCACGCCCAAAGAGTCAGCAGGGAAAACTATGCCTTGTTCTAAAGCTCTTTGGGAACCGCTGGCGTAGCCCCACACACCTGGGGTCTGCAGGCTTTCCTGCTGCCTTCAGCCTCAAAACCACCCTTTCCCACTTGACGCCGCGCCAGGCACAAAAATGGCCATATGTCTGGAGACTGGTCCACGCCCAAAGAGCCATCAGGGAAAACTGTGGCTTTTTGTAAAGCTCTTTGGGAACCGCTTGCGTAGCCCCACACACCTGGGGGCTGCAGGCTTTCCTGGAGCCTTCAGCCTCAAAACCACCCTGTCCCACTTTGGCGTTGCTCGAGGCACAAAAATGGCCATATGTCTGGAGACTCGTCCCACGCCCAAAGAGGCAGCAGGGAAAACTATGCCTTGTTCTAAAGCTCTTTGGGAACCGCTGGCGTGGCCCCACACACCTGTGGGCTGCAGGCTTTCCTGCTGCCTTCAGCCTCAAAACCACCCTTTCCCACTTGGCGCCGCGCCAGGCACAAAAATGGCCATATGTCTGGAGACTGGTCCCACGCCCAAAGAGCCAGCAGGGAAAACCATTCCTTGTTCTAAAGCTCTTTGGGAACCGCTTGCGTAGCCCCACGGACCTGGGGGCTGCAGGCTTTCCTGCTGCCTTCAGCCTCAAAACCACCCTTTCCCACTTGGCGCCGCGCCAGGCACAAAAATGGCCATATGTCTGGAGATGGGTCCCACGCCCAAAGAGCCAGCAGGGAAAACTAGGCCTTGTTCTAAAGCTCTTTGGGAAACGCTTGCGTAGCCCCACACACCTGGGGGCTGCAGGCTTTTCTGGCGCTTTCAGCCTCAAAACCACCCTGTCCCACTTGGCGCTGCGCCAGGCACAAAAAAGGCCATATGTCTGGAGACTCGTCCCACGCCCAAAGAGCCAGCAGGCAAAACTATGCCTTGTTCTAAAGCTCTTTGGGAACCGCTTGCGTAGCCCCACACACCTGGGGGCTGCAGGCTTTCCTGCTGCCTTCAGCCTCAAAACCACCCTGGTCCCACTTTAGCGTCGCTCCAGGCACAAAAATGGCCATATGTCTGGAGATTGGTCCCACGCCCAAAGAGCCAGCAGGGAAAACTATGCCTTGTTCTAAAGCTCTTTGGGTATCACTTGCGTAGCCCCACGGACCTGGGGGCTGCAGGCTTTCCTGCTGCCTTCAGCCTCAAAACCACCCTTTACCACTTGGCGCCGCGCCAGGCACAAAAATGGCCATATGTCTGGAGACTGGTCCCACGCCCAAAGAGCCAGCAGGGAAAACTAGGCCTTGTTCTAAAGCTCTTTGGGAACCGCTTGCGTAGCCCCACAGACCTGGGGGTGCAGGCTTTCCTGGAGCCTTCAGCCTCAAAACCACCCTTTCCCACTTGGCGCCGCGCCAGGCACAAAAATGGCAATATGTCTGGAGATTGGTCCCACAACCAAAGAGCCAGCAGGGAAAACTAGGCCTTGTTGTAAAGCTCTTTGGGAACCGCTTGCGTGGCCCCACACACCTGGGGGCTGCAGGCTTTCCTGCTGCCTTCAGGCTCAAAACCACCCTTTCCCACTTGGCGCCGTGCCAGGCACAAAAATGGCCATATGTCTGGAGATTGGTCCCACACTCAAACAGCCAGCAGGGAAAATTATGCCTTGTTCTAAAGCTCTTTGGGAACCGCTTGCGTAGCCCCACACACCTGGGGGCTGCAGGCTTTCCTGCTGCCTTCAGCCTCAAAACCACCCTTTCCCACTTGGCGCCGCGCCAGGCACAAAAATGGCCATATGTCTGGAGACTGGTCCCACGCCCAAAGAGCCAGCAGGGAAAACCATTCCTTGTTGTAAAGCTCTTTGGCAACCGCTTGCGTAGCCCCACGGACCTGGGGGCTGCAGGCTTTCCTGCTGCCTTCAGCCTCAAAACCACCCTTTCCCACTTGGCGCCGCGCCAGGCACAAAAATGGCCATATGTCTGGAGACCTGTCCCACACTCAAAGAGCCAGCAGGGAAAACTGTGACTTTTTCTAAAGCTCTTTGGGAACCCCTTGCGTAGCCCCACAGACCTGCGGGCTGCAGGCTTTCCTGCTGCCTTCAGCCTCAAAACCACCCTTTCCCACTTGGTGCCGCACCAGGCACAAAAATGGCCATATGTCTGGAGACTGGTCCCACACTCAAAGAGCCAGGAGGGAAAACTGTGGCTTTTTCTAAAGCTCTTTGGGAACCGCTTGCGTAGCCCCACACACCTGGGGGCTGCAGGATTTCCTGCTGCCTTCAGCCTCAAAACCACCCTTTCCTACTTGGCGCCGCGCCAGGCACAAAAATGGCCATATGTCTGGAGATGGGTCCCACGCCCAAAGAGCCAGCAGGGAAAACTATGCCTTGTTCTAAAGCTCTTTGGGAACCGCTTGCGTAGCCCCACACACCTGGCGTCTGCAGGCTTTTCTGGCGCTTTCAGCCTCAAAACAACCCTTTCCCACTTGGCGCCGCGCCAGGCACAATAAAGGCCATATGTCTGGAGACTGGTCCACGCCCAAAGAGCCATCAGGGAAAACTGTGGCTTTTTGTAAAGCTCTTTGGGAACCGCTTGCGTAGCCCCACACACCTGGGGGCTGCAGGCTTTCCTGGAGCCTTCAGCCTCAAAACCACCCTGTCCCACTTTGGCGTTGCTCGAGGCACAAAAATGGCCATATGTCTGGAGACTCGTCCCACGCCCAAAGAGGCAGCAGGGAAAACTATGCCTTGTTCTAAAGCTCTTTGGGAACCGCTGGCGTGGCCCCACACACCTGTGGGCTGCAGGCTTTCCTGCTGCCTTCAGCCTCAAAACCACCCTTTCCCACTTGGCGCCGCGCCAGGCACAAAAATGGCCATATGTCTGGAGACTGGTCCCACGCCCAAAGAGCCAGCAGGGAAAACCATTCCTTGTTCTAAAGCTCTTTGGGAACCGCTTGCGTAGCCCCACGGACCTGGGGGCTGCAGGCTTTCCTGCTGCCTTCAGCCTCAAAACCACCCTTTCCCACTTGGCGCCGCGCCAGGCACAAAAATGGCCATATGTCTGGAGACCTGTCCCACACTCAAAGAGCCAGCAGGGAAAACTGTGACTTTTTCTAAAGCTCTTTGGGAACCCCTTGCGTAGCCCCACAGACCTGCGGGCTGCAGGCTTTCCTGCTGCCTTCAGCCTCAAAACCACCCTTTCCCACTTGGTGCCGCGCCAGGCACAAAAATGGCCATATGTCTGGAGACTGGTCCCACACTCAAAGAGCCAGGAGGGAAAACTGTGGCTTTTTCTAAAGCTCTTTGGGAACCGCTTGCGTAGCCCCACACACCTGGGGGCTGCAGGATTTCCTGCTGCCTTCAGCCTCAAAACCACCCTTTCCTACTTGGCGCCGCGCCAGGCACAAAAATGGCCATATGTCTGGAGATGGGTCCAACGCCCAGAGAGCCAGCAGGGAAAACTATGCCTTGTTCTAAAGCTCTTTGGGAACCGCTTGCGTAGCCCCACACACCTGGCGTCTGCAGGCTTTTCTGGCGCTTTCAGCCTCAAAACCACCCTTTCCCACTTGGCGCCGCGCCAGGCACAATAAAGGCCATATGTCTGGAGATTGGTCCCACACCCAAAGAGCCAGCAGGGAAAACTATGCCTTGTTCTAAAGCTCTTTGGGAACCGCTTGCGTAGCCCCACACACCTGGGGGCTGCAGGCTTTCCTGCTGCCTTCAGCCTCAAAACCACCCTTTCCCACTTGGCGCCGCGCCAGGCACAAAAATGGCCATATGTCTGGAGACTGGTCCCACGCCCAAAGAGCCAGCAGGGAAAACTAGGCCTTGTTCTAAAGCTCTTTGGGAACCGCTTGCGTAGCCCCACAGACCTGCAGGATGCAGGCTTTCCTGCTGCCTTCAACCTCAAAACCACCCTTTCCCACTTGGCGCCGCGCCAGGCACAAAAATGGCCATATGTCTGGAGACTGGTCCCACGCCCAAAGAGTCAGCAGGGAAAACTATGCCTTGTTCTAAAGCTCTTTGGGAACCGCTGGCGTAGCCCCACACACCTGGGGTCTGCAGGCTTTCCTGCTGCCTTCAGCCTCAAAACCACCCTTTCCCACTTGGCGCCGCGCCAGGCACAAAAATGGCCATATGTCTGGAGACTGGTCCACGCCCAAAGAGCCATCAGGGAAAACTGTGGCTTTTTGTAAAGCTCTTTGGGAACCGATTGCGTAGCCCCACACACCTGGGGGCTGCAGGCTTTCCCGGAGCCTTCAGCCTCAAAACCACCCTGTCCCATTTTGGCGTTGCTCGAGGCACAAAAATGGCCATATGTCTGGAGACTGGTCCCACGCCCAAAGAGCCAGCAGGGAAAAATATGCCTTGTTCTAAAGCTCTTTGGGAACCGCTTGCGTAGCCCCACACACCTGCGGGATGCAGGCTTTCCTGCTGCCTTCAGCCTCAAAACCACCCTTTCCCACTTGGCGCCGCGCCAGGCCCAAAAATGGCCATATGTCTGGAGACTGGTCCCACGCCCAAAGAGCCAGCAGGGAAAACTAGGCCTTGTTCTAAAGCTCTTTGGGAAACGCTTGCGTAGCCCCACAGACTGCAGGCTGCAGGCTTTCCCGCTGCCTTCAGCCTCAAAACCACCCTTTCCCACTTGGCGCCGCGCCAGGCACAAAAATGGCCATATGTCTGGAGAGTGGTCCCACACTCAAAGAGCCAGCAGGGAAAACTATGCCTTGTTCTAAAGCTCTTTGGGAACCGCTTGCGTAGCCCCACACACCTGGGGGCTGCAGGCTTTCCTGCTGCCTTCAGCCTCAAAACCACCCTTTCCCACTTGGCGCCGCGCCAGGCCCAAAAATGGCCATATGTCTGGAGACTGGTCCCACGCCCAAAGAGCCAGCAGGGAAAACTATGCCTTGTTCTAAAGCTCTTTGGGAACCGCTTGCGTAGCCCCACGGACCTGGGGGCTGTAGGCTTTTCTGGCGCTTTCAGCCTCAAAACCACCCTTTCCCACTTGGCGCCGCGCCAGGCACAAAAATGGCCATATGTCTGGAGATGGGTCCCACGCCCAAAGAGGCAGCAGGGAAAACTATGCCTTGTTCTAAAGCTCTTTGGGAACCGCTTGCGTAGCCCCACAGACCACGGGGCTGCAGGCTTTCCTGCTGCCTTCAGCCTCAAAACCACCCTTTCCCACTTGGTGCCGCGCCAGGCCCAAAAATGGCCATATGTCTGGAGACCGGTCCCACGCCCAAAGAGCCAGCAGGGAAAACTATGCCTTGTTCTAAAGCTCTTTTGGAACCGCTTGCGTAGCCCCACACACCTGGGGGCTGCAGGCTTTCCTGCTGCCTTCAGCCTCAAAACCACCCTTTCCTACTTGGCGCCGCGCCAGGCACTAAAATGGCCATATGTCTGGAGATGGGCCCCACGCCCAAAGAGGCAGCAGGGAAAACTATGCCTTGTTCTAAAGCTCTTTGGGAACCGCTTGCGTAGCCCCACAGACCACGGGGCTGCAGGCTTTCCTGCTGCCTTCAGTCTCAAAACCACCCTTTCCCACTTGGCGTCAGTCCAGGCACAAAAATGGCCATATGTCTGGAGACTGGTCCCACGCCCAAAGAGGCAGCAGGGAAAACTATGCCTTGTTCTAAAGCTCTTTGGGAAACGCTTCCGTAGCCCCACACAACTGCGGGCTGCAGGCTTCCCTGCTGCCATCAGCCTCAAAACCACCCTTTCCCACTTGGTGCCGCGCCAGGCCCAAAAATGGCCATATGTCTGGAGACCGGTCCCACGCCCAAAGAGCCAGCAGGGAAAACTATGCCTTGTTCTAAAGCTCTTTGGGAACCGCTTGCGTAGCCCCACACACCTGGGGGCTGCAGGCTTTTCTGGCGCTTTCAGCCTCAAAACCAACCTTTCCCTCTTGGCGCCGCGCCAGGAACAAAAAAGCCCATATGTCTGGAGACTGGTCCCACGCCCAAAGAGCCAGCAGGGAAAACTATGCCTTGTTCTAAAGCTCTTTGGGAACCGCTTGCGTAGCCCCACGCACCTGGGGGCTGCAGGCTTTCCTGCTGATTTCAGCCTCAAAACCACCCTTTCCCACTTGGCGCCGCGCCAGTCACAAAAATGGCCATATGTCTGGAGACTGGTCCCACGCCCAGAGAGCCAGCAGGGAAAATTATGCCTTGTTCTAAAGCTCTTTGGGAACCCCTTGCGTAGCCCCACAGACTGCAGGCTGCAGGCTTTCCTGCTGCCTTCAGCCTCAAAACCACCCTTTCCTACTTGACGCCGCGCCAGGCACTAAAATGGCCATATGTCTGGAGATGGGTCCCACGCCCAAAAAGCCAGCATTGAAAACTATGCCTTGTTCTAAAGCTCTTTGGGAACCGCTTGCGTAGCCCCACAGACCTGGGGTCTGCAGGCTTTCCTGCTGCCTTCAGCCTCAAAACCACCCTTTCCCACTTGGCGCCGCTCCAGGCCCAAAAATGGCCATATGTCTGGAGACTGGTCCCACGCCCAAAGAGCCAGCAGGGAAAACTATGCCTTGTTCTAAAGCTCTTTGGGAACCGCTTGCGTAGCCCCACACACCTGGGGGCTGCAGGGTTTCCTGCTGCCTTCAGCCTCAAAACCACCCTTTCCCACTTGGCGCCGCGCCAGGCACAAAAATGGCCATATGTCTGGAGATGGGTCCCACGCCCAAAGAGCCAGCAGGGAAAACTGTGGCTTTTTCTAAAGCTCTTTGGGAACCGCTTGCGTAGCCCCACAGACCTGCGGGCTGCAGGCTTTCCTGACGCCTTCAGCCTCAAAACCACCCTTTCCCACTTGGCGCCACGCCAGGAACAAAAATGGCCATATGTCTGGAGACTGGTCCCACGCCCAAAGAGCCAGCAGGGAAAACTATGCCTTGTTCTAAAGCTCTTTGGGAACCGCTTGCGTAGCCCCACAGACTGGAGGCTGCAGGCTTTCCTGCTGCCTTCAGCCTCAAAACCATCCTTTCCTACTTGGCGCCGCGCCAGGCACAAAAATGGCCATATGTCTGGAGATGGGTCGCACGCCCAAAGAGGCAGCATTGAAAACTATGCCTTGTTCTAAAGCTCTTTGGGAACCGCTTGCGTAGCCACACAGACCTCGGGGCTGCAGGCTTTCCTGCTGCCTTCAGCCTCAAAACCACCCTTTCCCACTTGGCGTCAGTCCAGGCAGAAAAATGGCCATATGTCTGGAGACTGGTCCCACGCCCAAACAGCCAGCAGGGAAAACTATGCCTTGTTCTAAAGCTCTTTGGGAACCGCTTGCGTAGCCCCACACACCTGGGGGCTGCAGGCTTTCCTGCTGCCTTCAGCCTCAAAACCACCCTTTCCCACAAGGCGCCGCGCCAGGCACAAAAATGGCCATATGTCTGGAGATTGGTCCCACGCGCAAAGAGCCAGCAGGGAAAACTGTGGCTTTTTCTAAAGCTCTTTGGGAAACGCTTGCGTAGCCCCACAGACCTGCGGGCTGCAGGCTTTCCTGCTGCCTTCAGCCTCAAAACCACCCTTTCCCACTTGGCGCCGCGCCAGGCACAAAAATGGCCATATGTCTGGAGACTGGTCCCACGCCCAAAGAGCCAGCAGGGAAAACTATGCCTTGTTCTAAAGCTCTTTGGGAACCGCTTGCGTGGCCCCACACACCTGGGGGCTGCAGGCTTTCCTGCTGCCTTCAGACTCAAAAACTTCCTTTGCCATTTGGCGCTACGCCAGGCACAAAAATGGCCATATGTCTGGAGATGGGTCCCACGCCCAAAGAGCCAGCAGGGAAAACTATGCCTTGTTCTAAAGCTCTTTGGGAACCGCTTGCGTAGCCCCACGGACCTGGGGTCTGCAGGCTTTCCTGCTGCCTTCAGCCTCAAAACCACCCTTTCCCACTTGGTGCCGCGCCAGGCCTAAAAATGGCCATATGTCTGGAGATTGGTCCCACACTCAAACAGCCAGCAGGGAAAACTATGCCTTGCTCTAAAGCTCTTTGGGAACTGCTTGCGTAGCCCCACACACCTGGGGGCTGCAGGCTTTCCTGCTGCCTTCAGCCTCAAAACCACCCTTTCCCACTTGGTGCCGCGCCAGGCACAAAAATGGCCATATGTCTGGAGACTGGTCCCACGCCCAAAGAGCCAGCAGGGAAAACTAGGCCTTGTTCTAAAGCTCTTTGGGAACCGCTTGCGTAGCCCCACACACCTGGGGGCTGCAGGCTTTCCTGCTGCCTTCAGCCTCAAAACCACCCTTTCCCACTTGGCGCCGCGCCAGGCACAAAAATGGCCATATGTCTGGAGACTGGTCCCACGCCCAAAGAGCCAGCAGGGAAAACTGTGGCTTTTTCTAAAGCTCTTTGGGAACCGCTTGCGTAGCCCCACGGACCTGGGGGCTGTAGGCTTTTCTGGCGCTTTCAGCCTCAAAACCACCCTTTCCCACTTGGCGCCGCGCCAGGCACAAAAATGGCCATATGTCTGGAGATGGGACCCACGCCCAAAGAGCCAGCAGGGAAAACTATGCCTTGTTCTAAAGCTCTTTTGGAACCGCTTGCGTAGCCCCACACAACTGCGGGCTGCAGTCTTTCCTGCTGCCTTCAGCCTCAAAACCACCCTTTCCCACTTGGTGCCGCGCCAGTCCCAAAAATGGCCATATGTCTGGAGATTGGTCCCACGCCCAAAGAGCCAGCAGGGAAAACTATGCCTTGTTCTAAAGCTCTTTGGGAACCGCTTGCGTAGCCCCAAAGACCTGGGGGCTGCAGGCTTTCCTGCTGCCTTCAGCCTCAAAACCACCCTTTCCTACTTGGCGCCGCGCCAGGCACATAAATGGCCATATGTCTGGAGACCGGTCCCACGCCCAAAGAGCCAGCAGGGAAAACTATGCCTTGTTCTAAAGCTCTTTGGGAACCGCTTGCGTAGCCCCACACACCTGGGGGCTGCAGGCTTTTCTGGCGCTTTCAGCCTCAAAACCAACCTTTCCCTCTTGGCGCCGCGCCAGGAACAAAAAAGCCCATATGTCTGGAGACTGGTCCCACGCCCAAAGAGCCAGCAGGGAAAACTATGCCTTGTTCTAAAGCTCTTTGGGAACCGCTTGCGTAGCCCCACGCACCTGGGGGCTGCAGGCTTTCCTGCTGATTTCAGCCTCAAAACCACCCTTTCCCACTTGGCGCCGCGCCAGTCACAAAAATGGCCATATGTCTGGAGACTGGTCCCACGCCCAGAGAGCCAGCAGGGAAAATTATGCCTTGTTCTAAAGCTCTTTGGGAACCCCTTGCGTAGCCCCACAGACTGCAGGCTGCAGGCTTTCCTGCTGCCTTCAGCCTCAAAACCACCCTTTCCTACTTGACGCCGCGCCAGGCACTAAAATGGCCATATGTCTGGAGATGGGTCCCACGCCCAAAAAGCCAGCATTGAAAACTATGCCTTGTTCTAAAGCTCTTTGGGAACCGCTTGCGTAGCCCCACAGACCTGGGGTCTGCAGGCTTTCCTGCTGCCTTCAGCCTCAAAACCACCCTTTCCCACTTGGCGCCGCTCCAGGCCCAAAAATGGCCATATGTCTGGAGACTGGTCCCACGCCCAAAGAGCCAGCAGGGAAAACTATGCCTTGTTCTAAAGCTCTTTGGGAACCGCTTGCGTAGCCCCACACACCTGGGGGCTGCAGGGTTTCCTGCTGCCTTCAGCCTCAAAACCACCCTTTCCCACTTGGCGCCGCGCCAGGCACAAAAATGGCCATATGTCTGGAGATGGGTCCCACGCCCAAAGAGCCAGCAGGGAAAACTGTGGCTTTTTCTAAAGCTCTTTGGGAACCGCTTGCGTAGCCCCACAGACCTGCGGGCTGCAGGCTTTCCTGACGCCTTCAGCCTCAAAACCACCCTTTCCCACTTGGCGCCACGCCAGGAACAAAAATGGCCATATGTCTGGAGACTGGTCCCACGCCCAAAGAGCCAGCAGGGAAAACTATGCCTTGTTCTAAAGCTCTTTGGGAACCGCTTGCGTAGCCCCACAGACTGGAGGCTGCAGGCTTTCCTGCTGCCTTCAGCCTCAAAACCATCCTTTCCTACTTGGCGCCGCGCCAGGCACAAAAATGGCCATATGTCTGGAGATGGGTCGCACGCCCAAAGAGGCAGCATTGAAAACTATGCCTTGTTCTAAAGCTCTTTGGGAACCGCTTGCGTAGCCACACAGACCTCGGGGCTGCAGGCTTTCCTGCTGCCTTCAGCCTCAAAACCACCCTTTCCCACTTGGCGTCAGTCCAGGCAGAAAAATGGCCATATGTCTGGAGACTGGTCCCACGCCCAAACAGCCAGCAGGGAAAACTATGCCTTGTTCTAAAGCTCTTTGGGAACCGCTTGCGTAGCCCCACACACCTGGGGGCTGCAGGCTTTCCTGCTGCCTTCAGCCTCAAAACCACCCTTTCCCACAAGGCGCCGCGCCAGGCACAAAAATGGCCATATGTCTGGAGATTGGTCCCACGCGCAAAGAGCCAGCAGGGAAAACTGTGGCTTTTTCTAAAGCTCTTTGGGAAACGCTTGCGTAGCCCCACAGACCTGCGGGCTGCAGGCTTTCCTGCTGCCTTCAGCCTCAAAACCACCCTTTCCCACTTGGCGCCGCGCCAGGCACAAAAATGGCCATATGTCTGGAGACTGGTCCCACGCCCAAAGAGCCAGCAGGGAAAACTATGCCTTGTTCTAAAGCTCTTTGGGAACCGCTTGCGTGGCCCCACACACCTGGGGGCTGCAGGCTTTCCTGCTGCCTTCAGACTCAAAAACTTCCTTTGCCATTTGGCGCTACGCCAGGCACAAAAATGGCCATATGTCTGGAGATGGGTCCCACGCCCAAAGAGCCAGCAGGGAAAACTATGCCTTGTTCTAAAGCTCTTTGGGAACCGCTTGCGTAGCCCCACGGACCTGGGGTCTGCAGGCTTTCCTGCTGCCTTCAGCCTCAAAACCACCCTTTCCCACTTGGTGCCGCGCCAGGCCTAAAAATGGCCATATGTCTGGAGATTGGTCCCACACTCAAACAGCCAGCAGGGAAAACTATGCCTTGCTCTAAAGCTCTTTGGGAACTGCTTGCGTAGCCCCACACACCTGGGGGCTGCAGGCTTTCCTGCTGCCTTCAGCCTCAAAACCACCCTTTCCCACTTGGTGCCGCGCCAGGCACAAAAATGGCCATATGTCTGGAGACTGGTCCCACGCCCAAAGAGCCAGCAGGGAAAACTAGGCCTTGTTCTAAAGCTCTTTGGGAACCGCTTGCGTAGCCCCACACACCTGGGGGCTGCAGGCTTTCCTGCTGCCTTCAGCCTCAAAACCACCCTTTCCCACTTGGCGCCGCGCCAGGCACAAAAATGGCCATATGTCTGGAGACTGGTCCCACGCCCAAAGAGCCAGCAGGGAAAACTGTGGCTTTTTGTAAAGCTCTTTGGGAACCGCTTGCGTAGCCCCACGGACCTGGGGGCTGTAGGCTTTTCTGGCGCTTTCAGCCTCAAAACCACCCTTTCCCACTTGGCGCCGCGCCAGGCACAAAAATGGCCATATGTCTGGAGATGGGACCCACGCCCAAAGAGCCAGCAGGGAAAACTATGCCTTGTTCTAAAGCTCTTTTGGAACCGCTTGCGTAGCCCCACACAACTGCGGGCTGCAGTCTTTCCTGCTGCCTTCAGCCTCAAAACCACCCTTTCCCACTTGGTGCCGCGCCAGTCCCAAAAATGGCCATATGTCTGGAGATTTGTCCCACGCCCAAAGAGCCAGCAGGGAAAACTATGCCTTGTTCTAAAGCTCTTTGGGAACCGCTTGCGTAGCCCCAAAGACCTGGGGGCTGCAGGCTTTCCTGCTGCCTTCAGCCTCAAAACCACCCTTTCCTACTTGGCGCCGCGCCAGGCACATAAATGGCCATATGTCTGGAGATGGGTCCCACGCCCAAAGAGGCAGCAGGGAAAACTATGCCTTGTTCTAAAGCTCTTTGGGAACCGCTTGCGTAGCCCCACAGACCACGGGGCTGCAGGCTTTCCTGCTGCCTTCAGCCTCAAAACCACCCTTTCCCACTTGGCGTCAGTCCAGGCAGAAAAATGGCCATATGTCTGGAGACTGGTCCCACGCCCAAAGAGCCAGCAGGGAAAACTATGCCTTGTTCTAAAGCTCTTTGGGAAAGGCTTGCGTAGCCCCACACAACTGCGGGCTGCAGGCTTTCCTGCTGCCTTCAGCCTCAAAACCACCCTTTCCTACCCTGTGCCGCGCCATGCCCAAAAATGGCCATATGTCTGGAGACCGGTCCCACGCCCAAAGAGCCAGCAGGGAAAACTATGCCTTGTTCTAAAGCTCTTTGGGAACCGCTTGCGTAGCCCCACACACCTGGGGGCTGCAGGCTTTTCTGGCGCTTTCAGCCTCAAAACCACCCTTTCCCACTTGGCGCCGCGCCAGGAAGAAAAAAGCCCATATGTCTGGAGACTGGTCCCACGCCCAAAGAGAGAGCAGGGAAAACTATGCCTTGTTCTAAAGCTCTTTGGGAACCGCTTGCGTAGCCCCACGCACCTGGGGGCTGCAGGGTTTCCTGCTGCCTTCAGCCTCAAAACCACCCTTTCCCACTTGGCGCCGCGCCAGGCACAAAAATGGCCATATGTCTGGAGACTGGTCCCACGCCCAGAGAGCCAGCAGGGAAAACTATGCCTTGTTCTAAAGCTCTTTGGGAACCGCTTGCGTAGCCCCACAGACTGCAGGCTGCAGGCTTTCCTGCTGCCTTCAGCCTCAAAACCACCCTTTCCTACTTGGCGCCGCGCCAGGCACTAAAATGGCCATATGTCTGGAGACTGGTCCCACGCCCAAAGAGGCAGCAGGGAAAATTATGCCTTGTTCTAAAGCTCTTTGGGAACCGCTTGCGTAGCCCCACACACCTGGGGGCTGCAGGCTTTCCTGCTGCCTTCAGCCTCAAAACCACCCTTTCCCACAAGGCGTCAGTCCAGGCAGAAAAATGGCCATATGTCTGGAGACTGGTCCCACGCCCAAAGAGCCAGCAGGGAAAACTATGCCTTGTTCTAAAGCTCTTTGGGAACCGCTTGCGTAGCCCCACACACCTGGGGGCTACAGGCTTTCCTGCTGCCTTCAGCCTCAAAACCACCCTTTCCCACTTGGCGCCGCGCCAGGCCCAAAAATGGCCATATGTCTGGAGACCGGTCCCACGCCCAAAGAGCCAGCAGGGAAAACTATGCCTTGTTCTAAAGCTCTTTGGGAACCGCTTGCGTAGCCCCACACACCTGGGGGCTGCAGGCTTTTCTGGCGCTTTCAGCCTCAAAACCACCCTTTCCCACTTGGTGCCGCGCCAGGAACAAAAAAGCCCATATGTCTGGAGACTGGTCCCACGCGCAAAGAGCGAGCAGGGAAAACTATGCCTTGTTCTAAAGCTCTTTGGGAACCGCTTGCGTAGCCCCACGCACCTGGGGGCTGCAGGGTTTCCTGCTGCCTTCAGCCTCAAAACCACCGTTTCCCACTTGGCGCCGCGCCAGGCACAAAAATGGCCATATGTCTGGAGACTGGTCCCACGCCCAGAGAGCCAGCAGGGAAAACTAGGCCTTGTTCTAAAGCTCTTTGGGAACCGCTTGCGTAGCCCCACAGACTGCAGGCTGCAGGCTTTCCTGCTGCCTTCAGCCTCAAAACCACCCTTTCCTACTTGGCGCCGCGCCAGGCACTAAAATGGCCATATGTCTGGAGACTGGTCCCACGCCCAAAGAGGCAGCAGGGAAAATTATGCCTTGTTCTAAAGCTCTTTGGGAACCGCTTGCGTAGCCCCACACACCTGGGGGCTGCAGGCTTTCCTGCTGCCTTCAGCCTCAAAACCACCCTTTCCCACAAGGCGTCAGTCCAGGCAGAAAAATGGCCATATGTCTGGAGACTGGTCCCACGCCCAAAGAGCCAGCAGGGAAAACTATGCCTTGTTCTAAAGCTCTTTGGGAACCGCTTGCGTAGCCCCACACACCTGGGGGCTACAGGCTTTCCTGCTGCCTTCAGCCACAAAACCACCCTTTCCCACTTGGCGCCGCGCCAGGCCCAAAAATGGCCATATGTCTGGAGACCGGTCCCACGCCCAAAGAGCCATAAGGGAAAACTATGCCTTGTTCTAAAGCTCTTTGGGAACCGCTTGCGTAGCCCCACACACCTGGGGGCTGCAGGCTTTTCTGGCGCTTTCAGCCTCAAAACCACCCTTTCCCACTTGGTGCCGCGCCAGGAACAAAAAAGCCCATATGTCTGGAGATTGGTCCCACGCCCAAAGAGCCAGCAGGGAAAACTAGGCCTTGTTCTAAAGCTCTTTGGGAACCGCTTGCGTAGCCCCACAGACCTGGGGGCTGCAGGCTTTCCTGCTGCCTTCAGCCTCAAAACCACCCTTTCCCACTTGGCGCCGCGCCAGGCACAAAAATGGCCATATGTCTGGAGACTGGTCCCACGCCCAGAGAGCCAGCAGGGAAAACTATGCCTTGTTCTAAAGCTCTTTGGGAACCGCTTGCGTAGCCCCACAGACCTGCGGGCTGCAGGCTTTCCTCCTGCCTTCAGCCTCAAAACCACCCTTTCCCACTTGGTGCCGCGCCAGGCCCAAAAATGGCCATATGTCTGGAGATGGGTCCCACGCCCAAAGAGCCAGCAGGGAAAACTATGCCTTGTTCTAAAGCTCTTTGGGAACCGCTTGCGTAGCCCCACAGACCTGCGGGCTGCAGGCTTTCCTGCTGCCTTCAGCCTCAAAACCACCCTTTCCCACTTGGCGCCGCGCCAGGCACAAAAATGGCCATATGTCTGGAGACTGGTCCCACGCCCAAAGAGCCAGCAGGGAAAACTAGGCCTTGTTCTAAAGCTCTTTGGGAACTGCTTGCGTAGCCCCACGGACCTGGGGGCTGCAGGCTTTCCTGCTGTCTTCAGCCTCAAAACCACCCTGTCCCACTTTGGCGTTGCTCGAGGCACAAAAATGGCCATATGTCTGGAGACTGGTCCCACGCCCAAAGAGCGAGCAGGGAAAACTATGCCTTGTTCTAAAGCTCTTTGGGAACCGCTGGCGTGGCCCCACACACCTGTGGGCTGCAGGCTTTCCTGCTGCCTTCAGCCTCAAAACCACACTTTCCCACTTGGCGCCGCACCAGGCACAAAAATGGCCATATGTCTGGAGACTGGTCCACGCCCAAAGAGCCAGCAGGGAAAACTGTGGCTTTTTGTAAAGCTCTTTGGGAACCGCTTGTGTAGCCCCACAGACTGCGGGCTGCAGGCTTTCATGCTGCCTTCAGCCTCAAAACCACCCTTTCCCACTTGGCGCCGCGCCAGGCACAAAAATGGCCATATGGCTGGCGACTGGTCCCACGCCCAAAGAGCCAGCAGGGAAAACTATGCCTTGTTCTAAAGCTCTTTGGGAACCGCTTGCTTAGGCCCACACACCTGCGGGCTGCAGGCTTTCCTGCTGCCTTCAGCCTCAAAACCACCCTTTCCCACTTGGTGCCGCGCCAGGCACAAAAATGGCCATACGTCTGGAGACTGGTCCCACACTCAAAGAGCCAGCAGGGAAAACTGTGACTTTTTCTAAAGCTCTTTGGGAACCGCTTGCGTAGCTCCTCAGACCTGCGGGCTGCAGGCTTTCCTGCTGCCTTCAACCTCAAAACCACCCTTTCCCACTTGGTGCCGCGCCAGGCACAAAAATGGCCATACGTCTGGAGACTGGTCCCACACTCAAAGAGCCTGCAGGGAAAACTGTGGCTTTTTCTAAAGCTCTTTGGGAACCGCTTGCGTAGCCCCACACACCTGGGGGCTGCAGGCTTTCCTGCTGCCTTCAGCCTCAAAACCACCCTTTCCTACTTGGTGCCGCGCAAGGCCCAAAAATGGCCATATGTCTGGAGACTGGTCCCACGCCCAAAGAGCCAGCAGGGAAAACTATGCCTTGTTCTAAAGCTCTTTGGGAACCGCTTGCGTAGCCCCACAGACCTGGGGTCTGCAGGCTTTCCTGCTGCCTTCAGCCTCAAAACCACCCTTTCCCACAAGGCGCCGTGCCAGGCACAAAAATGGCCATATGTCTGGAGACTGGTCCCACGCCCAAAGAGCCAGCAGGGAAAACTAGGCCTTGTTCTAAAGCTCTTTGGGAACCGCTTGTGTAGCCCCACGCACCTGGGGGCTGCAGGCTTTCCTGCTGCCTTCACCCTCAAAACCACCCTTTCCCACTTGGCGCCGCGCCAGGCACAAAAATGGCCATATGTCTGGAGACTGGTCCACGCCCAAAGAGCCAGCAGGGAAAACTAGGCCTTGTTCTAAAGCTCTTTGGGAACCGCTTGCTTAGCCCCGCACACCTGGGGGCTGCAGTCTTTCCTGCTGCCTTCAGCCTCAAAACCACCCTTTCCCACTTTGGCGTTGCTCGAGGCACAAAAATGGCCATATGTCTGGAGACTGGTCCCACGCCCAAAGAGCCATCAGGGAAAACTGTGGCTTTTTCTAAAGCTCTTTGGGAACCGCTTGCGTAGCCCCACACACCTGGGGGCTGCAGGCTTTCCTGCTGCCTTCAGCCTCAAAGCCACCCTTTCCTACTTGGTGCCGCGCAAGGCACAAAAATGGCCATATGTCTGGAGATGGGTCCCACGCCCAAAGAGCCAGCAGGGAAAACTATGCCTTGTTCTAAAGCTCTTTGGGAACCGCTTGCGTAGCCCCACAGACCTGGGGGCTGCAGGCTTTCCTGCTGCCTTCACCCTCAAAACCACCCTTTCCCACTTGGCGCCGCGCCAGGCACAAAAATGGCCATATGTCTGGAGACTGGTCCACGCCCAAAGAGCCAGCAGGGAAAACTAGGCCTTGTTCTAAAGCTCTTTGGGAACCGCTTGCGTAGCCCCACAGACCTGGGGGCTGCAGGCTTTCCTGCTGCCTTCAGCCTCAAAACCACCCTTTCCCACTTTGGCGTTGCTCGAGGCACAAAAATGGCCATATGTCTGGAGACTGGTCCACGCCCAAAGAGCCAGAAGGGAAAACTGTGGCTTTTTGTAAAGCTCTTTGGGAACCGCTTGCGTAGGCCCACAGACCTGGGGGCTGCAGGCTTTCCTGGAGCCTTCAGCCTCAAAACCACCCTTTCCCACTTGGTGCCGCGCCAGTCCCAAAAATGGCCATATGTCTGGAGATTGGTCCCACGCCCAAAGAGCCAGCAGGGAAAACTGTGGCTTTTTCTAAAGCTCTTTGGGAACCGCTTGCGTAGCCCCACAGACCTGGGGGCTGCAGGCTTTCCTGCTGCCTTTAGCCTCAAAACCACCCTTTCCCACTTGGTGCCGCGACAGGCACAAAAATGGCCATATGTCTGGAGATGGGTCCCACGCCCAAAGAGCCAGCAGGGAAAACTATGCCTTGTTCTAAAGCTCTTTGGGAACCGCTTGCGTAGCCCCACACACCTGGGGGCTGCAGGCTTTCCTGCTGCCTTCAGCCTCAAAACCACCCTTTCCCACTTGGCGCCGCGCCAGGAAGAAAAAAGCCCATATGTCTGGAGACTGGTCCCACGCCCAAAGAGAGAGCAGGGAAAACTATGCCTTGTTCTAAAGCTCTTTGGGAACCGCTTGCGTAGCCCCACACACCTGGGGGCTGCAGGCTTTCCTGCTGCCTTCAGCCTCAAAACCACCCTTTCCCACTTGGCGCCGCGCCAGGCACAAAAATGGCCATATGTCTGGAGACTGGTCCCACGCCCAGAGAGCCAGCAGAGAAAACTATGCCTTGTTCTAAAGCTCTTTGGGAACCCCTTGCGTAGCCCCACAGACTGCAGGCTGCAGGCTTTCCTGCTGCCTTCAGCCTCAAAACCACCCTTTCCTACTTGGCGCCGCGCCAGGCACTAAAATGGCCATATGTCTGGAGATGGGTCCCACGCCCAAAGAGCCAGCAGGGAAAACTATGCCTTGTTCTAAAGCTCTTTGGGAACCGCTTGCGTAGCCCCACAGACCTGCGGGCTGCAGGCTTTCCTGCTGCCTTCAGCCTCAAAACCACCCTTTCCCACTTGGCGTCAGTCCAGGCAGAAAAATGGCCATATGTCTGGAGATTGGTCCCACGCCCAAAGAGCCAGCAGGGAAAACTATGCCTTGTTCTAAAGCTCTTTGGGAACCGCTTGCGTAGCCCCACACACCTGGGGGCTGCAGGCTTTCCTGCTGCCTTCAGCCTCAAAACCACCCTTTCCCACTTGGCGTCAGTCCAGGAAGAAAAAAGCCCATATGTCTGGAGACTGGTCCCACGCCCAAAGAGAGAGCAGGGAAAACTATGCCTTGTTCTAAAGCTCTTTGGGAACCGCTTGCGTAGCCCCACACACCTGGGGGCTGCAGGCTTTTCTGGCGCTTTCAGCCTCAAAACCACCCTTTCCCACTTGGTGCCGCGCCAGGAACAAAAAAGCCCATATGTCTGGAGATTGGTCCCACGCCCAAAGAGCCAGCAGGGAAAACTAGGCCTTGTTCTAAAGCTCTTTGGGAACCGCTTGCGTAGCCCCACAGACCTGGGGGCTGCAGGCTTTCCTGCTGCCTTCAGCCTCAAAACCACCCTTTCCCACTTGGCGCCGCGCCAGGCACAAAAATGGCCATATGTCTGGAGACTGGTCCCACGCCCAGAGAGCCAGCAGGGAAAACTATGCCTTGTTCTAAAGCTCTTTGGGAACCGCTTGCGTAGCCCCACAGACCTGCGGGCTGCAGGCTTTCCTCCTGCCTTCAGCCTCAAAACCACCCTTTCCCACTTGGTGCCGCGCCAGGCCCAAAAATGGCCATATGTCTGGAGATGGGTCCCACGCCCAAAGAGCCAGCAGGGAAAACTATGCCTTGTTCTAAAGCTCTTTGGGAACCGCTTGCGTAGCCCCACAGACCTGCGGGCTGCAGGCTTTCCTGCTGCCTTCAGCCTCAAAACCACCCTTTCCCACTTGGCGCCGCGCCAGGCACAAAAATGGCCATATGTCTGGAGACTGGTCCCACGCCCAAAGAGCCAGCAGGGAAAACTAGGCCTTGTTCTAAAGCTCTTTGGGAACTGCTTGCGTAGCCCCACGGACCTGGGGGCTGCAGGCTTTCCTGCTGTCTTCAGCCTCAAAACCACCCTGTCCCACTTTGGCGTTGCTCGAGGCACAAAAATGGCCATATGTCTGGAGACTGGTCCCACGCCCAAAGAGCGAGCAGGGAAAACTATGCCTTGTTCTAAAGCTCTTTGGGAACCGCTGGCGTGGCCCCACACACCTGTGGGCTGCAGGCTTTCCTGCTGCCTTCAGCCTCAAAACCACACTTTCCCACTTGGCGCCGCACCAGGCACAAAAATGGCCATATGTCTGGAGACTGGTCCACGCCCAAAGAGCCAGCAGGGAAAACTGTGGCTTTTTGTAAAGCTCTTTGGGAACCGCTTGTGTAGCCCCACAGACTGCGGGCTGCAGGCTTTCATGCTGCCTTCAGCCTCAAAACCACCCTTTCCCACTTGGCGCCGCGCCAGGCACAAAAATGGCCATATGGCTGGCGACTGGTCCCACGCCCAAAGAGCCAGCAGGGAAAACTATGCCTTGTTCTAAAGCTCTTTGGGAACCGCTTGCTTAGGCCCACACACCTGCGGGCTGCAGGCTTTCCTGCTGCCTTCAGCCTCAAAACCACCCTTTCCCACTTGGTGCCGCGCCAGGCACAAAAATGGCCATACGTCTGGAGACTGGTCCCACACTCAAAGAGCCAGCAGGGAAAACTGTGACTTTTTCTAAAGCTCTTTGGGAACCGCTTGCGTAGCTCCTCAGACCTGCGGGCTGCAGGCTTTCCTGCTGCCTTCAACCTCAAAACCACCCTTTCCCACTTGGTGCCGCGCCAGGCACAAAAATGGCCATACGTCTGGAGACTGGTCCCACACTCAAAGAGCCTGCAGGGAAAACTGTGGCTTTTTCTAAAGCTCTTTGGGAACCGCTTGCGTAGCCCCACACACCTGGGGGCTGCAGGCTTTCCTGCTGCCTTCAGCCTCAAAACCACCCTTTCCTACTTGGTGCCGCGCAAGGCCCAAAAATGGCCATATGTCTGGAGACTGGTCCCACGCCCAAAGAGCCAGCAGGGAAAACTATGCCTTGTTCTAAAGCTCTTTGGGAACCGCTTGCGTAGCCCCACAGACCTGGGGTCTGCAGGCTTTCCTGCTGCCTTCAGCCTCAAAACCACCCTTTCCCACAAGGCGCCGTGCCAGGCACAAAAATGGCCATATGTCTGGAGACTGGTCCCACGCCCAAAGAGCCAGCAGGGAAAACTAGGCCTTGTTCTAAAGCTCTTTGGGAACCGCTTGTGTAGCCCCACGCACCTGGGGGCTGCAGGCTTTCCTGCTGCCTTCACCCTCAAAACCACCCTTTCCCACTTGGCGCCGCGCCAGGCACAAAAATGGCCATATGTCTGGAGACTGGTCCACGCCCAAAGAGCCAGCAGGGAAAACTAGGCCTTGTTCTAAAGCTCTTTGGGAACCGCTTGCTTAGCCCCGCACACCTGGGGGCTGCAGTCTTTCCTGCTGCCTTCAGCCTCAAAACCACCCTTTCCCACTTTGGCGTTGCTCGAGGCACAAAAATGGCCATATGTCTGGAGACTGGTCCCACGCCCAAAGAGCCATCAGGGAAAACTGTGGCTTTTTCTAAAGCTCTTTGGGAACCGCTTGCGTAGCCCCACACACCTGGGGGCTGCAGGCTTTCCTGCTGCCTTCAGCCTCAAAACCACCCTTTCCTACTTGGTGCCGCGCAAGGCACAAAAATGGCCATATGTCTGGAGATGGGTCCCACGCCCAAAGAGCCAGCAGGGAAAACTATGCCTTGTTCTAAAGCTCTTTGGGAACCGCTTGCGTAGCCCCACAGACCTGGGGGCTGCAGGCTTTCCTGCTGCCTTCACCCTCAAAACCACCCTTTCCCACTTGGCGCCGCGCCAGGCACAAAAATGGCCATATGTCTGGAGACTGGTCCACGCCCAAAGAGCCAGCAGGGAAAACTAGGCCTTGTTCTAAAGCTCTTTGGGAACCGCTTGCGTAGCCCCACAGACCTGGGGGCTGCAGGCTTTCCTGCTGCCTTCAGCCTCAAAACCACCCTTTCCCACTTTGGCGTTGCTCGAGGCACAAAAATGGCCATATGTCTGGAGACTGGTCCACGCCCAAAGAGCCAGAAGGGAAAACTGTGGCTTTTTGTAAAGCTCTTTGGGAACCGCTTGCGTAGGCCCACAGACCTGGGGGCTGCAGGCTTTCCTGGAGCCTTCAGCCTCAAAACCACCCTTTCCCACTTGGTGCCGCGCCAGTCCCAAAAATGGCCATATGTCTGGAGATTGGTCCCACGCCCAAAGAGCCAGCAGGGAAAACTGTGGCTTTTTCTAAAGCTCTTTGGGAACCGCTTGCGTAGCCCCACAGACCTGGGGGCTGCAGGCTTTCCTGCTGCCTTTAGCCTCAAAACCACCCTTTCCCACTTGGTGCCGCGACAGGCACAAAAATGGCCATATGTCTGGAGATGGGTCCCACGCCCAAAGAGCCAGCAGGGAAAACTATGCCTTGTTCTAAAGCTCTTTGGGAACCGCTTGCGTAGCCCCACACACCTGGGGGCTGCAGGCTTTCCTGCTGCCTTCAGCCTCAAAACCACCCTTTCCCACTTGGCGCCGCGCCAGGAAGAAAAAAGCCCATATGTCTGGAGACTGGTCCCACGCCCAAAGAGAGAGCAGGGAAAACTATGCCTTGTTCTAAAGCTCTTTGGGAACCGCTTGCGTAGCCCCACACACCTGGGGGCTGCAGGCTTTCCTGCTGCCTTCAGCCTCAAAACCACCCTTTCCCACTTGGCGCCGCGCCAGGCACAAAAATGGCCATATGTCTGGAGACTGGTCCCACGCCCAGAGAGCCAGCAGAGAAAACTATGCCTTGTTCTAAAGCTCTTTGGGAACCCCTTGCGTAGCCCCACAGACTGCAGGCTGCAGGCTTTCCTGCTGCCTTCAGCCTCAAAACCACCCTTTCCTACTTGGCGCCGCGCCAGGCACTAAAATGGCCATATGTCTGGAGATGGGTCCCACGCCCAAAGAGCCAGCAGGGAAAACTATGCCTTGTTCTAAAGCTCTTTGGGAACCGCTTGCGTAGCCCCACAGACCTGCGGGCTGCAGGCTTTCCTGCTGCCTTCAGCCTCAAAACCACCCTTTCCCACTTGGCGTCAGTCCAGGCAGAAAAATGGCCATATGTCTGGAGATTGGTCCCACGCCCAAAGAGCCAGCAGGGAAAACTATGCCTTGTTCTAAAGCTCTTTGGGAACCGCTTGCGTAGCCCCACACACCTGGGGGCTGCAGGCTTTCCTGCTGCCTTCAGCCTCAAAACCACCCTTTCCCACTTGGCGTCAGTCCAGGAAGAAAAAAGCCCATATGTCTGGAGACTGGTCCCACGCCCAAAGAGAGAGCAGGGAAAACTATGCCTTGTTCTAAAGCTCTTTGGGAACCGCTTGCGTAGCCCCACGGACCTGCGGGCTGCAGGCTTTCCTGCTGCCTTCAGCCTCAAAACCACCCTTTCCCACTTGGCGCCGCGCCAGGCACAAAAATGGCCATATGTCTGGAGACTGGTCCCACGCCCAAAGAGCCAGCAGGGAAAACTATGCCTTGTTCTAAAGCTCTTTGGGAACAGCTTGCGTAGACCCACACACCTGGGGGCTGCAGGCTTTCCTGCTGCCTTCAGCCTCAAAACCACCCTTTCCCAATTGGCGCCGCGCCAGGCACAAAAATGGCCATATGTCTGGAGACTGGTCCACGCCCAAAGAGCCAGCAGGGAAATATGTGGCTTTTTGTAAAGCTCTTTGGGAACCGCTTGTGTAGCCCCACAGACTGCGGGCTGCAGGCTTTCCTGCTGCCTTCAGCCTCAAAACCACCCTTTCTCACTTGGCGCCGCGCCAGGCACAAAAATGACCATATGTCTGGAGACTGGTCCCACGCCCAAAGAGCCAGCAGGGAAAACTATGCCTTGTTCTAAAGCTCTTTGGGAACCGCTTGCTTAGGCCCACACACCTGCGGGCTGCAGGCTTTCCTGCTGCCTTCAGCCTCAAAACCACCCTTTCCCACTTGGTGCCGCGACAGGCACAAAAATGGCCATACGTCTGGAGACTGGTCCCACACTCAAAGAGCCAGCAGGGTAAACTGTGACTTTTTCTAAAGCTCTTTGGGAACCCCTTGCGTAGCTCCACAGACCTGGGGGCTGCAGGCTTTCCTGCTGCTTTCGGCCTCAAAACCACCCTTTCCCACTTGGTGCCG
Organism: Larus michahellis; assembly: GCF_964199755.1. Lineage (NCBI taxonomy): Eukaryota > Metazoa > Chordata > Aves > Charadriiformes > Laridae > Larus > Larus michahellis. The sequence continues at coordinate 295,621 of NW_027436175.1, read as the reverse complement.
CGCCAGGCACAAAAATGTACATATGTCTGGAGACTGGTCCCACACTCAAAGAGCCAGGAGGGAAAACTGTGTCTTTTTCTACAGCTCTTTGGGAACCGCTTGCGTAGCCCCACACACCTGGGGGCTGCAGGATTTCCTGCTGCCTTCAGCCTCAAAACCACCCTTTCCTACTTGGCGCCGCGCCAGGCACAAAAATGGCCATATGTCTGGAGATGGGTCCCACGCCCAAAGAGCCAGCAGGGAAAACTATGCCTTGTTCTAAAGCTCTTTGGGAACCGCTTGCGTAGCCCCACACACCTGGGGGCTGCAGGCTTTCCTGCTGCCTTCAGCCTCAAAACCACCCTTTCCAACTTGGTGCCGCGCCAGGCCCAAAAATGGCCATATGTCTGGAGACTGGTCCCACGCCCAAAGAGCCAGCAGGGAAAACTATGCCTTGTTCTAAAGCTCTTTGGGAACCGCTTGCGTAGCCCCACACACCTGGGGGATGCAGGATTTTCTGGCGCTTTCAGCCTCAAAACCACCCTTTCCCACTTGGCGCCGCGCCAGGCACAATAAAGGCCATATGTCTGGAGACTGGTCCCACGCCCAAAGAGCCAGCAGGGAAAACTATGCCTTGTTCTAAATCTCTTTGGGAACTGCTTGCGTAGACCCACGGACCTGGGGGCTGCAGGCTTTCCTGCTGCCTTCAGCCTCAAAACCACCCTGTCCCACTTTGGCGTTGCTCGAGGCACAAAAATGGCCATATGTCTGGAGACTGGTCCCACACTCAAACAGCCAGCAGGGAAAACTATGCCTTGTTCTAAAGCTCTTTGGGAACCGCTGGCGTGGCCCCACACACTTGTGGGCTGCAGGCTTTCCTGCTGCCTTCAGCCTCAAAACCACCCTTTCCCACTTGGCGCCGCGCCAGGCACAAAAATGGCCATATGTCTGGAGACTGGTCCACGCCCAAAGAGCCAGCAGGGAAAACTGTGGCTTTTTGTAAAGCTCTTTGGGAACCGCTTGCGTAGCCCCACAGACTGCGGGCTGCAGGCTTTCCTGCTGCCTTCAGCCTCAAAACCACCCTTTCTCACTTGGCGCCGCGCCAGGCACAAAAATGGCCATATGTCTGGAGACTGGTCCCACGCCCAAAGAGCCAGCAGGGAAAACTATGCCTTGTTCTAAAGCTCTTTGGGAACCGCTTGCTTAGGCCCACACACCTGCGGGCTGCAGGCTTTCCTGCTGCCTTCAGCCTCAAAACCACCCTTTCCCACTTGGTGCCGCGCCAGGCCCAAAAATGGCCATACGTCTGGAGACTGGTCCCACACTCAAAGAGCCAGCAGGGTAAACTGTGACTTTTTCTAAAGCTCTTTGGGAACCCCTTGCGTAGCTCCACAGACCTGGGGGCTGCAGGCTTTCCTGCTGCTTTCGGCCTCAAAACCACCCTTTCCTACTTGGCGCCGCGCCAGGCACAAAAATGGCCATATGTCTGGAGATTGGTCCCACGCCCAAAGAGCCAGCAGGGAAAACTATGCCTTGTTCTAAAGCTCTTTGGGAACCGCTTGCGTAGCCCCGCACACCTGGGGGCTGCAGTCTTTCCTGCTGCCTTCAGCCTCAAAACCACCCTTTCCCACTTTGGCGTTGCTCGAGGCACAAAAATGGCCATATGTCTGGAGACTGGTCCCACGCCCAAAGAGCCATCAGGGAAAACTGTGGCTTTTTCTAAAGCTCTTTGGGAACCGCTTGCGTAGCCCCACACACCTGGGGGCTGCAGGCTTTCCTGCTGCCTTCAGCCTCAAAACCACCCTTTCCTACTTGGTGCCGCGCAAGGCACAAAAATGGCCATATGTCTGGAGATGGGTCCCACGCCCAAAGAGCCAGCAGGGAAAACTATGCCTTGTTCTAAAGCTCTTTGGGAACCGCTTGCGTAGCCCCACAGACCTGGGGGCTGCAGGCTTTCCTGCTGCCTTCACCCTCAAAACCACCCTTTCCCACTTGGCGCCGCGCCAGGCACAAAAATGGCCATATGTCTGGAGACTGGTCCACGCCCAAAGAGCCAGCAGGGAAAACTAGGCCTTGTTCTAAAGCTCTTTGGGAACCGCTTGCGTAGCCCCACAGACCTGGGGGCTGCAGGCTTTCCTGCTGCCTTCAGCCTCAAAACCACCCTTTCCCACTTTGGCGTTGCTCGAGGCACAAAAATGGCCATATGTCTGGAGACTGGTCCACGCCCAAAGAGCCAGAAGGGAAAACTGTGGCTTTTTGTAAAGCTCTTTGGGAACCGCTTGCGTAGGCCCACAGACCTGGGGGCTGCAGGCTTTCCTGGAGCCTTCAGCCTCAAAACCACCCTTTCCCACTTGGTGCCGCGCCAGTCCCAAAAATGGCCATATGTCTGGAGATTTGTCCCACGCCCAAAGAGCCAGCAGGGAAAACTGTGGCTTTTTCTAAAGCTCTTTGGGAACCGCTTGCGTAGCCCCACAGACCTGGGGGCTGCAGGCTTTCCTGCTGCCTTCAGCCTCAAAACCACCCTTTCCCACTTGGCGCCGCGCCAGGAAGAAAAAAGCCCATATGTCTGGAGACTGGTCCCACGCCCAAAGAGAGAGCAGGGAAAACTATGCCTTGTTCTAAAGCTCTTTGGGAACCGCTTGCGTAGCCCCACACACCTGGGGGCTGCAGGCTTTCCTGCTGCCTTCAGCCTCAAAACCACCCTTTCCCACTTGGCGCCGCGCCAGGCACAAAAATGGCCATATGTCTGGAGACTGGTCCCACGCCCAGAGAGCCAGCAGAGAAAACTATGCCTTGTTCTAAAGCTCTTTGGGAACCCCTTGCGTAGCCCCACAGACTGCAGGCTGCAGGCTTTCCTGCTGCCTTCAGCCTCAAAACCACCCTTTCCTACTTGGCGCCGCGCCAGGCACTAAAATGGCCATATGTCTGGAGATGGGTCCCACGCCCAAAGAGCCAGCAGGGAAAACTATGCCTTGTTCTAAAGCTCTTTGGGAACCGCTTGCGTAGCCCCACAGACCTGCGGGCTGCAGGCTTTCCTGCTGCCTTCAGCCTCAAAACCACCCTTTCCCACTTGGCGTCAGTCCAGGCAGAAAAATGGCCATATGTCTGGAGATTGGTCCCACGCCCAAAGAGCCAGCAGGGAAAACTATGCCTTGTTCTAAAGCTCTTTGGGAACCGCTTGCGTAGCCCCACACACCTGGGGGCTGCAGGCTTTCCTGCTGCCTTCAGCCTCAAAACCACCCTTTCCCACTTGGCGTCAGTCCAGGAAGAAAAAAGCCCATATGTCTGGAGACTGGTCCCACGCCCAAAGAGAGAGCAGGGAAAACTATGCCTTGTTCTAAATCTCTTTGGGAACTGCTTGCGTAGCCCCACGGACCTGCGGGCTGCAGGCTTTCCTGCTGCCTTCAGCCTCAAAACCACCCTTTCCCACTTGGCGCCGCGCCAGGCACAAAAATGGCCATATGTCTGGAGACTGGTCCCACGCCCAAAGAGCCAGCAGGGAAAACTATGCCTTGTTCTAAAGCTCTTTGGGAACAGCTTGCGTAGACCCACACACCTGGGGGCTGCAGGCTTTCCTGCTGCCTTCAGCCTCAAAACCACCCTTTCCCACTTGGCGCCGCGCCAGGCACAAAAATGGCCATATGTCTGGAGACTGGTCCACGCCCAAAGAGCCAGCAGGGAAATATGTGGCTTTTTGTAAAGCTCTTTGGGAACCGCTTGTGTAGCCCCACAGACTGCGGGCTGCAGGCTTTCCTGCTGCCTTCAGCCTCAAAACCACCCTTTCTCACTTGGCGCCGCGCCAGGCACAAAAATGACCATATGTCTGGAGACTGGTCCCACGCCCAAAGAGCCAGCAGGGAAAACTATGCCTTGTTCTAAAGCTCTTTGGGAACCGCTTGCTTAGGCCCACACACCTGCGGGCTGCAGGCTTTCCTGCTGCCTTCAGCCTCAAAACCACCCTTTCCCACTTGGTGCCGCGACAGGCACAAAAATGGCCATACGTCTGGAGACTGGTCCCACACTCAAAGAGCCAGCAGGGTAAACTGTGACTTTTTCTAAAGCTCTTTGGGAACCCCTTGCGTAGCTCCACAGACCTGGGGGCTGCAGGCTTTCCTGCTGCTTTCGGCCTCAAAACCACCCTTTCCCACTTGGTGCCGCGCCAGGCACAAAAATGTACATATGTCTGGAGACTGGTCCCACACTCAAAGAGCCAGGAGGGAAAACTGTGTCTTTTTCTACAGCTCTTTGGGAACCGCTTGCGTAGCCCCACACACCTGGGGGCTGCAGGATTTCCTGCTGCCTTCAGCCTCAAAACCACCCTTTCCTACTTGGCGCCGCGCCAGGCACAAAAATGGCCATATGTCTGGAGATGGGTCCCACGCCCAAAGAGCCAGCAGGGAAAACTATGCCTTGTTCTAAAGCTCTTTGGGAACCGCTTGCGTAGCCCCACACACCTGGGGGCTGCAGGCTTTCCTGCTGCCTTCAGCCTCAAAACCACCCTTTCCAACTTGGTGCCGCGCCAGGCCCAAAAATGGCCATATGTCTGGAGACTGGTCCCACGCCCAAAGAGCCAGCAGGGAAAACTATGCCTTGTTCTAAAGCTCTTTGGGAACCGCTTGCGTAGCCCCACACACCTGGGGGATGCAGGATTTTCTGGCGCTTTCAGCCTCAAAACCACCCTTTCCCACTTGGCGCCGCGCCAGGCACAATAAAGGCCATATGTCTGGAGACTGGTCCCACGCCCAAAGAGCCAGCAGGGAAAACTATGCCTTGTTCTAAATCTCTTTGGGAACTGCTTGCGTAGACCCACGGACCTGGGGGCTGCAGGCTTTCCTGCTGCCTTCAGCCTCAAAACCACCCTGTCCCACTTTGGCGTTGCTCGAGGCACAAAAATGGCCATATGTCTGGAGACTGGTCCCACACTCAAACAGCCAGCAGGGAAAACTATGCCTTGTTCTAAAGCTCTTTGGGAACCGCTGGCGTGGCCCCACACACCTGTGGGCTGCAGGCTTTCCTGCTGCCTTCAGCCTCAAAACCACCCTTTCCCACTTGGCGCCGCGCCAGGCACAAAAATGGCCATATGTCTGGAGACTGGTCCACGCCCAAAGAGCCAGCAGGGAAAACTGTGGCTTTTTGTAAAGCTCTTTGGGAACCGCTTGCGTAGCCCCACAGACTGCGGGCTGCAGGCTTTCCTGCTGCCTTCAGCCTCAAAACCACCCTTTCTCACTTGGCGCCGCGCCAGGCACAAAAATGGCCATATGTCTGGAGACTGGTCCCACGCCCAAAGAGCCAGCAGGGAAAACTATGCCTTGTTCTAAAGCTCTTTGGGAACCGCTTGCTTAGGCCCACACACCTGCGGGCTGCAGGCTTTCCTGCTGCCTTCAGCCTCAAAACCACCCTTTCCCACTTGGTGCCGCGCCAGGCCCAAAAATGGCCATACGTCTGGAGACTGGTCCCACACTCAAAGAGCCAGCAGGGTAAACTGTGACTTTTTCTAAAGCTCTTTGGGAACCCCTTGCGTAGCCCCACAGACCTGGGGGCTGCAGGCTTTCCTGCTGCTTTCGGCCTCAAAACCACCCTTTCCTACTTGGCGCCGCGCCAGGCACAAAAATGGCCATATGTCTGGAGATTGGTCCCACGCCCAAAGAGCCAGCAGGGAAAACTATGCCTTGTTCTAAAGCTCTTTGGGAACCGCTTGCGTAGCCCCACACACCTGGGGGCTGCAGGCTTTCCTGCTGCCTTCAGCCTCAAAACCACCCTTTCCAACTTGGTGCCGCGCCAGGCCCAAAAATGGCCATATGTCTGGAGACTGGTCCCACGCCCAAAGAGCCAGCAGGGAAAACTATGCCTTGTTCTAAAGCTCTTTGGGAACCGCTTGCGTAGCCCCACACACCTGGGGGATGCAGGATTTTCTGGCGCTTTCAGCCTCAAAACCACCCTTTCCCACTTGGCGCCGCGCCAGGCACAATAAAGGCCATATGTCTGGAGACTGGTCCCACGCCCAAAGAGCCAGCAGGGAAAACTATGCCTTGTTCTAAAGCTCTTTGGGAACCGCTTGCGTAGCCCCACGCACCTGGGTGCCGCAGGCTTTCCTGCTGCCTTCAACCTCAAAACCACCCTTTCCCACTTGGCGCCGCGCCAGGCACAAAAATGGCCATATGTCTGGAGACTGGTCCCACGCCCAAAGAGCCAGCAGGGAAAACTATGCCTTGTTCTAAAGCTCTTTGGGAACCGCTTGCGTAGCCCCACACACCTGGGGGCTGCAGGCTTTCCTGCTGCCTTCAGCCTCAAAACCACCCTTTCCAACTTGGTGCCGCGCCAGGCCCAAAAATGGCCATATGTCTGGAGACTGGTCCCACGCCCAAAGAGCCAGCAGGGAAAACTATGCCTTGTTCTAAAGCTCTTTGGGAACCGCTTGCGTAGCCCCACACACCTGGGGGATGCAGGATTTTCTGGCGCTTTCAGCCTCAAAACCACCCTTTCCCACTTGGCGCCGCGCCAGGCACAATAAAGGCCATATGTCTGGAGACTGGTCCCACGCCCAAAGAGCCAGCAGGGAAAACTATGCCTTGTTCTAAATCTCTTTGGGAACTGCTTGCGTAGACCCACGGACCTGGGGGCTGCAGGCTTTCCTGCTGCCTTCAGCCTCAAAACCACCCTGTCCCACTTTGGCGTTGCTCGAGGCACAAAAATGGCCATATGTCTGGAGACTGGTCCCACACTCAAACAGCCAGCAGGGAAAACTATGCCTTGTTCTAAAGCTCTTTGGGAACCGCTGGCGTGGCCCCACACACTTGTGGGCTGCAGGCTTTCCTGCTGCCTTCAGCCTCAAAACCACCCTTTCCCACTTGGCGCCGCGCCAGGCACAAAAATGGCCATATGTCTGGAGACTGGTCCACGCCCAAAGAGCCAGCAGGGAAAACTGTGGCTTTTTGTAAAGCTCTTTGGGAACCGCTTGCGTAGCCCCACAGACTGCGGGCTGCAGGCTTTCCTGCTGCCTTCAGCCTCAAAACCACCCTTTCTCACTTGGCGCCGCGCCAGGCACAAAAATGGCCATATGTCTGGAGACTGGTCCCACGCCCAAAGAGCCAGCAGGGAAAACTATGCCTTGTTCTAAAGCTCTTTGGGAACCGCTTGCTTAGGCCCACACACCTGCGGGCTGCAGGCTTTCCTGCTGCCTTCAGCCTCAAAACCACCCTTTCCCACTTGGTGCCGCGCCAGGCCCAAAAATGGCCATACGTCTGGAGACTGGTCCCACACTCAAAGAGCCAGCAGGGTAAACTGTGACTTTTTCTAAAGCTCTTTGGGAACCCCTTGCGTAGCTCCACAGACCTGGGGGCTGCAGGCTTTCCTGCTGCTTTCGGCCTCAAAACCACCCTTTCCTACTTGGCGCCGCGCCAGGCACAAAAATGGCCATATGTCTGGAGATTGGTCCCACGCCCAAAGAGCCAGCAGGGAAAACTATGCCTTGTTCTAAAGCTCTTTGGGAACCGCTTGCGTAGCCCCGCACACCTGGGGGCTGCAGTCTTTCCTGCTGCCTTCAGCCTCAAAACCACCCTTTCCCACTTTGGCGTTGCTCGAGGCACAAAAATGGCCATATGTCTGGAGACTGGTCCCACGCCCAAAGAGCCATCAGGGAAAACTGTGGCTTTTTCTAAAGCTCTTTGGGAACCGCTTGCGTAGCCCCACACACCTGGGGGCTGCAGGCTTTCCTGCTGCCTTCAGCCTCAAAACCACCCTTTCCTACTTGGTGCCGCGCAAGGCACAAAAATGGCCATATGTCTGGAGATGGGTCCCACGCCCAAAGAGCCAGCAGGGAAAACTATGCCTTGTTCTAAAGCTCTTTGGGAACCGCTTGCGTAGCCCCACAGACCTGGGGGCTGCAGGCTTTCCTGCTGCCTTCACCCTCAAAACCACCCTTTCCCACTTGGCGCCGCGCCAGGCACAAAAATGGCCATATGTCTGGAGACTGGTCCACGCCCAAAGAGCCAGCAGGGAAAACTAGGCCTTGTTCTAAAGCTCTTTGGGAACCGCTTGCGTAGCCCCACAGACCTGGGGGCTGCAGGCTTTCCTGCTGCCTTCAGCCTCAAAACCACCCTTTCCCACTTTGGCGTTGCTCGAGGCACAAAAATGGCCATATGTCTGGAGACTGGTCCACGCCCAAAGAGCCAGAAGGGAAAACTGTGGCTTTTTGTAAAGCTCTTTGGGAACCGCTTGCGTAGGCCCACAGACCTGGGGGCTGCAGGCTTTCCTGGAGCCTTCAGCCTCAAAACCACCCTTTCCCACTTGGTGCCGCGCCAGTCCCAAAAATGGCCATATGTCTGGAGATTTGTCCCACGCCCAAAGAGCCAGCAGGGAAAACTGTGGCTTTTTCTAAAGCTCTTTGGGAACCGCTTGCGTAGCCCCACAGACCTGGGGGCTGCAGGCTTTCCTGCTGCCTTCAGCCTCAAAACCACCCTTTCCCACTTGGCGCCGCGCCAGGAAGAAAAAAGCCCATATGTCTGGAGACTGGTCCCACGCCCAAAGAGAGAGCAGGGAAAACTATGCCTTGTTCTAAAGCTCTTTGGGAACCGCTTGCGTAGCCCCACACACCTGGGGGCTGCAGGCTTTCCTGCTGCCTTCAGCCTCAAAACCACCCTTTCCCACTTGGCGCCGCGCCAGGCACAAAAATGGCCATATGTCTGGAGACTGGTCCCACGCCCAGAGAGCCAGCAGAGAAAACTATGCCTTGTTCTAAAGCTCTTTGGGAACCCCTTGCGTAGCCCCACAGACTGCAGGCTGCAGGCTTTCCTGCTGCCTTCAGCCTCAAAACCACCCTTTCCTACTTGGCGCCGCGCCAGGCACTAAAATGGCCATATGTCTGGAGATGGGTCCCACGCCCAAAGAGCCAGCAGGGAAAACTATGCCTTGTTCTAAAGCTCTTTGGGAACCGCTTGCGTAGCCCCACAGACCTGCGGGCTGCAGGCTTTCCTGCTGCCTTCAGCCTCAAAACCACCCTTTCCCACTTGGCGTCAGTCCAGGCAGAAAAATGGCCATATGTCTGGAGATTGGTCCCACGCCCAAAGAGCCAGCAGGGAAAACTATGCCTTGTTCTAAAGCTCTTTGGGAACCGCTTGCGTAGCCCCACACACCTGGGGGCTGCAGGCTTTCCTGCTGCCTTCAGCCTCAAAACCACCCTTTCCCACTTGGCGTCTGTCCAGGAAGAAAAAAGCCCATATGTCTGGAGACTGGTCCCACGCCCAAAGAGAGAGCAGGGAAAACTATGCCTTGTTCTAAAGCTCTTTGGGAACCGCTTGCGTAGCCCCACGGACCTGCGGGCTGCAGGCTTTCCTGCTGCCTTCAGCCTCAAAACCACCCTTTCCCACTTGGCGCCGCGCCAGGCACAAAAATGGCCATATGGCTGGAGACTGGTCCCACGCCCAAAGAGCCAGCAGGGAAAACTATGCCTTGTTCTAAAGCTCTTTGGGAACAGCTTGCGTAGACCCACACACCTGGGGGCTGCAGGCTTTCCTGCTGCCTTCAGCCTCAAAACCACCCTTTCCCACTTGGCGCCGCGCCAGGCACAAAAATGGCCATATGTCTGGAGACTGGTCCACGCCCAAAGAGCCAGCAGGGAAATATGTGGCTTTTTGTAAAGCTCTTTGGGAACCGCTTGTGTAGCCCCACAGACTGCGGGCTGCAGGCTTTCCTGCTGCCTTCAGCCTCAAAACCACCCTTTCTCACTTGGCGCCGCGCCAGGCACAAAAATGACCATATGTCTGGAGACTGGTCCCACGCCCAAAGAGCCAGCAGGGAAAACTATGCCTTGTTCTAAAGCTCTTTGGGAACCGCTTGCTTAGGCCCACACACCTGCGGGCTGCAGGCTTTCCTGCTGCCTTCAGCCTCAAAACCACCCTTTCCCACTTGGTGCCGCGACAGGCACAAAAATGGCCATACGTCTGGAGACTGGTCCCACACTCAAAGAGCCAGCAGGGTAAACTGTGACTTTTTCTAAAGCTCTTTGGGAACCCCTTGCGTAGCTCCACAGACCTGGGGGCTGCAGGCTTTCCTGCTGCTTTCGGCCTCAAAACCACCCTTTCCCACTTGGTGCCGCGCCAGGCACAAAAATGTACATATGTCTGGAGACTGGTCCCACACTCAAAGAGCCAGGAGGGAAAACTGTGTCTTTTTCTACAGCTCTTTGGGAACCGCTTGCGTAGCCCCACACACCTGGGGGCTGCAGGATTTCCTGCTGCCTTCAGCCTCAAAACCACCCTTTCCTACTTGGCGCCGCGCCAGGCACAAAAATGGCCATATGTCTGGAGATGGGTCCCACGCCCAAAGAGCCAGCAGGGAAAACTATGCCTTGTTCTAAAGCTCTTTGGGAACCGCTTGCGTAGCCCCACACACCTGGGGGCTGCAGGCTTTCCTGCTGCCTTCAGCCTCAAAACCACCCTTTCCAACTTGGTGCCGCGCCAGGCCCAAAAATGGCCATATGTCTGGAGACTGGTCCCACGCCCAAAGAGCCAGCAGGGAAAACTATGCCTTGTTCTAAAGCTCTTTGGGAACCGCTTGCGTAGCCCCACACACCTGGGGGATGCAGGATTTTCTGGCGCTTTCAGCCTCAAAACCACCCTTTCCCACTTGGCGCCGCGCCAGGCACAATAAAGGCCATATGTCTGGAGACTGGTCCCACGCCCAAAGAGCCAGCAGGGAAAACTATGCCTTGTTCTAAATCTCTTTGGGAACTGCTTGCGTAGACCCACGGACCTGGGGGCTGCAGGCTTTCCTGCTGCCTTCAGCCTCAAAACCACCCTGTCCCACTTTGGCGTTGCTCGAGGCACAAAAATGGCCATATGTCTGGAGACTGGTCCCACACTCAAACAGCCAGCAGGGAAAACTATGCCTTGTTCTAAAGCTCTTTGGGAACCGCTGGCGTGGCCCCACACACCTGTGGGCTGCAGGCTTTCCTGCTGCCTTCAGCCTCAAAACCACCCTTTCCCACTTGGCGCCGCGCCAGGCACAAAAATGGCCATATGTCTGGAGACTGGTCCACGCCCAAAGAGCCAGCAGGGAAAACTGTGGCTTTTTGTAAAGCTCTTTGGGAACCGCTTGCGTAGCCCCACAGACTGCGGGCTGCAGGCTTTCCTGCTGCCTTCAGCCTCAAAACCACCCTTTCTCACTTGGCGCCGCGCCAGGCACAAAAATGGCCATATGTCTGGAGACTGGTCCCACGCCCAAAGAGCCAGCAGGGAAAACTATGCCTTGTTCTAAAGCTCTTTGGGAACCGCTTGCTTAGGCCCACACACCTGCGGGCTGCAGGCTTTCCTGCTGCCTTCAGCCTCAAAACCACCCTTTCCCACTTGGTGCCGCGCCAGGCCCAAAAATGGCCATACGTCTGGAGACTGGTCCCACACTCAAAGAGCCAGCAGGGTAAACTGTGACTTTTTCTAAAGCTCTTTGGGAACCCCTTGCGTAGCCCCACAGACCTGGGGGCTGCAGGCTTTCCTGCTGCTTTCGGCCTCAAAACCACCCTTTCCTACTTGGCGCCGCGCCAGGCACAAAAATGGCCATATGTCTGGAGATTGGTCCCACGCCCAAAGAGCCAGCAGGGAAAACTATGCCTTGTTCTAAAGCTCTTTGGGAACCGCTTGCGTAGCCCCACACACCTGGGGGCTGCAGGCTTTCCTGCTGCCTTCAGCCTCAAAACCACCCTTTCCAACTTGGTGCCGCGCCAGGCCCAAAAATGGCCATATGTCTGGAGACTGGTCCCACGCCCAAAGAGCCAGCAGGGAAAACTATGCCTTGTTCTAAAGCTCTTTGGGAACCGCTTGCGTAGCCCCACACACCTGGGGGATGCAGGATTTTCTGGCGCTTTCAGCCTCAAAACCACCCTTTCCCACTTGGCGCCGCGCCAGGCACAATAAAGGCCATATGTCTGGAGACTGGTCCCACGCCCAAAGAGCCAGCAGGGAAAACTATGCCTTGTTCTAAAGCTCTTTGGGAACCGCTTGCGTAGCCCCACGCACCTGGGTGCCGCAGGCTTTCCTGCTGCCTTCAACCTCAAAACCACCCTTTCCCACTTGGCGCCGCGCCAGGCACAAAAATGGCCATATGTCTGGAGACTGGTCCCACGCCCAAAGAGCCAGCAGGGAAAACTAGGCCTTGTTCTAAAGCTCTTTGGGAACCGCTTGCGTAGCCCCACAGACCTGGGGGCTGCAGGCTTTCCTGCTGCCTTCAGGCTCAAAACCACCCTTTCCCACTTGGCGCCGCGCCAGTCCCAAAAATGGCCATATGTCTGGAGATTGGTCCCACACTCAAAGAGCCAACAGGGAAAACTGTGGCTTTTTCTAAAGCTCTTTGGGAACCGCTTGCGTAGCCCCACGCACCTGGGGGCTGCAGGCTTTCCTGGAGCCTTCAGCCTCAAAACCAGCCTGTTCCACTTTGGCGTTGCTCGAGGCACAAAATTGGCCATATGTCTGGAGACTGGTCCCACGCCCAAAGAGCCAGCAGGGAAAACTATGCCTTGTTCTAAAGCTCTTTGGGAACCTCTGGCGTGGCCCCACACACCTGGGGGCTGCAGGCTTTCCTGCTGCCTTCAGCCTCAAAACCACCCTTTCCCACTTGGCGCCGCGCCAGGCACAAAAATGGCCATATGTCTGGAGACTGGTCCCACGCCCAAAGAGCCAGCAGGGAAAACTGTGGCTTTTTGTAAAGCTCTTTGGGAACCGCTTGCGTAGCCCCACAGACCTGGCGGCTGCAGGCTTTCCTGCTGCCTTCAGCCTCAAATCCACCCTTTCTCACTTGGCGCCGCGCCAGGCACAAAAATGGCCATATGTCTGGAGACTGGTCCCACGCCCAAAGAGCCAGCAGGGAAAACTATGCCTTGTTCTAAAGCTCTTTGGGAACCGCTTGCTTAGGCCCACACACCTGCGGGCTGCAGGCTTTCCTGCTGCCTTCAGCCTCAAAACCACCCTTTCCCACTTGGTGCCGCGCCAGGCCCAAAAATGGCCATACGTCTGGAGACTGGTCCCACACTCAAAGAGCCAGCAGGGTAAACTGTGACTTTTTCTAAAGCTCTTTGGGAACCCCTTGCGTAGCTCCACAGACCTGGGGGCTGCAGGCTTTCCTGCTGCTTTCGGCCTCAAAACCACCCTTTCCCACTTGGTGCCGCACCAGGCACAAAAATGTCCATATGTCTGGAGACTGGTCCCACACTCAAAGAGCCAGCAGGGAAAACTATGCCTTGTTCTAAAGCTCTTTTGGAACCGCTTGCGTAGCCCCACACACCTGGGGGCTGCAGGCTTTCCTGCTGCCTTCAGCCTCAAAACCACCCTTTCCCACTTGGTGCCGCGCCAGTCCCAAAAATGGCCATATGTCTGGAGATGGGTCCCACGCCCAAAGAGCCAGCAGGGAAAACTATGCCTTGTTCTAAAGCTCTTTGGGAACCGCTTGCGTAGCCCCACACACCTGGGGGCTGCAGGCTTTCCTGCTGCCTTCAGCCTCAAAACCACCCTTTAAAACTTGGTGCCGCGCCAGGCCCAAAAATGGCCATATGTCTGGAGACTGGTCCCACGCCCAAAGAGCCAGCAGGGAAAACTATGCCTTGTTCTAAAGCTCTTTGGGAACCGCTTGCGTAGCCCCACACACCTGGGGGATGCAGGATTTTCTGGCGCTTTCAGCCTCAAAACCACCCTTTCCCACTTGGCGCCGCTCCAGTCCCAAAAATGGCCATATGTCTGGAGATGGGTCCCACGCCCAAAGAGCCAGCAGGGAAAACTATGCCTTGTTCTAAAGCTCTTTGGGAACCGCTTGCGTAGCCCCACACACCTGGGGGCTGCAGGCTTTCCTGCTGCCTTCAGCCTCAAAACCACCCTTTAAAACTTGGTGCCGCGCCAGGCCCAAAAATGGCCATATGTCTGGAGACTGGTCCCACGCCCAAAGAGCCAGCAGGGAAAACTATGCCTTGTTCTAAAGCTCTTTGGGAACCGCTTGCGTAGCCCCACACACCTGGGGGATGCAGGATTTTCTGGCGCTTTCAGCCTCAAAACCACCCTTTCCCACTTGGCGCCGCGCCAGGCACAATAAAGGCCATATGTCTGGAGACTGGTCCCACGCCCAAAGAGCCAGCAGGGAAAACTATGCCTTGTTCTAAAGCTCTTTGGGAATCGCTTGCGTAGCCCCACGCACCTGGGGGCTGCAGGCTTTCCTGCTGCCTTCAGCCTCAAAACCACCCTTTCCTACTTGGCGCCGCGCCAGGCACAAAAATGGCCATATGTCTGGAGATGGGTCCCACGCCCAAAGAGGCAGCAGGGAAAACTATGCTTTGTTCTAAAGCTCTTTGGGAACCGCTTGCCTAGCCCCACAGACCTGGCGGCTGCAGGCTTTCCTGCTGCATTCAGCCTCAAAACCACCCTTTCCCACAAGGCGCCGCGCCAGGCACAAAAATGGCCATATGTCTGGAGACTGGTCCCACGCCCAAAGAGCCAGCAGGGAAAACTAGGCCTTATTCTAAAGCTCTTTGGGAACCGCTTGCGTAGCCCCACGCACCTGGGGGCTGCAGGCTTTCCTGCTGCCTTCAGCCTCAAAACCACCCTTTCCCACTTGGCGCCGCGCCAGGCACAAAAATGGCCATATGTCTGGAGACTGGTCCACGCCCAAAGAGCCAGCAGGGAAAACTAGGCCTTGTTCTAAAGCTCTTTGGGAACCGCTTGCGTAGCCCCACAGACCTGGGGGCTGCAGGCTTTCCTGCTGCCTTCAGCCTCAAAAAAACCCTGTCCCACTTTGGCGTTGCTCGAGGCACAAAATTGGCCATACGTCTGGAGACAGGTCCCACGCCCAAACAGCCAGCAGGGAAAACTGTGGATTTTTGTAAAGCTCTTTGGGAACCGCTTGCATAGCCCCACACACCTGGGGGCTGCAGGCTTTCCTGGAGCCTTCAGCCTCAAAACCAGCCTGTCCCACTTTGGCGTTGCTCGAGGCACAAAATTGGCCATATGTCTGGAGACTGGTCCCACGCCCAAAGAGCCAGCAGGGAAAACTATGCCTTGTTCTAAAGCTCTTTGGGAACCGCTGGCGTGGCCCCACACACCTGGGGGCTGCAGGCTTTCCTGCTGCCTTCAGCCTCAAAACCACCCTTTCCCACTTGGCGCCGCGCCAGGCACAAAAATGGCCATATGTCTGGAGACTGGTCCACGCCCAAAGAGCCATCAGGGAAAACTGTGGCTTTTTGTAAAGCTCTTTGGGAACCGCTTGCGTAGCCCCACACACCTGGGGGCTGCAGGCTTTCCTGGAGCCTTCAGCCTCAAAACCAGCCTGTCCCACTTTGGCGTTGCTCGAGGCACAAAATTGGCCATATGTCTGGAGACTGGTCCCACGCCCAAAGAGCCAGCAGGGAAAACTATGCCTTGTTCTAAAGCTCTTTGGGAACCCCTTGCGTTGCTCCACAGACCTGCGGGCTGCAGGCTTTCCTGCTGCCTTCAGCCTCAAAACCACCCTTTCCCACTTGGTGCCGCGCCAGGCACAAAAATGGCCATATGTCTGGAGACTGGTCCCACACTCAAAGAGCCAGCAGGGAAAACTGTGGCTTTTTCTAAAGCTCTTTGGGAACCGCTTGCGTAGCCCCACACACCTGGGGGCTGCAGGCTTTCCTGCTGCCTTCAGCCTCAAAACCACCCTTTCCTACTTGGCGCCGCGCCAGGCACAAAAATGGCCATATGTCTGGAGATGGGTCCCACGCCGAAAGAGCCAGCAGGGAAAACTATGCCTTTTTCTAAAGCTCTTTGGGAACCGCTTGCGTAGCCCCACGGACCTGGGGGCTGCAGGCTTTCCTGCTGCCTTCAGCCTCAAAACCACCCTGTCCCACTTTGGCGTTGCTCGAGGCACAAAAATGGCCATATGTCTGGAGACTGGTCCCACGCCCAAAGAGCCAGGAGGGAAAACTATGCCTTGTTGTAAAGCTCTTTGGGAACCGCTGGCGTGGCCCCACACACCTGGGGGCTGCAGGCTTTCCTGCTGCCTTCAGCCTCAAAACCACCCTTTCCCACTTGGC
Source organism: Larus michahellis (assembly GCF_964199755.1). Lineage (NCBI taxonomy): Eukaryota > Metazoa > Chordata > Aves > Charadriiformes > Laridae > Larus > Larus michahellis. Next base: position 279,612 of record NW_027436175.1, on the reverse strand, counting down.
GCCGCGCCAGCCACAAAAATGGCCATATGTCTGGAGACTGGTCCACGCCCAAAGAGCCAGCAGGGAAAACTGTGGCATTTTGTAAAGCTCTTTGGGAACCGCTTGCGTAGCCCCACAGACTGCGGGCTGCAGGCTTTCCTGCTGCCTTCAGCCTCAAATCCACCCTTTCTCACTTGGCGCCGCGCCAGGCCCAAAAATGGCCATATGTCTGGAGATGGGTCCCACGCCCAAAGAGCCAGCAGGGAAAACTATGCCTTGTTCTAAAGCTCTTTTGAAACCGCTTGCTTAGCCCCACACACCTGCGGGCTGCAGGCTTTCATGCTGCCTTCAGGCTCAAAACCACCCTTTCCCACTTGGTGCCGCGCCAGGCCCAAAAATGGCCATATGTCTGGAGATTGGTCCCACACTCAAAGAGCCAACAGGGAAAACTGTGGCTTTTTCTAAAGCTCTTTGGGAACCGCTTGCGTAGCCCCACGCACCTGGGGGCTGCAGGCTTTCCTACTGCCTTCAGCCTCAAAACCACCCTTTCCTACTTGGCGCCGCGCCAGGCACAAAAATGGCCATATGTCTGGAGATGGGTCCCACGCCCAAAGAGCCAGCAGGGAAAACTATGCCTTGTTCTAAAGCTCTTTGGGAACCGCTTGCCTAGCCCCACAGACCTGGCGGCTGCAGGCTTTCCTGCTGCCTTCAGCCTCAAAACCACCCTTTCCCACAAGGCGCCGCGCCAGGCACAAAAATGGCCATATGTCTGGAGACTGGTCCCACGCCCAAAGAGCCAGCAGGGAAAACTAGGCCTTGTTCTAAAGCTCTTTGGGAACCGCTTGCGTAGCCACACGCACCTGGGGGCTGCAGGCTTTCCTGCTGCCTTCAGCCTCAAAACCACCCTTTCCCACTTGGCGCCGCGCCAGGCACAAAAATGGCCATATGTCTGGAGACTGGTCCACGCCAAAAGAGCCAGCAGGGAAAACTATGCCTTGTTCTAAAGCTCTTTGGGAACCGCTTGCGTAGCCCCACACACCTGGGGGCTGCAGGCTTTCCTGGAGCCTTCAGCCTCAAAACCAGCCTGTCCCACTTTGGCGTTGCTCAAGGCACAAAATTGGCCATATGTCTGGAGACTGGTCCCACGCCCAAAGAGCCAGCAGGGAAAACTATGCCTTGTTCTAAAGCTCTTTGGGAACCCCTTGCGTTGCTCCACAGACCTGCGGGCTGCAGGCTTTCCTGCTGCCTTCAGCCTCAAAACCACCCTTTCCCACTTGGTGCCGCGCCAGGCACAAAAATGGCCATATGTCTGGAGACTGGTCCCACACTCAAAGAGCCAGCAGGGAAAACTGTGGCTTTTTCTAAAGCTCTTTGGGAACCGCTTGCTTAGCCCCACGGACCTGGGGGCTGCAGGCTTTCCTGCTGCCTTCAGCCTCAAAACCACCCTTTCCTACTTGGCGCCGCGCCAGGCACAAAAATGGCCATATGTCTGGAAGTGGGTCCCACGCCGAAAGAGCCAGCAGGGAAAACTATGCCTTTTTCTAAAGCTCTTTGGGAACCGCTTGCGTAGCCCCACGGACCTGGGGGCTGCAGGCTTTCCTGCTGCCTTCAGCCTCAAAACCACCCTGTCCCACTTTGGCGTTGCTCGAGGCACAAAAATGGCCATATGTCTGGAGACTGGTCCCACGCCCAAAGAGCCAGGAGGGAAAACTATGCCTTGTTGTAAAGCTCTTTGGGAACCGCTGGCTTGGCCCCACACACCTGGGGGCTGCAGGCTTTCCTGCTGCCTTCAGCCTCAAAACCACCCTTTCCCACTTGGCGCCGCGCCAGCCACAAAAATGGCCATATGTCTGGAGACTGGTCCACGCCCAAAGAGCCAGCAGGGAAAACTGTGGCTTTTTGTAAAGCTCTTTGGGAACCGCTTGCGTAGCCCCACAGACTGCGGGCTGCAGGCTTTCCTGCTGCCTTCAGCCTCAAATCCACCCTTTCCCACTTGGCGCCGCGCCAGGCACAAAAATGGCCATATGTCTGGAGACTGGTCCCACGCCCAAAGAGCCAGCACGGAATAGTAGGCCTTGTTCTAAAGCTCTTTGGGAACCGCTTGCTTAGCCCCACACACCTGCGGGCTGCAGGCTTTCCTGCTGCCTTCAGCCTCAAAACCACCCTTTCCCACAAGGCGCCGCGCCAGGCACAAAAATGGCCATACGTCTGGAGACTGGTCCCACACTCAAAGAGCCAGCAGGGAAAACTGTGACTTTTTCTAAAGCTCTTTGGGAACCGCTGGCGTGGCCCCACACACCTGGGGGCTGCAGGCTTTCCTGCTGCCTTCAGCCTCAAAACCACCCTTTCCCACTTGGCGCCGCGCCAGCCACAAAAATGGCCATATGTCTGGAGACTGGTCCACGCCCAAAGAGCCAGCAGGGAAAACTGTGGCTTTTTGTAAAGCTCTTTGGGAACCGCTTGCGTAGCCCCACAGACTGCGGGCTGCAGGCTTTCCTGCTGCCTTCAGCCTCAAATCCACCCTTTCTCACTTGGCGCCGCGCCAGGCCCAAAAATGGCCATATGTCTGGAGATGGGTCCCACGCCCAAAGAGCCAGCAGGGAAAACTATGCCTTGTTCTAAAGCTCTTTTGAAACCGCTTGCTTAGCCCCACACACCTGCGGGCTGCAGGCTTTCATGCTGCCTTCAGGCTCAAAACCACCCTTTCCCACTTGGTGCCGCGCCAGGCCCAAAAATGGCCATATGTCTGGAGACTGGTCCCACACTCAAAGAGCCAACAGGGAAAACTGTGGCTTTTTCTAAAGCTCTTTGGGAACCGCTTGCGTAGCCCCACGCACCTGGGGGCTGCAGCCTTTCCTACTGCCTTCAGCCTCAAAACCACCCTTTCCTACTTGGCGCCGCGCCAGGCACAAAAATGGCCATATGTCTGGAGATGGGTCCCACGCCCAAAGAGCCAGCAGGGAAAACTATGCCTTGTTCTAAAGCTCTTTGGGAACCGCTTGCCTAGCCCCACAGACCTGGCGGCTGCAGGCTTTCCTGCTGCCTTCAGCCTCAAAACCACCCTTTCCCACAAGGCGCCGCGCCAGGCACAAAAATGGCCATATGTCTGGAGACTGGTCCCACGCCCAAAGAGCCAGCAGGGAAAACTAGGCCTTGTTCTAAAGCTCTTTGGGAACCGCTTGCGTAGCCCCACGCACCTGGGGGCTGCAGGCTTTCCTGCTGCCTTCAGCCTCAAAACCACCCTTTCCCACTTGGCGCCGCGCCAGGCACAAAAATGGCCATATGTCTGGAGACTGGTCCACGCCAAAAGAGCCAGCAGGGAAAACTAGGCCTTGTTCTAAAGCTCTTTGGGAACCGCTTGCGTAGCCCCACACACCTGGGGGCTGCAGGCTTTCCTGGAGCCTTCAGCCTCAAAACCAGCCTGTCCCACTTTGGCGTTGCTCGAGGCACAAAATTGGCCATATGTCTGGAGACTGGTCCCACGCCCAAAGAGCCAGCAGGGAAAACTATGCCTTGTTCTAAAGCTCTTTGGGAACCCCTTGCGTTGCTCCACAGACCTGCGGGCTGCAGGCTTTCCTGCTGCCTTCAGCCTCAAAACCACCCTTTCCCACTTGGTGCCGCGCCAGGCACAAAAATGGCCATATGTCTGGAGACTGGTCCCACACTCAAAGAGCCAGCAGGGAAAACTGTGGCTTTTTCTAAAGCTCTTTGGGAACCGCTTGCTTAGCCCCACGGACCTGGGGGCTGCAGGCTTTCCTGCTGCCTTCAGCCTCAAAACCACCCTTTCCTACTTGGCGCCGCGCCAGGCACAAAAATGGCCATATGTCTGGAGATGGGTCCCACGCCGAAAGAGCCAGCAGGGAAAACTATGCCTTTTTCTAAAGCTCTTTGGGAACCGCTTGCGTAGCCCCACGGACCTGGGGGCTGCAGGCTTTCCTGCTGCCTTCAGCCTCAAAACCACCCTGTCCCACTTTGGCGTTGCTCGAGGCACAAAAATGGCCATATGTCTGGAGACTGGTCCCACGCCCAAAGAGCCAGGAGGGAAAACTATGCCTTGTTGTAAAGCTCTTTGGGAACCGCTGGCGTGGCCCCACACACCTGGGGGCTGCAGGCTTTCCTGCTGCCTTCAGCCTCAAAACCACCCTTTCCCACTTGGCGCCACGCCAGCCACAAAAATGGCCATATGTCTGGAGACTGGTCCACGCCCAAAGAGCCAGCAGGGAAAACTGTGGCTTTTTGTAAAGCTCTTTGGGAACCGCTTGCGTAGCCCCACAGACTGCGGGCTGCAGGCTTTCCTGCTGCCTTCAGCCTCAAATCCACCCTTTCTCACTTGGCGCCGCGCCAGGCACAAAAATGGCCATATGTCTGGAGACTGGTCCCACGCCCAAAGAGCCAGCAGGGAATAGTAGGCCTTGTTCTAAAGCTCTTTGGGAACCGCTTGCTTAGCCCCACACACCTGCGGGCTGCAGGCTTTCCTGCTGCCTTCAGCCTCAAAACCACCCTTTCCCACTTGGCGCCGCGCCAGGCACAAAAAAGGCCATACGTCTGGAGACTGGTCCCACACTCAAAGAGCCAGGACGGAAAACTGTGACTTTTTCTAAAGCTCTTTGGGAACCGCTTGCGTAGCTCCACAGACCTGCGGGCTGCAGGCTTTCCTGCTGCCTTCAGCCTCAAAACCACCCTTTCCTACTTGGCGCCGCGCCAGGCACAAAAATGGCCATATGTCTGGAGACTGGTCCCACACTCAAAGAGCCAGCAGGGAAAACTGTGACTTTTTCTAAAGCTCTTTGGGAACCGCTTGCGTAGCCCCACGGACCTGGGGGCTGCAGGATTTCCTGCTGCCTTCAGCCTCAAAACCACCCTTTCCTACTTGGCGCCGTGCCAGGCACAAAAATGGCCATATGTCTGGAGATGGGTCCCACGCCCAAAGAGCCAGCAGGGAAAACTATGCCTTGTTCTAAAGCTCTTTGGGAACCGCTTGCATGGCCCCACGGACCTGGGGGCTGCAGGCTTTCCTGCTGCCTTCAGCCTCAAAACCACCCTTTCCCAATTGGTGCCGCGCCAGGCCCAAAAATGGCCATATATCTGGAGACCGGTCCCACGCCCAAAGAGCCAGCAGGGAAAACTAGGCCTTGTTCTAAAGCTCTTTGGGAACCGCTTGCGTAGCCCCACACACCTGGGGGCTGCAGGCTTTTCTTGCGCTTTCAGCCTCAAAACCACCCTTTCCCACTTGCCGCCGCGCCAGGCACAAAAAAGGCCATATGTCTGGAGACTGGTCCCACGCCCAAAGAGCCAGGAGGGAAAACTATGCCTTGTTCTAAAGCTCTTTGGGAACCGCTTGCGTAGCCCCACAGACCTGGGGGCTGCAGGCTTTCCTGCTGCCTTCAGGCTCAAAACCACCCTTTCCCACTTGGCGCCGCACCAGGCACAAAAATGGCCATATGTCTGGAGATTGGTCCCACACTCAAAGAGCCAGCTGGGAAAACTGTGGCTTTTTGTAAAGCTCTTTGGGAACCGCTTGCGTAGCCCCACGGACCTGGGGGCTGCAGGCTTTCCTGCTGCCTTCAGCCTCAAAACCACCCTGTCCCACTTTGGCGTTGCTCGAGGCACAAAAATGGCCATATGTCTGGAGACTGGTCGCACGCCCAAAGAGCCAGCAGGGAAAACTATGCCTTGTTCTAAAGCTCTTTGGGAACCGCTGGCGTGGCCCCACACACCTGGAGGCTGCAGGCTTTCCTGCTGCCTTCAGCCTCAAAACCACCCTTTCCCACTTGGCGCCGCGCTAGGCTCAAAAATGGCCATATGTCTGGAGACTGGTCCACGCCCAAAGAGCCATCAGGGAAAACTATGCCTTTTTCTAAAGCTCTTTGGGAACCGCTTGCGTAGCCCCACACACCTGGGGGCTGCAGGCTTTCCTGCTGCCTTCAGCCTCAATACCACCCTGTCCCACTTGGCGCCGCGCCAGGCACAAAAATGGCCATATGTCTGGAGACTGGTCCCACGCCCACAGAGCCAGCAGGGAAAACTATGCCTTGTTCTAAAGCTCTTTGGGAACCGCTTGCGTAGCCCCACACACCTGGGGGCTGCAGGCTTTCCTGCTGCCTTCAGCCTCAAAACCACCCTTTCCCACTTGGCGCCGCGCCAGGCACAAAAATGGCCATATGTCTGGAGACTGGTCCACGCCCAAAGAGCCATCAGGGAAAACTGTGGTTTTTTGTAAAGCTCTTTGGGAACCCCTTGCGTAGCTCCACAGACCTGGGGGCTGCAGGCTTTCCTGCTGCCTTCAGCCTCAAAACCACCCTGTCCCACTTGGTGCCGCGCCAGGCACAAAAATGGCCATATGTCTGGAGACTGATCCCACGCCCAAAGACCCAGCAGGGAAAAATAGGTCTTTTTCTAAAGCTCTTTGGGAACCGCTTGCGTAGCCCCACACACGTGGGGTCTGCATGCTTTTCTGGCGCTTTCAGCCTCAAAACCACCCTTTCCCACTTGGCGCCGCGCCAGGCACAAAAATAGCCATATGTCTGGAGACTGGTCCCACGCCCAAAGAGCCAGCAGGGAAAACTGTGGCTTTTTCTAAAGCTCTTTGGGAACCGCTTGCGTAGCCCCACGGACCTGGGGGCTGCAGGATTTCCTGCTGCCTTCAGCCTCAAAACCACCCTTTCCTACTTGGCGCCGCGCCAGGCACAAAAATGGCCATATGTCTGGAGATGGGTCCCACGCCCAAAGAGCCAGCAGGGAAAACTATTCCTTGTTCTAAAGCTCTTTAGGAACTGCTTGCGTAGCCCCACACACCTGGGGGCTGCAGGCTTTCCTGCTGCCTTCAGCCTCAAAACCACCCTTTCCCACTTGGTGCCGCGCCAGGCCCAAAAATGGCCATATATCTGGAGACCGGTCCCACGCCCAAAGAGCCAGCAGGGAAAACTATGCCTTGTTCTAAAGCTCTTTGGGAACCGCTTGCGTAGCCCCACACACCTGGGGGCTGCAGGCTTTCCTGCTGCCTTCAGCCTCAAAACCACCCTTTCCCACTTGGCGCCGCGCCAGGCACAAAAATGGCCATATGTCTGGAGACTGGTCCCACACTCAAAGAGCCAGCTGGGAAAACTGTGGCTTTTTGTAAAGCTCTTTGGGAACCGCTTGCGTAGCCCCACGGACCTGGGGGCTGCAGGCTTTCCTGCTGCCTTCAGCCTCAAAACCACCCTGTCCCACTTTGGCGTTGCTCGAGGCACAAAAATGGCCATATGTCTGGAGACTGGTCCCACGCCCAAAGAGCCAGCAGGGAAAACTATGCCTTGTTCTAAAGCTCTTTGGGAACCGCTGGCGTGGCCCCACACACCTGGAGGCTGCAGGCTTTCCTGCTACCTTCAGCCTCAAAACCACCCTTTCCCACTTGGCGCCGCGCTAGGCTCAAAAATGGCCATATGTCTGGAGACTGGTCCACGCCCAAAGAGCCATCAGGGAAAACTGTGGCTTTTTGTAAAGCTCTTTGGGAACCGCTTGCGTAGCCCCACGGACCTGGGGGCTGCAGGCTTTCCTGCTGCCTTCAGCCTCAAAACCACCCTTTCCCACTTGGCGCCGCGCCAGGCACAAAAATGGCCATATGTCTGGAGACTGGTCCCACGCCCACAGAGCCAGCAGGGAAAACTATGCCTTGTTCTAAAGCTCTTTGGGAACCGCTTGCGTAGCCCCACACACCTGGGGGCTGCAGGCTTTCCTGCTGCCTTCAGCCTCAAATCCACCCTTTCCAACTCGGCGCCGCGCCAGGCACAAAAATGGCCATATGTCTGGAGACCGGTCCCACGCCCAAAGAGCCAGCAGGGAAAACTATGCCTTGTTCTAAAGCTCTTTGGGAACCGCTTGCGTAGCCCCACACACCTGGGGGCTGCAGGCTTTTCTTGCGCTTTCAGCCTCAAAACCACCCTTTCCCACTTGCCGCCGCGCCAGGCACAAAAAAGGCCATATGTCTGGAGACTGGTCCCACGCCCAAAGAGCCAGCAGGGAAAACTATGCCTTGTTCTAAAGCTCTTTGGGAACCGCTTGCGTAGCCCCACGCACCTGGGGGCTGCAGGCTTTCCTGCTGCCTTCAGCCTCAAAACCACCCTTTCCCACTTGGCGCCGCGCCAGGCACAAAAATGGCCATATGTCTGGAGATTGGTCCCACGCCCAAAGAGCCAGCAGGGAAAACTGTGGCTTTTTGTAAAGCTCTTTGGGAACCGCTTGCGTAGCCCCACGGACCTGGGGGCTGCAGGCTTTCCTGCTGCCTTCAGCCTCAAAACCACCCTGTCCCACTTTGGCGTTGCTCGAGGCACAAAAATGGCCATATGTCTGGAGACTGGTCCCACGCCCAAAGAGCCAGCAGGGAAAACTATGCCTTGTTCTAAAGCTCTTTGGGAACTGCTGGCGTGGCCCCACACACCTGGAGGCTGCAGGCTTTCCTGCTACCTTCAGCCTCAAAACCACCCTTTCCCACTTGGCGCCGCGCTAGGCTCAAAAATGGCCATATGTCTGGAGACTGGTCCACGCCCAAAGAGCCATCAGGGAAAACTGTGGCTTTTTGTAAAGCTCTTTGGGAACCGCTTGCGTAGCCCCACAGACTGCGGGCTGCAGGCTTTCCTGCTGCCTTCAGCCTCAAATCCACCCTTTCTCACTTGGCGCCGCGCCAGTCCCAAAAATGGCCATATGTCTGGAGACTGGTCCCACGCCCAAAGAGCCAGCAGGGAATACTAGGCCTTGTTCTAAAGCTCTTTGGGAACCGCTTGCTTAGCCCCACACACCTGCGGGCTGCAGGCTTTCCTGCTGCCTTCAGCCTCAAAACCACCCTTTCCCACAAGGCGCCGCGCCAGGCACAAAAATGGCCATACGTCTGGAGACTGGTCCCACACTCAAAGAGCCAGCAGGGAAAACTGTGACTTTTTCTAAAGCTCTTTGGGAACCGCTTGCGTAGCTCCACAGACCTGCGGGCTGCAGGCTTTCCTGCTGCCTTCAGCCTCAAAACCACCCTTTCCCACTTGGCGCCGCGCCAGGCACAAAAATGGCCATATGTCTGGAGACTGGTCCCACACTCAAAGAGCCAGCTGGGAAAACTGTGGCTTTTTGTAAAGCTCTTTGGGAACCGCTTGCGTAGCCCCACGGACCTGGGGGCTGCAGGCTTTCCTGCTGCCTTCAGCCTCAAAACCACCCTGTCCCACTTTGGCGTTGCTCGAGGCACAAAAATGGCCATATGTCTGGAGACTGGTCCCACGCCCAAAGAGCCAGCAGGGAAAACTATGCCTTGTTCTAAAGCTCTTTGGGAACCGCTGGCGTGGCCCCACACACCTGGAGGCTGCAGGCTTTCCTGCTACCTTCAGCCTCAAAACCACCCTTTCCCACTTGGCGCCGCGCTAGGCTCAAAAATGGCCATATGTCTGGAGACTGGTCCACGCCCAAAGAGCCATCAGGGAAAACTGTGGCTTTTTGTAAAGCTCTTTGGGAACCGCTTGCGTAGCCCCACGGACCTGGGGGCTGCAGGCTTTCCTGCTGCCTTCAGCCTCAAAACCACCCTTTCCCACTTGGCGCCGCGCCAGGCACAAAAATGGCCATATGTCTGGAGACTGGTCCCACGCCCACAGAGCCAGCAGGGAAAACTATGCCTTGTTCTAAAGCTCTTTGGGAACCGCTTGCGTAGCCCCACACACCTGGGGGCTGCAGGCTTTCCTGCTGCCTTCAGCCTCAAATCCACCCTTTCCAACTCGGCGCCGCGCCAGGCACAAAAATGGCCATATGTCTGGAGACCGGTCCCACGCCCAAAGAGCCAGCAGGGAAAACTATGCCTTGTTCTAAAGCTCTTTGGGAACCGCTTGCGTAGCCCCACACACCTGGGGGCTGCAGGCTTTTCTGGCGCTTTCAGCCTCAAAACCACCCTTTCCCACTTGCCGCCGCGCCAGGCACAAAAAAGGCCATATGTCTGGAGACTGGTCCCACGCCCAAAGAGCCAGCAGGGAAAACTATGCCTTGTTCTAAAGCTCTTTGGGAACCGCTTGCGTAGCCCCACGCACCTGGGGGCTGCAGGCTTTCCTGCTGCCTTCAGCCTCAAAACCACCCTTTCCCACTTGGCGCCGCGCCAGGCACAAAAATGGCCATATGTCTGGAGATTGGTCCCACACTCAAAGAGCCAGCTGGGAAAACTGTGGCTTTTTGTAAAGCTCTTTGGGAACCGCTTGCGTAGCCCCACGGACCTGGGGGCTGCAGGCTTTCCTGCTGCCTTCAGCCTCAAAACCACCCTGTCCCACTTTGGCGTTGCTCGAGGCACAAAAATGGCCATATGTCTGGAGACTGGTCCCACGCCCAAAGAGCCAGCAGGGAAAACTATGCCTTGTTCTAAAGCTCTTTGGGAACTGCTGGCGTGGCCCCACACACCTGGAGGCTGCAGGCTTTCCTGCTACCTTCAGCCTCAAAACCACCCTTTCCCACTTGGCGCCGCGCTAGGCTCAAAAATGGCCATATGTCTGGAGACTGGTCCACGCCCAAAGAGCCATCAGGGAAAACTGTGGCTTTTTGTAAAGCTCTTTGGGAACCGCTTGCGTAGCCCCACAGACTGCGGGCTGCAGGCTTTCCTGCTGCCTTCAGCCTCAAATCCACCCTTTCTCACTTGGCGCCGCGCCAGTCCCAAAAATGGCCATATATCTGGAGACTGGTCCCACGCCCAAAGAGCCAGCAGGGAATACTAGGCCTTGTTCTAAAGCTCTTTGGGAACCGCTTGCTTAGCCCCACACACCTGCGGGCTGCAGGCTTTCCTGCTGCCTTCAGCCTCAAAACCACCCTTTCCCACAAGGCGCCGCGCCAGGCACAAAAATGGCCATACGTCTGGAGACTGGTCCCACACTCAAAGAGCCAGCAGGGAAAACTGTGACTTTTTCTAAAGCTCTTTGGGAACCGCTTGCGTAGCTCCACAGACCTGCGGGCTGCAGGCTTTCCTGCTGCCTTCAGCCTCAAAACCACCCTTTCCTACTTGGCGCCGCGCCAGGCACAAAAATGGCCATATGTCTGGAGACTGGTCCCACACTCAAAGAGCCAGCAGGGAAAACTGTGACTTTTTCTAAAGCTCTTTGGGAACCGCTTGCGTAGCCCCACGTACCTGGGGGCTGCAGGATTTCCTGCTGCCTTCAGCCTCAAAACCACCCTTTCCTACTTGGCGCCGCGCCAGGCACAAAAATGGCCATATGTCTGGAGATGGGTCCCACGCCCAAAGAGCCAGCAGGGAAAACTATGCCTTGTTCTAAAGCTCTTTAGGAACTGCTTGCGTAGCCCCACACACCTGGGGGCTGCAGGCTTTCCTGCTGCCTTCAGCCTCAAAACCACCCTTTCCCACTTGGTGCCGCGCCAGGCCCAAAAATGGCCATATATCTGGAGACCGGTCGCTCACTCAAAGAGCCAGCAGGGAAAACTAGGCCTTGTTCTAAAGCTCTTTGGGAACCGCTTGCGTAGCCCCACACACCTGGGGGCTGCAGGCTTTTCTTGCGCTTTCAGCCTCAAAACCACCCTTTCCCACTTGCCGCCGCGCCAGGCACAAAAAAGGCCATATGTCTGGAGACTGGTCCCACGCCCAAAGAGCCAGCAGGGAAAACTATGCCTTGTTCTAAAGCTCTTTGGGAACCGCTTGCGTAGCCCCAAGCACCTGGGGGCTGCAGGCTTTCCTGCTGCCTTCAGCCTCAAAACCACCCTTTCCCACTTGGCGCCGCGCCAGGCACAAAAATGGCCATATGTTTGGAGATTGGACCCATGCCCAAAGAGCCAGCTGGGAAAACTGTGGCTTTTTGTAAAGCTCTTTGGGAACCGCTTGCGTAGCCCCACGGACCTGGGGGCTGCAGGCTTTCCTGCTGCCTTCAGCCTCAAAACCACCCTGTCCCACTTTGGCGTTGCTCGAGGCACAAAAATGGCCATATGTCTGGAGACTGGTCCCACGCCCAAAGAGCCAGCAGGGAAAACTATGCCTTGTTCTAAAGCTCTTTGGGAACCGCTGGCGTGGCCCCACACACCTGGAGGCTGCAGGCTTTCCTGCTACCTTCAGCCTCAAAACCACCCTTTCCCACTTGGCGCCGCGCTACGCTCAAAAATGGCCATATGTCTGGAGACTGGTCCACGCCCAAAGAGCCAGCAGGGAAAACTGTGGCTTTTTGTAAAGCTCTTTGGGAACCGCTTGCGTAGCCCCACGGACCTGGGGGCTGCAGGCTTTCCTGCTGCCTTCAGCCTCAAAACCACCCTTTCCCACTTGGCGCCGCGACAGGCACAAAAATGGCCATATGTCTGGAGACTGGTCCCACGCCCACAGAGCCAGCAGGGAAAACTATGCCTTGTTCTAAAGCTCTTTGGGAACCGCTTGCGTAGCCCCACACACCTGGGGGCTGCAGGCTTTCCTGCTGCCTTCAGCCTCAAAACCACCCTTTCCTACTTGGCGCCGCGCCAGGCACAAAAATGGCCATATGTCTGGAGACTGGTCCCACACTCAAAGAGCCAGCAGGGAAAACTGTGACTTTTTCTAAAGCTCTTTGGGAACCGCTTGCGTAGCCCCACACACCTGGGGGCTGCAGGCTTTCCTGCTGCCTTCAGCCTCAAATCCACCCTTTCCAACTCGGCGCCGCGCCAGGCACAAAAATGGCCATATGTCTGGAGACCGGTCCCACGCCCAAAGAGCCAGCAGGGAAAACTATGCCTTGTTCTAAAGCTCTTTGGGAACCGCTTGCGTAGCCCCACACACCTGGGGGCTGCAGGCTTTTCTTGCGCTTTCAGCCTCAAAACCACCCTTTCCCACTTGCCGCCGCGCCAGGCACAAAAAAGGCCATATGTCTGGAGACTGGTCCCACGCCCAAAGAGCCAGCAGGGAAAACTATGCCTTGTTCTAAAGCTCTTTGGGAACCGCTTGCGTAGCCCCACGCACCTGGGGGCTGCAGGCTTTCCTGCTGCCTTCAGCCTCAAAACCACCCTTTCCCACTTGGCGCCGCGCCAGGGACAAAAATGGCCATATGTCTGGAGATTGGTCCCACACTCAAAGAGCCAGCTGGGAAAACTGTGGCTTTTTGTAAATCTCTTTGGGAACCGCTTGCGTAGCCCCACGGACCTGGGGGCTGCAGGCTTTCCTGCTGCCTTCAGCCTCAAAACCACCCTGTCCCACTTTGGCGTTGCTCGAGGCACAAAAATGGCCATATGTCTGGAGATGGTCGCACGCCCAAAGAGCCAGCAGGGAAAACTATGCCTTGTTCTAAAGCTCTTTGGGAACTGCTGGCGTGGCCCCACACACCTGGAGGCTGCAGGCTTTCCTGCTACCTTCAGCCTCAAAACCACCCTTTCCCACTTGGCGCCGCGCTAGGCTCAAAAATGGCCATATGTCTGGAGACTGGTCCACGCCCAAAGAGCCATCAGGGAAAACTGTGGCTTTTTGTAAAGCTCTTTGGGAACCGCTTGCGTAGCCCCACAGACTGCGGGCTGCAGGCTTTCCTGCTGCCTTCAGCCTCAAATCCACCCTTTCTCACTTGGCGCCGCGCCAGTCCCAAAAATGGCCATATGTCTGGAGACTGGTCCCACGCCCAAAGAGCCAGCAGGGAATACTAGGCCTTGTTCTAAAGCTCTTTGGGAACCGCTTGCTTAGCCCCACACACCTGCGGGCTGCAGGCTTTCCTGCTGCCTTCAGCCTCAAAACCACCCTTTCCCACAAGGCGCCGCGCCAGGCACAAAAATGGCCATACGTCTGGAGACTGGTCCCACACTCAAAGAGCCAGCAGGGAAAACTGTGACTTTTTCTAAAGCTCTTTGGGAACCGCTTGCGTAGCTCCACAGACCTGCGGGCTGCAGGCTTTCCTGCTGCCTTCAGCCTCAAAACCACCCTTTCCTACTTGGCGCCGCGCCAGGCACAAAAATGGCCATATGTCTGGAGACTGGTCCCACACTCAAAGAGCCAGCAGGGAAAACTGTGACTTTTTCTAAAGCTCTTTGGGAACCGCTTGCGTAGCCCCACGTACCTGGGGGCTGTAGGATTTCCTGCTGCCTTCAGCCTCAAAACCACCCTTTCCTACTTGGCGCCGCGCCAGGCACAAAAATGGCCATATGTCTGGAGATGGGTCCCACGCCCAAAGAGCCAGCAGGGAAAACTATGCCTTGTTCTAAAGCTCTTTAGGAACTGCTTGCGTAGCCCCACACACCTGGGGGCTGCAGGCTTTCCTGCTGCCTTCAGCCTCAAAACCACCCTTTCCCACTTGGTGCCGCGCCAGGCCCAAAAATGGCCATATATCTGGAGACCGGTCGCTCACTCAAAGAGCCAGCAGGGAAAACTATGCCTTGTTCTAAAGCTCTTTGGGAACCGCTTGCGTAGCCCCACACACCTGGGGGCTGCAGGCTTTTCTTGCGCTTTCAGCCTCAAAACCACCCTTTCCCACTTGCCGCCGCGCCAGGCACAAAAAAGGCCATATGTCTGGAGACTGGTCCCACGCCCAAAGAGCCAGCAGGGAAAACTATGCCTTGTTCTAAAGCTCTTTGGGAACCGCTTGCGTAGCCCCAAGCACCTGGGGGCTGCAGGCTTTCCTGCTGCCTTCAGCCTCAAAACCACCCTTTCCCACTTGGCGCCGCGCCAGGCACAAAAATGGCCATATGTTTGGAGATTGGACCCATGCCCAAAGAGCCAGCTGGGAAAACTGTGGCTTTTTGTAAAGCTCTTTGGGAACCGCTTGCGTAGCCCCACGGACCTGGGGGCTGCAGGCTTTCCTGCTGCCTTCAGCCTCAAAACCACCCTGTCCCACTTTGGCGTTGCTCGAGGCACAAAAATGGCCATATGTCTGGAGACTGGTCCCACGCCCAAAGAGCCAGCAGGGAAAACTATGCCTTGTTCTAAAGCTCTTTGGGAACCGCTGGCGTGGCCCCACACACCTGGAGGCTGCAGGCTTTCCTGCTACCTTCAGCCTCAAAACCACCCTTTCCCACTTGGCGCCGCGCTACGCTCAAAAATGGCCATATGTCTGGAGACTGGTCCACGCCCAAAGAGCCAGCAGGGAAAACTGTGGCTTTTTGTAAAGCTCTTTGGGAACCGCTTGCGTAGCCCCACGGACCTGGGGGCTGCAGGCTTTCCTGCTGCCTTCAGCCTCAAAACCACCCTTTCCCACTTGGCGCCGCGACAGGCACAAAAATGGCCATATGTCTGGAGACTGGTCCCACGCCCACAGAGCCAGCAGGGAAAACTATGCCTTGTTCTAAAGCTCTTTGGGAACCGCTTGCGTAGCCCCACACATCTGGGGGCTGCAGGCTTTCCTGCTGCCTTCAGCCTCAAAACCACCCTTTCCTACTTGGCGCCGCGCCAGGCACAAAAATGGCCATATGTCTGGAGACTGGTCCCACACTCAAAGAGCCAGCAGGGAAAACTGTGACTTTTTCTAAAGCTCTTTGGGAACCGCTTGCGTAGCCCCACGTACCTGGGGGCTGCAGGATTTCCTGCTGCCTTCAGCCTCAAAACCACCCTTTCCTACTTGGCGCCGCGCCAGGCACAAAAATGGCCATATGTCTGGAGATGGGTCCCACGCCCAAAGAGCCAGCAGGGAAAACTATGCCTTGTTCTAAAGCTCTTTAGGAACTGCTTGCGTAGCCCCACACACCTGGGGGCTGCAGGCTTTCCTGCTGCCTTCAGCCTCAAAACCACCCTTTCCCACTTGGTGCCGCGCCAGGCCCAAAAATGGCCATATATCTGGAGACCGGTCCCACGCCCAAAGAGCCAGCAGGGAAAACTGTGACTTTTTCTAAAGCTCTTTGGGAACCGCTTGCGTAGCCCCACGTACCTGGGGGCTGTAGGATTTCCTGCTGCCTTCAGCCTCAAAACCACCCTTTCCTACTTGGCGCCGCGCCAGGCACAAAAATGGCCATATGTCTGGAGATGGGTCCCACGCCCAAAGAGCCAGCAGGGAAAACTATGCCTTGTTCTAAAGCTCTTTAGGAACTGCTTGCGTAGCCCCACACACCTGGGGGCTGCAGGCTTTCCTGCTGCCTTCAGCCTCAAAACCACCCTTTCCCACTTGGTGCCGCGCCAGGCCCAAAAATGGCCATATATCTGGAGACCGGTCGCTCACTCAAAGAGCCAGCAGGGAAAACTATGCCTTGTTCTAAAGCTCTTTGGGAACCGCTTGCGTAGCCCCACACACCTGGGGGCTGCAGGCTTTTCTTGCGCTTTCAGCCTCAAAACCACCCTTTCCCACTTGCCGCCGCGCCAGGCACAAAAAAGGCCATATGTCTGGAGACTGGTCCCACGCCCAAAGAGCCAGCAGGGAAAACTATGCCTTGTTCTAAAGCTCTTTGGGAACCGCTTGCGTAGCCCCAAGCACCTGGGGGCTGCAGGCTTTCCTGCTGCCTTCAGCCTCAAAACCACCCTTTCCCACTTGGCGCCGCGCCAGGCACAAAAATGGCCATATGTTTGGAGATTGGACCCATGCCCAAAGAGCCAGCTGGGAAAACTGTGGCTTTTTGTAAAGCTCTTTGGGAACCGCTTGCGTAGCCCCACGGACCTGGGGGCTGCAGGCTTTCCTGCTGCCTTCAGCCTCAAAACCACCCTGTCCCACTTTGGCGTTGCTCGAGGCACAAAAATGGCCATATGTCTGGAGACTGGTCCCACGCCCAAAGAGCCAGCAGGGAAAACTATGCCTTGTTCTAAAGCTCTTTGGGAACCGCTGGCGTGGCCCCACACACCTGGAGGCTGCAGGCTTTCCTGCTACCTTCAGCCTCAAAACCACCCTTTCCCACTTGGCGCCGCGCTACGCTCAAAAATGGCCATATGTCTGGAGACTGGTCCACGCCCAAAGAGCCAGCAGGGAAAACTGTGGCTTTTTGTAAAGCTCTTTGGGAACCGCTTGCGTAGCCCCACGGACCTGGGGGCTGCAGGCTTTCCTGCTGCCTTCAGCCTCAAAACCACACTTTCCCACTTGGCGCCGCGACAGGCACAAAAATGGCCATATGTCTGGAGACTGGTCCCACGCCCACAGAGCCAGCAGGGAAAACTATGCCTTGTTCTAAAGCTCTTTGGGAACCGCTTGCGTAGCCCCACACATCTGGGGGCTGCAGGCTTTCCTGCTGCCTTCAGCCTCAAAACCACCCTTTCCTACTTGGCGCCGCGCCAGGCACAAAAATGGCCATATGTCTGGAGACTGGTCCCACACTCAAAGAGCCAGCAGGGAAAACTGTGACTTTTTCTAAAGCTCTTTGGGAACCGCTTGCGTAGCCCCACGTACCTGGGGGCTGCAGGATTTCCTGCTGCCTTCAGCCTCAAAACCACCCTTTCCTACTTGGCGCCGCGCCAGGCACAAAAATGGCCATATGTCTGGAGATGGGTCCCACGCCCAAAGAGCCAGCAGGGAAAACTATGCCTTGTTCTAAAGCTCTTTAGGAACTGCTTGCGTAGCCCCACACACCTGGGGGCTGCAGGCTTTCCTGCTGCCTTCAGCCTCAAAACCACCCTTTCCCACTTGGTGCCGCGCCAGGCCCAAAAATGGCCATATATCTGGAGACCGGTCCCACGCCCAAAGAGCCAGCAGGGAAAACTATGCCTTGTTCTAAAGCTCTTTGGGAACCGCTTGCGTAGCCCCACACACCTGGGGGCTGCAGGCTTTTCTTGCGCTTTCAGCCTCAAAACCACCCTTTCCCACTTGCCGCCGCGCCAGGCACAAAAAAGGCCATATGTCTGGAGACTGGTCCCACGCCCAAAGAGCCAGCAGGGAAAACTATGCCTTGTTCTAAAGCTCTTTGGGAACCGCTTGCGTAGCCCCACGCACCTGGGGGCTGCAGGCTTTCCTGCTGCCTTCAGCCTCAAAACCACCCTTTCCCACTTGGCGCCGCGCCAGGCACAAAAATGGCCATATGTCTGGAGATTGGTCCCACACTCAAAGAGCCAGCTGGGAAAACTGTGGCTTTTTGTAAAGCTCTTTGGGAACCGCTTGCGTAGCCCCACTGACCTGGGGGCTGCAGGCTTTCCTGCTGCCTTCAGCCTCAAAACCACCCTGTCCCACTTTGGCGTTGCTCGAGGCACAAAAATGGCCATATGTCTGGAGACTGGTCCCACGCCCAAACAGCCAGCAGGGAAAACTATGCCTTGTTCTAAAGCTCTTTGGGAACCGCTGGCGTGGCCCCACACACCTGGAGGCTGCAGGCTTTCCTGCTACCTTCAGCCTCAAAACCACCCTTTCCCACTTGGCGCCGCGCTAGGCTCAAAAATGGCCATATGTCTGGAGATTGGTCCCACGCCCAAAGAGCCAGCAGGGAAAACTGTGGCTTTTTGTAAAGCTCTTTGGGAACCGCTTGCGTAGCCCCACACACCTGGGGGCTGCAGGCTTTTCTTGCGCTTTCAGCCTCAAAACCACCCTTTCCCACTTGCCGCCGCGCCAGGCACAAAAAAGGCCATATGTCTGGAGACTGGTCCCACGCCCAAAGAGCCAGCAGGGAAAACTATGCCTTGTTCTAAAGCTCTTTGGGAACCGCTTGCGTAGCCCCACGCACCTGGGGGCTGCAGGCTTTCCTGCTGCCTTCAGCCTCAAAACCACCCTTTCCCACTTGGCGCCGCGCCAGGCACAAAAATGGCCATATGTCTGGAGACTGGTCCCACACTCAAAGAGCCAGCTGGGAAAACTGTGGCTTTTTGTAAAGCTCTTTGGGAACCGCTTGCGTAGCCCCACGGACCTGGGGGCTGCAGGCTTTCCTGCTGCCTTCAGCCTCAAAACCACCCTGTCCCACTTTGGCGTTGCTCGAGGCACAAAAATGGCCATATGTCTGGAGACTGGTCCCACGCCCAAAGAGCCAGCAGGGAAAACTATGCCTTGTTCTAAAGCTCTTTGGGAACCGCTGGCGTGGCCCCACACACCTGGAGGCTGCAGGCTTTCCTGCTACCTTCAGCCTCAAAACCACCCTTTCCCACTTGGCGCCGCGCTAGGCTCAAAAATGGCCATATGTCTGGAGACTGGTCCACGCCCAAAGAGCCATCAGGGAAAACTGTGGCTTTTTGTAAAGCTCTTTGGGAAGCGCTTGCGTAGCCCCACGGACCTGGGGGCTGCAGGCTTTCCTGCTGCCTTCAGCCTCAAAACCACCCTTTCCCACTTGGCGCCGCGCCAGGCACAAAAATGGCCATATGTCTGGAGACTGGTCCCACGCCCACAGAGCCAGCAGGGAAAACTATGCCTTGTTCTAAAGCTCTTTGGGAACCGCTTGCGTAGCCCCACACACCTGGGGGCTGCAGGCTTTCCTGCTGCCTTCAGCCTCAAAACCACCCTTTCCCACTTGGCGCCGCGACAGGCACAAAAATGGCCATATGTCTGGAGACTGGTCCCACGCCCAAAGAGCCAGCAGGGAAAACTGTGGTTTTTTGTAAAGCTCTTTGGGAACCCCTTGCGTAGCTCCACAGACCTGCGGGCTGCAGGCTTTCCTGCTGCCTTCAGCCTCAAAACCACCCTGTCCCACTTGGTGCCGCGCCAGGCACAAAAATGGCCATATGTCTGGAGATTGGTCCCACGCCCAAAGACCCAGCAGGGAAAAATAGGGCTTTTTCTAAAGCTCTTTGGGAACCGCTTGCGTAGCCCCACACACGTGGGGTCTGCATGCTTTTCTGGCGCTTTCAGCCTCAAAACCACCCTTTCCCACTTGGCGCCGCGACAGGCACAAAAATGGCCATATGTCTGGAGACTGGTCCCACGCCCAAAGAGCCAGCAGGGAAAACTATGCCTTGTTCTAAAGCTCTTTGGGAATCGGTTGCGTAGCCCCACACACCTGGGGGCTGCAGGCTTTCCTGCTGCCTTCAGCCTCAAAACCACCCTTTCCTACTTGGCGCCGCGCCAGGCACAAAAATGGCCATATGTCTGGAGACTGGTCCCACACTCAAAGAGCCAGCAGGGAAAACTGTGACTTTTTCTAAAGCTCTTTGGGAACCGCTTGCGTAGCCCCACACACCTGGGGGCTGCAGGCTTTTCTTGCGCTTTCAGCCTCAAAACCACCCTTTCCCACTTGCCGCCGCGCCAGGCACAAAAAAGGCCATATGTCTGGAGACTGGTCCCACGCCCAAAGAGCCAGCAGGGAAAACTATGCCTTGTTCTAAAGCTCTTTGGGAACCGCTTGCGTAGCCCCACGCACCTGGGGGCTGCAGGCTTTCCTGCTGCCTTCAGCCTCAAAACCACCCTTTCCCACTTGGCGCCGCGCCAGGCACAAAAATGGCCATATGTCTGGAGATTGGTCCCACACTCAAAGAGCCAGCTGGGAAAACTGTGGCTTTTTGTAAAGCTCTTTGGGAACCGCTTGCGTAGCCCCACTGACCTGGGGGCTGCAGGCTTTCCTGCTGCCTTCAGCCTCAAAACCACCCTGTCCCACTTTGGCGTTGCTCGAGGCACAAAAATGGCCATATGTCTGGAGACTGGTCCCACGCCCAAACAGCCAGCAGGGAAAACTATGCCTTGTTCTAAAGCTCTTTGGGAACCGCTGGCGTGGCCCCACACACCTGGAGGCTGCAGGCTTTCCTGCTACCTTCAGCCTCAAAACCACCCTTTCCCACTTGGCGCCGCGCTAGGCTCAAAAATGGCCATATGTCTGGAGATTGGTCCCACGCCCAAAGAGCCAGCAGGGAAAACTGTGGCTTTTTGTAAAGCTCTTTGGGAACCGCTTGCGTAGCCCCACACACCTGGGGGCTGCAGGCTTTTCTTGCGCTTTCAGCCTCAAAACCACCCTTTCCCACTTGCCGCCGCGCCAGGCACAAAAAAGGCCATATGTCTGGAGACTGGTCCCACGCCCAAAGAGCCAGCAGGGAAAACTATGCCTTGTTCTAAAGCTCTTTGGGAACCGCTTGCGTAGCCCCACGCACCTGGGGGCTGCAGGCTTTCCTGCTGCCTTCAGCCTCAAAACCACCCTTTCCCACTTGGCGCCGCGCCAGGCACAAAAATGGCCATATGTCTGGAGACTGGTCCCACACTCAAAGAGCCAGCTGGGAAAACTGTGGCTTTTTGTAAAGCTCTTTGGGAACCGCTTGCGTAGCCCCACGGACCTGGGGGCTGCAGGCTTTCCTGCTGCCTTCAGCCTCAAAACCACCCTGTCCCACTTTGGCGTTGCTCGAGGCACAAAAATGGCCATATGTCTGGAGACTGGTCCCACGCCCAAAGAGCCAGCAGGGAAAACTATGCCTTGTTCTAAAGCTCTTTGGGAACCGCTGGCGTGGCCCCACACACCTGGAGGCTGCAGGCTTTCCTGCTACCTTCAGCCTCAAAACCACCCTTTCCCACTTGGCGCCGCGCTAGGCTCAAAAATGGCCATATGTCTGGAGACTGGTCCACGCCCAAAGAGCCATCAGGGAAAACTGTGGCTTTTTGTAAAGCTCTTTGGGAAGCGCTTGCGTAGCCCCACGGACCTGGGGGCTGCAGGCTTTCCTGCTGCCTTCAGCCTCAAAACCACCCTTTCCCACTTGGCGCCGCGCCAGGCACAAAAATGGCCATATGTCTGGAGACTGGTCCCACGCCCACAGAGCCAGCAGGGAAAACTATGCCTTGTTCTAAAGCTCTTTGGGAACCGCTTGCGTAGCCCCACACACCTGGGGGCTGCAGGCTTTCCTGCTGCCTTCAGCCTCAAAACCACCCTTTCCCACTTGGCGCCGCGACAGGCACAAAAATGGCCATATGTCTGGAGACTGGTCCCACGCCCAAAGAGCCAGCAGGGAAAACTGTGGTTTTTTGTAAAGCTCTTTGGGAACCCCTTGCGTAGCTCCACAGACCTGCGGGCTGCAGGCTTTCCTGCTGCCTTCAGCCTCAAAACCACCCTGTCCCACTTGGTGCCGCGCCAGGCACAAAAATGGCCATATGTCTGGAGATTGGTCCCACGCCCAAAGACCCAGCAGGGAAAAATAGGGCTTTTTCTAAAGCTCTTTGGGAACCGCTTGCGTAGCCCCACACACGTGGGGTCTGCATGCTTTTCTGGCGCTTTCAGCCTCAAAACCACCCTTTCCCACTTGGCGCCGCGACAGGCACAAAAATGGCCATATGTCTGGAGACTGGTCCCACGCCCAAAGAGCCAGCAGGGAAAACTATGCCTTGTTCTAAAGCTCTTTGGGAATCGGTTGCGTAGCCCCACACACCTGGGGGCTGCAGGCTTTCCTGCTGCCTTCAGCCTCAAAACCACCCTTTCCTACTTGGCGCCGCGCCAGGCACAAAAATGGCCATATGTCTGGAGACTGGTCCCACACTCAAAGAGCCAGCAGGGAAAACTGTGACTTTTTCTAAAGCTCTTTGGGAACCGCTTGCGTAGCCCCACGTACCTGGGGGCTGCAGGCTTTCCTGCTGCCTTCAGCCTCAAAACCACCCTTTCACACTTGGCGCCGCGCCAGGCACAAAAATGGCCATATGTCTGGAGATGGGTCCCACGCCCAAAGAGCCAGCAGGGAAAACTATGCCTTGTTCTAAAGCACTTTAGGAACTGCTTGCGTAGCCCCACACACCTGGGGGCTGCAGGCTTTCCTGCTGCCTTCAGCCTCAAAACCACCCTTTCCCACTTGGTGCCGCGCCAGGCCCAAAAATGGCCATATATCTGGATACCGGTCCCACGCCCAAAGAGCCAGCAGGGAAAACTATGCCTTGTTCTAAAGCTCTTTGGGAACCGCTTGCGTAGCCCCACACACCTGGGGGCTGCAGGCTTTTCTTGCGCTTTCAGCCTCAAAACCACCCTTTCCCACTTGCCGCCGCGCCAGGCACAAAAAAGGCCATATGTCTGGAGACTGGTCCCACGCCCAAAGAGCCAGCAGGGAAAACTATGCCTTGTTCTAAAGCTCTTTGGGAACCGCTTGCGTAGCCCCACGCACCTGGGGGCTGCAGGCTTTCCTGCTGCCTTCAGCCTCAAAACCACCCTTTCCCACTTGGCGCCGCGCCAGGCACAAAAATGGCCATATGTCTGGAGACTGGTCCCACACTCAAAGAGCCAGCTGGGAAAACTGTGGCTTTTTGTAAAGCTCTTTGGGAACCGCTTGCGTAGCCCCACGGACCTGGGGGCTGCAGGCTTTCCTGCTGCCTTCAGCCTCAAAACCACCCTGTCCCACTTTGGCGTTGCTCGAGGCACAAAAATGGCCATATGTCTGGAGACTGGTCCCACGCCCAAAGAGCCAGCAGGGAAAACTATGCCTTGTTCTAAAGCTCTTTGGGAACCGCTGGCGTGGCCCCACACACCTGGAGGCTGCAGGCTTTCCTGCTACCTTCAGCCTCAAAACCACCCTTTCCCACTTGGCGCCGCGCTAGGCTCAAAAATGGCCATATGTCTGGAGACTGGTCCACGCCCAAAGAGCCATCAGGGAAAACTGTGGCTTTTTGTAAAGCTCTTTGGGAACCGCTTGCGTAGCCCCACGGACCTGGGGGCTGCAGGCTTTCCTGCTGCCTTCAGCCTCAAAACCACCCTTTCCCACTTGGCGCCGCGCCAGGCACAAAAATGGCCATATGTCTGGAGACTGGTCCCACGCCCACAGAGCCAGCAGGGAAAACTATGCCTTGTTCTAAAGCTCTTTGGGAACCGCTTGCGTAGCCCCACGGACCTGGGGGCTGCAGGCTTTCCTGCTGCCTTCAGCCTCAAAACCACCCTTTCCCACTTGGCGCAGCGCCAGGCACAAAAATGGCCATATGTCTGGAGACTGGTCCACGCCCAAAGAGCCATCAGGGAAAACTGTGGTTTTTTGTAAAGCTCTTTGGGAACCCCTTGCGTAGCTCCACAGACCTGGGGGCTGCAGGCTTTCCTGCTGCCTTCAGCCTCAAAACCACCCTTTCCCACTGGCGCCGCGCTAGGCTCAAAAATGGCCATATGTCTGGAGACTGGTCCACGCCCAAAGAGCCATCAGGGAAAACTGTGGCTTTTTGTAAAGCTCTTTGGGAACCGCTTGCGTAGCCCCACACACCTGGGGGCTGCAGGCTTTCCTGGAGCCTTCAGACTCAAAACCACCCTTTCCCACTTGGCGCCGCGCCAGGCACAAAAATGGCCATATGTCTGGAGACTGGTCCCACGCCCACAGAGCCAGCAGGGAAAACTATGCCTTGTTCTAAAGCTCTTTGGGAACCGCTTGCGTAGCCCCACACACCTGGGGGCTGCAGGCTTTCCTGCTGCCTTCAGCCTCAAAACCACCCTTTCCCACTTGGCGCCGCGCCAGGCACAAAAATGGCCATATGTCTGGAGACTGGTCCCACGCCCAAAGAGCCAGCAGGGAAAACTGTGGTTTTTTGTAAAGCTCTTTGGGAACCCCTTGCGTAGCTCCACAGACCTGCGGGCTGCAGGCTTTCCTGCTGCCTTCAGCCTCAAAACCACCCTGTCCCACTTGGTGCCGCGCCAGGCCCAAAAATGGCCATATGTCTGGAGATTGGTCCCACGCCCAAAGACCCAGCAGGGAAAAATAGGGCTTTTTCTAAAGCTCTTTGGGAACCGCTTGCGTAGCCCCACACACGTGGGGTCTGCATGCTTTTCTGGCGCTTTCAGCCTCAAAACCACCCTTTCCCACTTGGCGCCGCGACAGGCACAAAAATGGCCATATGTCTGGAGACTGGTCCCACGCCCAAAGAGCCAGCAGGGAAAACTATGCCTTGTTCTAAAGCTCTTTGGGAATCGGTTGCGTAGCCCCACAGACCTGGGGGCTGCAGGCTTTCCTGCTGCCTTCAGCCTCAAAACCACCCTTTCCCACTTGACGTCGGTCCAGGCGTAAAAATGGCCATATGTCTGGAGACTGCTCCCACGCCCAAAGAGCCAGCAGGGAAAACTATGCCTTGTTCTAAAGCTCTTTGGGAACCGCTTGCATAGCCCAACACACCTGGGGGCTGCAGGCTTTCCTGCTGCCTTCAGCCTCAAAACCACCCTTTCCCACTTGGCGCCGCGCCAGGCACAAAAATGGCCATATGTCTGGAGACTGGTCCACGCCCAAAGAGCCAGCAGGGAAAACTATGCCTTGTTGTAAAGCTCTTTGGGAACCGCTTGCGTAGCCCCACGGACATGGGGGCTGCAGGCTTTCCTGCTGCCTTCAGCCTCAAAACCACCCTTTCACACTTGGCGCCGCGCCAGGCACAAACATCTACATATGTCTGGAGACTGGTCCCACGCCCAAAGAGGCAGCAGGGAAAATTATCCCTTTTTCTAAAGATCTTTGGGAACTGCTTGCGTAGCGCCACACACCTGCGGGCTGCAGGCTTTTCTGGCGCTTTCAGCCTCAAAACCACCCTTTCCCACTTGGCGCCGCGCCAGGCACAAAAATGGCCATCTGTCTGGAGACTGGTCCCACGCCCAAAGAGCCAGCAGGGAAAACTATGCCTTGTTCTAAAGCTCTTTGGGAACCGCTTGCGTGGCCCCACACACCTGGGGGATGCAGGCTTTCCTGCTGCCTTCAGCCTCAAAACCATCCTTTCCCACTTTGGCGCCACGCCAGGTACAAAAATGGCCATATGTCTGGAGACTGGTCCCACGCCCAAAGAGCCAGCAGGGAAAACTAGGCCTTGTTCTAAAGCTCTTTGGGAACCGCTTGCGTAGCCCCACAGACCTGCGGGCTGCAGGCTTTCCTGCTGCCTTCAGCCTCAAAACCACCCTTTCCCACTTTGGCGTCGCTCCAGGCCCAAAAATGGCCATCTGTCTGGAGACTGGTCCCACGCCCAAAGAGCCAGCAGGGAAAACTAGGCCTTGTTCTAAAGCTCTTTGGGAACCGCTTGCGTAGCCCCACAGACCTGCGGGCTGCAGGCTTTCCTGCTGCCTTCAGCCTCAAAACCACCCTTTCCCACTTGGCGCCGCGACAGGCACAAAAATGGCCATATGTCTGGAGACTCGTCCCACGCCCAAAGAGCCAGCAGGGAAAACTATGCCTTGTTCTAAAGCTCTTTGGGAACTGCTTGCGTAGCCCCACACACCTGGGGGCTGCAGGCTTTCCTGCTGCCTTCAGCCTCAAATCCACCCTTTCCCACTTTGGCGTCGGTCCAGGCCCAAAAATGGCCATATGTCTGGAGATTGGTCCCACGCCCAAAGAGCCAGCAGGGAAAACTATGCCTTGTTCTAAAGCTCTTTGGGAACCGCTTGCGTAGCCCCAGAGACCTGCGGGCTGCAGGCTTTCCTGCTGCCTTCAGCCTCAAAACCACCCTTTCCCACTTGGCGCCGCGCCAGGCACAAAAATGGCCATATGTCTGGAGACTGGTCCCACGCCCAAAGAGCCAGCAGGGAAAACTAGGCCTTGTTCTAAATCTCTTTAGGAACCGCTTGCGTGGCCCCACAGACCTGCGGGCTGCAGGCTTTCCTGCTGCCTTCAGCCTCAAAACCACCCTTTCCCACTTCGCGCCACGCCAGGCACAAAAATGGCCATATGTCTGGAGATGGGTCCCACGCCCAAAGAGCCAGGAGGGAAAACTATGCCTTGTTCTAAAGCTCTTTGGGAACCCATTGCGTAGCTCCACGGACCTGGGGGGTGCAGGCTTTCCTGCTGCCTTCAGCCTCAAAACCACCCTTTCCCACTTGGCGTCGCTCCAGGCACAAAAATGGCCATATGTCTGGAGACTGGTCCCACGCCCACAGAGCCAGCAGGGAAAACTATGCCTTGTTCTAAAGCTCTTTGGGAACCGCTTGCGTAGCCCCACACACCTGGGGGCTGCAGGCTTTCCTGCTGCCTTCAGCCTCAAAACCACCCTTTCACACTTGGCGCCGCGCCAGGCACAAACATCTACATATGTCTGGAGACTGGTCCCACGCCCAAAGAGGCAGCAGGGAAAATTATCCCTTTTTCTAAAGATCTTTGGGAACTGCTTGCGTAGCGCCACACACCTGCGGGCTGCAGGCTTTTCTGGCGCTTTCAGCCTCAAAACCACCCTTTCCCACTTGGCGCCGCGCCAGGCACAAAAATGGCCATATGTCTGGAGACTGGTCCCACGCCCAAAGAGCCAGCAGGGAAAACTATGCCTTGTTCTAAAGCTCTTTGGGAACCGCTTGCGTGGCCCCACACACCTGGGGGATGCAGGCTTTCCTGCTGCCTTCAGCCTCAAAACCATCCTTTCCCACTTTGGCGCCACGCCAGGTACAAAAATGGCCATATGTCTGGAGACTGGTCCCACGTCCAAAGAGCCAGGAGGGAAAACTATGCCTTGTTGTAAAGCTCTTTGGGAACCGCTTGCATAGCCCCACAGACCTGGGGGCTGCAGGCTTTCCTGCTGCCTTCAGCCTCAAAAACTTCCTTTGCCACTTGGCGCTACGCCAGGCACAAAAATGGCCATATGTCTGGAGATGGGTCCCACGCCCAAAGAGCCAGCAGGGAAAACTATGCCTTGTTCTAAAGCTCTTTGGGAACCGCTTGCGTAGCCCCACACACCTGGGGGCTGCAGGCTTTTCTGGCGCTTTCAGCCTCAAAACCATCCTTTCCCACTTGGCGCCGCGCCAGGCACAAAAATGGCCATATCTCTGGAGACTGGTCCCACACCCAAAGAGCCAGAAGGGAAAACTAGGGCATTTTCTAAAGCTCTTTGGCAACCGCTTGCGTAGCCCCACACACCTGGGGTCTGCAGGCTTTCCTGCTGCCTTCAGCCTCAAAACCACACTTTCCCACTTGGCTCCGTGACAGGCACAAAAATGGCCATATGTCTGGAGACTGGTCCCACGCCCAAAGAGCCAGCAGGGAAAACTAGGCCTTGTTCTAAAGCTCTTTGGGAACCGCTTGCGTAGCCCCACAGACCTGGGGGCTGCAGGCTTTCCTGCTGCCTTCAGCCTCAAAACCACCCTTTCCCACTTGGCGCCGCGACAGGCACAAAAATGGCCATATGTCTGGAGACTCGTCCCACGCCCAAAGAGCCAGCAGGGAAAACTATGCCTTGTTCTAAAGCTCTTTGGGAACTGCTTGCGTAGCCCCACACACCTGGGGGCTGCAGGCTTTCCTGCTGCCTTCAGCCTCAAATCCACCCTTTCCCACTTTGGCGTCGGTCCAGGCCCAAAAATGGCCATATGTCTGGAGACTGGTCCCACGCCCAAAGAGCCAGCAGGGAAAACTATGCCTTGTTCTAAAGCTCTTTGGGAACCGCTTGCGTAGCCCCAGAGACCTGCGGGCTGCAGGCTTTCCTGCTGCCTTCAGCCTCAAAACCACCCTTTCCCACTTGGCGCCGCGACAGGCACAAAAATGGCCATATGTCTGGAGACTCGTCCCACGCCCAAAGAGCCAGCAGGGAAAACTATGCCTTGTTCTAAAGCTCTTTGGGAACTGCTTGCGTAGCCCCACACACCTGGGGGCTGCAGGCTTTCCTGCTGCCTTCAGCCTCAAATCCACCCTTTCCCACTTGGCGCCGCGCCAGGCACAAAAATGGCCATATGTCTGGAGACTGGTCCACGCCCAAAGAGCCAGCAGGGAAAACTATGCCTTGTTGTAAAGCTCTTTGGGAACCGCTTGCGTAGCCCCACGGACCTGGGGGCTGCAGGCTTTCCTGGAGTCTTCAGCCTCAAAACCACCTTGTCCCACTTCGGCGTTGCTCGAGGCACAAAAATGGCCATATGTCTGGAGATTGGTCCCACGCCCAAAGAGCCAGCAGGGAAAACTGTGGTTTTTTGTAAAGCTCTTTGGGAACCGCTTGCGTAGCCCCACACACCTGGGGGCTGCAGGCTTTCCTGCTGCCTTAAGCCTCAAAACCACACTTTCCCACTTGGCGCCACGCCAGGCACAAAAATGGCCATATGTCTGGAGACTGGTCCCACACTCAAAGAGCCAGCAGGGAAAACTATGCCTTGTTCTAAAGCTCTTTGGGAACCCATTGCGTAGCTCCACGGACCTGGGGGGTGCAGGCTTTCCTGCTGCCTTCAGCCTCAAAACCACCCTTTCACACTTGGCGCCGCGCCAGGCACAAACATCTACATATGTCTGGAGACTGGTCCCATGCCCAAAGAGGCAGCAGGGAAAATTATCCCTTTTTCTAAAGATCTTTGGGAACTGCTTGCGTAGCGCCACACACCTGCGGGCTGCAGGCTTTTCTGGCGCTTTCAGCCTCAAAACCACCCTTTCCCACTTGGCGCCGCGCCAGGCACAAAAATGGCCATATGTCTGGAGACTGGTCCCACGCCCAAAGAGCCAGCAGGGAAAACTATGCCTTGTTCTAAAGCTCTTTGGGAACCGCTTGCGTGGCCCCACACACCTGGGGGATGCAGGCTTTCCTGCTGCCTTCAGCCTCAAAACCATCCTTTCCCACTTTGGCGCCACGCCAGGTACAAAAATGGCCATATGTCTGGAGACTGGTCCCACGCCCAAAGAGCGAGGAGGGAAAACTATGCCTTGTTCTAAAGCTCTTTGGGAACCGCTTGCATAGCCCCACAGACCTGGGGGCTGCAGGCTTTCCTGCTGCCTTCAGCCTCAAAAACTTCCTTTGCCACTTGGTGCCGCGCCAGGCACAAAAATGGCCATATGTCTGGAGATGGGTCCCACGCCCAAAGAGCCAGCAGGGAAAACTATGCCTTGTTCTAAAGCTCTTTGGGAACCGCTTGCGTAGCCCCACACACCTGGGGGCTGCAGGCTTTTCTGGCGCTTTCAGCCTCAAAACCATCCTTTCCCACTTGGCGCCGCGCCAGGCACAAAAATGGCCATATCTCTGGAGACTGGTCCCACACCCAAAGAGCCAGAAGGGAAAACTAGGGCATTTTCTAAAGCTCTTTGGCAACCGCTTGCGTAGCCCCACACACCTGGGGTCTGCAGGCTTTCCTGCTGCCTTCAGCCTCAAAACCACACTTTCCCACTTGGCTCCGTGACAGGCACAAAAATGGCCATATGTCTGGAGACTGGTCCCACGCCCAAAGAGCCAGCAGGGAAAACTATGCCTTGTTCTAAAGCTCTTTGGGAACTGCTTGCGTAGCCCCACGGACCTGGAGACTGCAGGCTTTCCTGCTGCCTTCAGCCTCAAAACCACCCTGTCCCACTTTGGCGTCGGTCCAGGCCCAAAAATGGCCATATGTCTGGAGACTGGTCCCACGCCCAAAGAGCCAGCAGGGAAAACTATGCCTTGTTCTAAAGCTCTTTGGGAACCGCTTGCGTAGCCCCAGAGACCTGGGGGCTGCAGGCTTTCCTGCTGCCTTCAGCCTCAAAACCACCCTTTCACACTTGGCGCCGCGCCAGGCACAAACATCTACATATGTCTGGAGACTGGTCCCACGCGCAAAGAGGCAGCAGGGAAAATTATCCCTTTTTCTAAATATCTTTGGGAACTGCTTGCGTAGCGCCACACACCTGCGGGCTGCAGGCTTTTCTGGCGCTTTCAGCCTCAAAACCACCCTTTCCCACTTGGCGCCGCGCCAGGCACAAAAATGGCCATATGTCTGGAGACTGGTCCCACGCCCAAAGAGCCAGCAGGGAAAACTATGCCTTGTTCTAAAGCTCTTTGGGAACCGCTTGCGTGGCCCCACACACCTGGGGGCTGCAGGCTTTCCTGCTGCCTTCAGCCTCAAAACCATCCTTTCCCACTTTGGCGCCACGCCAGGTACAAAAATGGCCATATGTCTGGAGACTGGTCCCACGCCCAAAGAGCCAGGAGGGAAAACTATGCCTTGTTCTAAAGCTCTTTGGGAACCGCTTGCATAGCCCCACAGACCTGGGGGCTGCAGGCTTTCCTGCTGCCTTCAGCCTCAAAAACTTCCTTTGCCACTTGGCGCTACGCCAGGCACAAAAATGGCCATATGTCTGGAGATGGGTCCCACGCCCAAAGAGCCAGCAGGGAAAACTATGCCTTGTTCTAAAGCTCTTTGGGAACCGCTTGCGTAGCCCCACACACCTGGGGGCTGCAGGCTTTTCTGGCGCTTTCAGCCTCAAAACCATCCTTTCCCACTTGGCGCCGCGCCAGGCACAAAAATGGCCATATCTCTGGAGACTGGTCCCACACCCAAAGAGCCAGAAGGGAAAACTAGGGCATTTTCTAAAGCTCTTTGGGAACCGCTTGCGTAGCCCCACACACCTGGGGGCTGCAGCCTTTCCTCCTGCCTTCAGCCTCAAAACCACACTTTCCCACTTGGCGCCGCGCCAGGCACTAAAATGGCCATATGTCTGGAGATTGGTCCTACGCCAAAAGAGCCAGCAGGGAAAATTATGCCTTTTTATAAAGCACTTTGGCAACCGCTTGCGTAGCCCCACACACCTGGTGTCTGCAGGCTTTCCTGCTGCCTTCAGCCTCAAAACCACACTTTCCCACTTGGCTCCGTGACAGGCACAAAAATGGCCATATGTCTGGAGACTGGTCCCACGCCCAAAGAGCCAGCAGGGAAAACTATGCCTTGTTCTAAAGCTCTTTGGGAACCGCTTGCGTAGCCCCACACACCTGGGGGCTGCAGGCTTTTCTGGCGCTTTCAGCCTCAAAACCACGCTTTCCCACTTTGGCGTCGCTCCAGGCCCAAAAATGGCCATATGTCTGGAGACTGGTCCCACGCCCAAAGAGCCAGCAGGGAAAACTATGCCTTGTTCTAAAGCTCTTTGGCAACCGCTTGCGTAGCCCCACAGACCGGGGGGCTGCAGGCTTTCCTGCTGCCTTCAGCCTCAAAACCACCCTTTCCCACTTGGCGCCGCGCCAGGCACAAAAATGGCCATATGTCTGGAGATAGGTCCCACGCCCAAAGAGCCAGCAGGGAAAACTATGCCTTGTTCTAAAGCTCTTTGGGAACCGCTTGCGTAGCCCCACAGACCTGGGGGCTGCAGGCTTTCCTGCTGCCTTCAGCCTCAAAACCACCCTTTCCAACTTGGCGCCGCGCCAGGCACAAAAATGGCCATATGTCTGGAGACTGGTCCCACGCCCAAAGAGCCAGCAGGGAAAACTATGCCTTGTTCTAAAGCTCTTTAGGAACCGCTTGCGTGGCCCCACAGACCTGGGGGCTGCAGGCTTTCCTGCTGCCTTCAGCCTCAAAACCACCCTTTCCCACTTGGCGCCACGCCAGGCACAAAAATGGCCATATGTCTGGAGACTGGTCCCACGCCCAAAGAGCCAGCAGGGAAAACTAGGCCTTGTTCTAAAGCTCTTTGGGAACCGCTTGCGTAGCCCCACGGACCTGCGGGATGCAGGCTTTCCTGCTGCCTTCAGCCTCAAAACCATCCTTTCCCACTTTGGCGCCGCGCCAGGCACAAAAATGGCCTTATGTCTGGAGACTGGTCCCACGCCCAAAAGAGCCAGCAGGGAAAACTATGCCTTGTTCTAAAGCTCTTTGGGAACCGCTTGCGTAGCCACACGCACCTGGGGGCTGCAGGCTTTCCTGCTGCCTTCAGACTCAAAAACTTCCTTTGCCACTTGGCGCTACGCCAGGCACAAAAATGGCCATATGTCTGGAGATGGGTCCCACGCCCAAAGAGCCAGCAGGGAAAACTATGCCTTGTTCTAAAGCTCTTTGGGAACCGCTTGCGTAGCCCCACACACCTGGGGGCTGCAGGCTTTTCTGGCGCTTTCAGCCTCAAAACCACCCTTTCCCACTTGGTGCCGCGCCAGGCACAAAAATGGCCATATGTCTGGAGACTGATCCCACACCCAAAGAGCCAGCAGGGAAAAGTAGGCCTTGTTCTAAAGCTCTTTGGGAACCGCTTGCGTAGCCCAACACACCTGGGGGCTGCAGGCTTTCCTACTGCCTTCAGCCTCAAAACCACACTTTCCCACTTGGCGCCGCGCGAGGCACATAAATGGCCATATGTCTGGAGATTGGTCCTACGCCCAAAGAGCCAGCAGGGAAAATTATGCCTTGTTCTAAAGCTCTTTGGGAACTGCTTGCGTAGCCCCACGGACCTGGTGGCTGCAGGCTTTCCTGCTGCCTTCAGCCTCATTACCACCCTGTCCCACTTTGGCGTCGCTCCAGGCCCAAAAATGGCCATATGTCTGGAGACTGGTCCCACGCCCAAAGAGCCAGCAGGGAAAACTATGCCTTGTTCTAAAGCTCTTTGGGAACCGCTTGCGTGGCCCCACAGACCTGCGGGCTGCAGGCTTTCCTGCTGCCTTCAGCCTCAAAACCACCCTTTCCCACTTGGCGCCGCGCAAGGCACAAAAATGGCCATATGTCTGGAGACTGGTCCCACGCCCAAAGAGCCAGCAGGGAAAACTAGGCCTTGTTCTAAAGCTCTTTGGGAACCGCTTGCGTAGCCCCACACACCTGCGGGATGCAGGCTTTCCTGCTGCCTTCAGCCTCAAATCCACCCTTTCCAACTTGGCGCCGCGCCAGGCACAAAAATGGCCATATGTCTGGAGACTGGTCCCACGCCCAGAGAGCCAGCAGGGAAAATTATGCCTTGTTCTAAAGCTCTTTGGGAATCGCTTGCGTAGCCCCACACACCTGGGGGCTGCAGGCTTTCCTGCTACCTTCAGCCTCAAATCCACCCTTTCCAACTTGGCGCCGCGCCAGGCACAAAAATGGCCATATGTCTGGAGACTGGTCCACGCCCAAAGAGCCAGCAGGGAAAACTATGCCTTGTTCTAAAGCTCTTTGGGAACCGCTTGCGTGGCCCCACAGACCTGCGGGCTGCAGGCTTTCCTACTGCCTTCAGCCTCAAAACCACACTTTCCCACTTGGCGCCGCGCGAGGCACTAAAATGGCCATATGTCTGGAGATTGGTCCTACGCCCAAAGAGCCAGCAGGGAAAATTATGCCTTGTTCTAAAGCTCTTTGGGAACTGCTTGCGTAGCCCCACGGACCTGGTGGCTGCAGGCTTTCCTGCTGCCTTCAGCCTCAATACCACCCTGTCCCACTTTGGCGTCGCTCCAGGCCCAAAAATGGCCATATGTCTGGAGACTGGTCCCACGCCCAAAGAGCCAGCAGGGAAAACTAGGCCTTGTTCTAAAGCTCTTTGGGAATCGCTTGCGTAGCCCCACACACCTGGGGGCTGCAGGCTTTCCTGCTGCCTTCAGCCTCAAATCCACCCTTTCCAACTTGGCGCCGCGCCAGGCACAAAAATGGCCATATGTCTGGAGACTGGTCCCACGCCCAGAGAGCCAGCAGGGAAAACTAGGCCTTGTTCTAAAGCTCTTTGGGAATCGCTTGCGTAGCCCCACGGACCTGGGGGCTGCAGGCTTTCCTGCTACCTTCAGCCTCAAATCCACCCTTTCCAACTTGGCGCCGCGCCAGGCACAAAAATGGCCATATGTCTGGAGACTGGTCCACGCCCAAAGAGCCAGCAGGGAAAACTATGCCTTGTTCTAAAGCTCTTTGGGAACCGCTTGCGTAGCCCCACGGACCTGGGGGCTGCAGGCTTTCCTGCTGCCTTCAGCCTCAAAACCACCCTTTCCCACTTGGTGCCGCGCCAGGCATAAAAAAGGCCATATGTCTGGATACTGGTCCCACGCCCAAAGAGCCAGCAGGGAAAACTATGCCTTGTTCTAAAGCTCTTTGGGAACCGCTTGCGTGGCCCCACAGACCTGCGGGCTGCAGGCTTTCCTGCTGCCTTCAGACTCAAAACCACCCTTTCCCACTTGG
Source organism: Larus michahellis (assembly GCF_964199755.1). Lineage (NCBI taxonomy): Eukaryota > Metazoa > Chordata > Aves > Charadriiformes > Laridae > Larus > Larus michahellis. Next base: position 245,235 of record NW_027436175.1, on the reverse strand, counting down.
CGCCGCGCCAGGCACAAAAATAGCCATATGTCTGGAGACTGGTCCCACGCCCAAAGAGCCAGCAGGGAAAACTAGGCCTTGTTCTAAAGCTCTTTGGGAATCGCTTGCGTAGCCCCACGGACCTGGGGGCTGCAGGCTTTCCTGCTGCCTTCAGCCTTAAATCCACCCTTTCCAACTTGGCGCCGCGCCAGGCACAAAAATGGCCATATGTCTGGAGACGGGTCCCACGCCCAAAGACCCAGCAGGGAAAACTATGCCTTGTTCTAAAGCTCTTTGGGAACCGCTTGCGTAGCCCCACAGACCTGGGGGCTGCAGGCTTTTCTGGCGCTTTCAGCCTCAAAACCACCCTTTCCCACTTGGCGCCGCGCCAGGCATAAAAAAGGCCATATGTCTGGAGACTGGTCCCACGCCCAAAGAGCCAGCAGGGAAAACTATGCCTTGTTCTAAAGCTCTTTAGGAACCGCTTGCGTGGCCCCACAGACCTACGGGCTGCAGGCTTTCCTGCTGCCTTCAGCCTCAAAACCACCCTTTCCCACTTGAGCCGCGCCAGGCACAAAAGTGGCCATATGTCTGGAGACTGGTCCCACGCCCAAAGAGCCAGCAGGGAAAAAAATGCATTGTTCTAAAGCTCTTCGGGAACCGCTTGCGTAGCCCCACACACCTGGGGGCTGCAGGCTTTCCTGCTGCCTTCAGCCTCAAAACCACCCTTTCACACTTGGCGCCGCGCCAGGCACAAACATCTACATATGTCTGGAGACTGGTCCCACGCCCAAAGAGCCAGCAGGGAAAATTATCCCTTTTTCTAAAGATCTTTGGGAACTGCTTGCGTAGCGCCACACACCTGCGGTCTGCAGGCTTTTCTGGCGCTTTCAGCCTCAAAACCACCCTTTCCCACTTGGCGCCGCGCCAAGCACAAAAATGGCCATATGTCTGGAGACTGGTCCCACGCCCAAAGAGCCAGCAGGGAAAACTATGCCTTGTTCTAAAGGTCTTTGGGAACCGCTTGCGTGGCCCCACAGACCTGGGGGATGCAGGCTTTCCTGCTGCCTTCAGCCTCAAAACGACCCTTTCCCACTTGGCGCCGCGCCAGGCACAAAAATGGCCATATGTCTGGAGATGGGTCCCACGCCCAAAGAGCCAGCAGGGAAAAGTAGGCCTTATTCTAAAGCACTTTGGCAACCGCTTGCGTAGCCCCACAGACCTGGTGTCTGCAGGCTTTCCTGGAGCCTTCAGCCTCAAAACCACCCTTTCCCACTTGGTGCCGCGCCAGGCACAAAAATGGCAATATGTCTGGAGATTGGTCCCACGCCCAAAGAGCCAGCAGGGAAAACTATGCATTGTTCTAAAGCTCTTTGGGAACCGCTTGCGTAGCCCCACAGACCTGGGGGCTGCAGGCTTTCCTGCTGCCTTCAGCCTCAAAACTACCCTTTCCCATTTGGCGCCGTGCCAGGCACAAAAATGGCCATATGTCTGGAGATTGGTCCCACGCCCAAAGAGCCAGCAGGGAAAACTATGCCTTGTTCTAAAGCTCTTTGGGAACCGCTTGCGTAGCCCCACACACCTGGGGGCTGCAGGCTTTCCTGCTGCCTTCAGCCTCAAAACCATCCTTTCCCACTTTGGCGCCGCGTCAGGTACAAAAATGGCCATATGTCTGGAGACTGGTCCCACGCCCAAATAGCCAGCAGGGAAAACTATGCCTTGTTCTAAAGCTCTTTGGGAACCGCTTGCGTAGCCCCACACACCTGGGGGCTGCAGGCTTTCCTGCTGCCTTCAGACTCAAAAACTTCCTTTGCCATTTGGCGCTACGCCAGGCACAAAAATGGCCATATGTCTGGAGATGGGTCCCACGCCCAAAGAGCCAGCAGGGAAAACTATGCCTTGTTCTAAAGCTCTTTGGGAACCGCTTGCGTAGCCCCACGGACCTGGGGTCTGCAGGCTTTCCTGCTGCCTTCAGCCTCAAAACCACCCTTTCCCACTTGGTGCCGCGCCAGGCACAAAAAAGGCCATATCTCAGGAGACTGGTCCACGCCCAAAGAGCCAGGAGGGAAAACTATGCCTTGTTCTAAAGCTCTTTGGGAATCGCTTGCGTAGCCCCACACACCTGGGGGCTGCAGGCTTTCCTGCTGCCTTCAGCCTCAAATCCACCCTTTCCAACTTGGCTCCGCGCCAGTCCCAAAAATGGCCATATGTCTGGAGACTGGTCCCACGCCCAAAGAGCCAGCAGGGAAAACTATGCCTTGTTCTAAAGCTCTTTGGGAACCGCTTGCGTAGCCCCACACACCGGGGGTCTGCAGGCTTTCCTGCTGCCTTCAGCCTCAAAACCACCCTTTCACACTTGGCGCCGCGCCAGGCACAAACATCTACATATGTCTGGAGACTGGTCCCACGCCCAAAGAGCCAGCAGGGAAAATTATCCCTTTTTCTAAAGATCTTTGGGAACTGCTTGCGTAGCGCCACACACCTGCGGGCTGCAGGCTTTTCTGGCGCTTTCAGCCTCAAAACCACCCTTTCCCACTTGGCGCCGCGCCAAGCACAAAAATGGCCATATGTCTGGAGACTGGTCCACGCCCAAAGATCCAGCAGGGAAAACTATGCCTTGTTCTAAAGGTCTTTGGGAACCGCTTGCGTGGCCCCACAGACCTGGGGGATGCAGGCTTTCCTGCTGCCTTCAGCCTCAAAACGACCCTTTCCCACTTGGCGCCGCGCCAGGCACAAAAATGGCCATATGTCTGGAGATGGGTCCCACGCCCAAAGAGCCAGCAGGGAAAAGTAGGCCTTGTTCTAAAGCTCTTTGGGAACCGCTTGCGTAGCCCCACGGACCTGGCGTCTGCAGGCTTTCCTGCTGCCTTCAGCCTCAAAACCACCCTTTCCCACTTGGCGCCGCGCCAGGCACTAAAATGGCCATAAGTCTGGAGATTGGTTCTACGCCCAAAGAGCAAGCAGGGAAAATTATGCCTTATTCTAAAGCACTTTGGCAACCGCTTGCGTAGCCCCACAGACCTGGTGTCTGCAGGCTTTCCTGGAGCCTTCAGCCTCAAAACCACCCTTTCCCACTTGGCGCCGCGCCAGGCACAAAAATGGCCATATGTCTGGAGACTGGTCCCACGCCCAAATAGCCAGCAGGGAAAACTATGCCTTTTTCTAAAGCTCTTTGGGAACCGCTTGCGTAGCCCCACACACCTGGGGGCTGCAGGCTTTCCTGCTGCCTTCAGACTCAAAAACTTCCTTTGCCATTTGGCGCTACGCCAGGCACAAAAATGGCCATATGTCTGGAGATGGGTCCCACGCCCAAAGAGCCAGCAGGGAAAACTATGCCTTGTTCTAAAGCTCTTTGGGAACCGCTTGCGTAGCCCCACACACCGGGGGTCTGCAGGCTTTCCTGCTGCCTTCAGCCTCAAAACCACCCTTTCCCACTTGGTGCCGCGCCAGGCACAAAAATGGCCATATCTCAGGAGACTGGTCCACGCCCAAAGAGCCAGGAGGGAAAACTATGCCTTGTTCTAAAGCTCTTTGGGAATCGCTTGCGTAGCCCCACGGACCTGGGGGCTGCAGGCTTTCCTGCTGCCTTCAGCCTCAAATCCACCCTTTCCAACTTGGCGCCGCGCCAGTCCCAAAAATGGCCATATGTCTGGAGACTGGTCCCACGCCCAAAGAGCCAGCAGGGAAAACTAGGCCTTGTTCTAAAGCTCTTTGGGAATCGCTTGCGTAGCCCCACGGACCTGGGGGCTGCAGGCTTTCCTGCTGCCTTCAGCTTCAAATCCACCCTTTCCAACTCGGCGCCGCGCCAGGCACAAAAATGGCCATATGTCTGGAGACTGGTCCTACGCCCAAAGAGCCAGCAGGGAAAACTATGCCTTGTTCTAAAGCTCTTTAGGAACTGCTTGCGTGGCCCCACACACCTGGGGGCTGCAGGCTTTCCTGCTGCCTTCAGCCTCAAAACCACCCTTTCCCACTTGGCGCCGCGCCAGGCACAAAAATGGCCATATGTCTGGAGACTGGTCCCACACTCAAAGAGCCAGGAGGGAAAACTGTGGCATTTTCTAAAGCTCTTTGGGAACCGCTTGCGTAGCCCCACACACCTGGGGGCTGCAGGCTTTCCTGCTGCCTTCAGCCTCAAAACCACCCTTTCCCACTTGAGCCGCGCCAGGCACAAAAGTGGCCATATGTCTGGAGACTGGTCCCACGCCCAAAGAGCCAGCAGGGAAAACTATGCCTTGTTCTAAAGCTCTTTGGGAACCGCTTGCGTAGCCCCACGGACCTGGGGGCTGCAGGCTTTCCTGCTGCCTTCAGCCTCAAAACCATCCTTTCCTACTTGGCGCCGCGCCAGGCACAAAAATGGCCATATGTCTGGAGACTGGTCCCACGCCCAAAGAGCCAGCAGGGAAAAAAATGCATTGTTCTAAAGCTCTTCGGGAACCGCTTGCGTAGCCCCACACACCTGGGGGCTGCAGGCTTTCCTGCTGCCTTCAGCCTCAAAACCACCCTTTCCCACTTGGCGCCGCGCCAGGCACAAACATCTACATATGTCTGGAGACTGGTCCCACGCCCAAAGAGCCAGCAGGGAAAATTATCCCTTTTTCTAAAGATCTTTGGGAACTGCTTGCGTAGCGCCACACACCTGCGGTCTGCAGGCTTTTCTGGCGCTTTCAGCCTCAAAACGACCCTTTCCCTCTTGGCGCCGCGCCAGGCACTAAAATGGCCATAAGTCTGGAGATTGGTTCTACGCCCAAAGAGCCAGCAGGGAAAATTACGCCTTATTCTAAAGCACTTTGGCAACCGCTTGCGTAGCCCCACACACCTGGGGGCTGCAGGCTTTCCTGGAGCCTTCAGCCTCAAAACCACCCTTTCCCACTTGGCGCCGCGCCAGGCACAAAAATGGCAATATGTCTGGAGATTGGTCCCACGCCCAAAGAGCCAGCAGGGAAAACTATGCCTTGTTCTAAAGCTCTTTGGGAACCGCTTGCGTAGCCCCACACACCTGGGGGCTGCAGGCTTTCCTGCTGCCTTCAGCCTCAAAACCACCCTTTCCCATTTGGCGCCGTGCCAGGCACAAAAATGGCCATATGTCTGGAGATTGGTCCCACGCCCAAAGAGCCAGCAGGGAAAACTATGCCTTGTTCTAAAGCTCTTTGGGAACCGCTTGCGTAGCCCCACACCCCCGGGGTCTGCAGGCTTTCCTGCTGCCTTCAGCCTCAAAACCATCCTTTCCCACTTTGGCGCCGCGCCAGGTACAAAAATGGCCATATGTCTGGAGACTGGTCCCACGCCCAAATAGCCAGCAGGGAAAACTATGCCTTGTTCTAAAGCTCTTTGGGAACCGCTTGCGTAGCCCCACACACCTGGGGGCTGCAGGCTTTCCTGCTGCCTTCAGACTCAAAAACTTCCTTTGCCATTTGGCGCTACGCCAGGCACAAAAATGGCCATATGTCTGGAGATGGGTCCTACGCCCAAAGAGCCAGCAGGGAAAACTATGCCTTGTTCTAAAGCTCTTTGGGAACCGCTTGCGTAGCCCCACACACCGGGGGTCTGCAGGCTTTCCTGCTGCCTTCAGCCTCAAAACCACCCTTTCCCACTTGGTGCCGCGCCAGGCACAAAAATGGCCATATCTCAGGAGACTGGTCCACGCCCAAAGAGCCAGGAGGGAAAACTATGCCTTGTTCTAAAGCTCTTTGGGAATCGCTTGCGTAGCCCCACACACCTGGGGGCTGCAGGCTTTCCTGCTGCCTTCAGCCTCAAATCCACCCTTTCCAACTTGGCGCCGCGCCAGTCCCAAAAATGGCCATATGTCTGGAGACTGGTCCCACGCCCAAAGAGCCAGCAGGGAAAACTAGGCCTTGTTCTAAAGCTCTTTGAGAATCGCTTGCGTGGCCCCACGGACCTGGGGGCTGCAGGCTTTCCTGCTGCCTTCAGCCTCAAATCCACCCTTTCCAACTCGGCGCCGCGCCAGGCACAAAAATGGCCATATGTCTGGAGACTGGTCCTACGCCCAAAGAGCCAGCAGGGAAAACTATGCCTTGTTCTAAAGCTCTTTAGGAACTGCTTGCGTGGCCCCACAGACCTGGGGGCTGCAGGCTTTCCTGCTGCCTTCAGCCTCAAAACCACCCTTTCCCACTTGGCGCCGCGCCAGGCACAAAAATGGCCATATGTCTGGAGACTGGTCCCACGCCCAAAGAGCCAGCAGGGAAAACTATGCCTTGTTCTAAAGCTCTTTGGGAACCGCTTGCGTAGCCCCACACACCTGGGGGCTGCAGGCTTTCCTGCTGCCTTCAGCCTCAAAACCACCCTTTCCCACTTGGCGCCGCGCCAGGCACAAACATCTACATATGTCTGGAGACTGGTCCCACGCCCAAAGAGCCAGCAGGGAAAATTATCCCTTTTTCTAAAGATCTTTGGGAACTGCTTGCGTAGCGCCACACACCTGCGGTCTGCAGGCTTTTCTGGCGCTTTCAGCCTCAAAACCACCCTTTCCCACTTGGCGCCGCGCCAGGCACAAAAATGGCCATAAGTCTGGAGATTGGTCCTACGCCCAAAGAGCCAGCAGGGAAAATTATGCCTTATTCTAAATCACTTTGGCAACCGCTTGCGTAGCCCCACAGACCTGGTGTCTGCAGGCTTTCCTGGAGCCTTCAGCCTCAAAACCACCCTTTCCCACTTTGGCGCCGCGCCAGGTACAAAAATGGCCATATGTCTGGAGACTGGTCCCACGCCCAAATAGCCAGCAGGGAAAACTATGCCTTGTTCTAAAGCTCTTTGGGAACCGCTTGCGTAGACCCACACACCTGGGGGCTGCAGGCTTTCCTGCTGCCTTCAGACTCAAAAACTTCCTTTGCCATTTGGCGCTACGCCAGGCACAAAAATGGCCATATGTCTGCAGATGGGTCCTACGCCCAAAGAGCCAGCAGGGAAAATTATGCCTTGCTCTAAAGCTCTTTGGGAACCGCTTGCGTAGCCCCACACACCGGGGGTCTGCAGGCTTTCCTGCTGCCTTCAGCCTCAAAACCACCCTTTCCCACTTGGTGCCGCGCCAGGCACAAAAATGGCCATATCTCAGGAGACTGGTCCACGCCCAAAGAGCCAGGAGGGAAAACTATGCCTTGTTCTAAAGCTCGTTGGGAATCGCTTGCGTAGCCCCACACACCTGGGGGCTGCAGGCTTTCCTGCTGCCTTCAGCCTCAAATCCACCCTTTCCAACTTGGCGCCGCGCCAGTCCCAAAAATGGCCATATGTCTGGAGACTGGTCCCACGCCCAAAGAGCCAGCAGGGAAAACTGGGCCTTGTTCTAAAGCTCTTTGAGAATCGCTTGCGTAGCCCCACGGACCTGGGGGCTGCAGGCTTTCCTGCTGCCTTCAGCCTCAAATCCACCCTTTCCAACTCGGCGCCGCGCCAGGCACAAAAATGGCCATATGTCTGGAGACTGGTCCTACGCCCAAAGAGCCAGCAGGGAAAACTATGCCTTGTTCTAAAGCTCTTTAGGAACTGCTTGCGTGGCCCCACAGACCTGGGGGCTGCAGGCTTTCCTGCTGCCTTCAGCCTCAAAACCACCCTTTCCCACTTGGCGCCGCGCCAGGCACAAAAATGGCCATATGTCTGGAGACTGGTCCCACGCCCAAAGAGCCAGCAGGGAAAACTATGCCTTGTTCTAAAGCTCTTTGGGAACCGCTTGCGTAGCCCCACACACCTGGGGGCTGCAGGCTTTCCTGCTGCCTTCAGCCTCAAAACCACCCTTTCCCACTTGGCGCCGCGCCAGGCACAAACATCTACATATGTCAGGAGACTGGTCCCACGCCCAAAGAGCCAGCAGGGAAAATTATCCCTTTTTCTAAAGATCTTTGGGAACTGCTTGCGTAGCGCCACACACCTGCGGTCTGCAGGCTTTTCTGGCGCTTTCAGCCTCAAAACCACCCTTTCCCACTTGGCGCCGCGCCAGGCACAAAAATGGCCATAAGTCTGGAGATTGGTCCTACGCCCAAAGAGCCAGCAGGGAAAATTATGCCTTATTCTAAATCACTTTGGCAACCGCTTGCGTAGCCCCACAGACCTGGTGTCTGCAGGCTTTCCTGGAGCCTTCAGCCTCAAAACCACCCTTTCCCACTTGGCGCCGCGCCAGGCACAAAAATGGCAATATGTCTGGAGATTGGTCCCACGCCCAAAGAGCCAGCAGGGAAAACTATGCCTTGTTCTAAAGCTCTTTGGGAACCGCTTGCGTAGGCCCACAGACCTGGGGGCTGCAGGCTTTCCTGCTGCCTTCAGCCTCAAAACCACCCTTTCCCATTTGGCGCCGTGCCAGGCACAAAAATGGCCATATGTCTGGAGATTGGTCCCACGCCCAAAGAGCCAGCAGGGAAAACTATGCCTTGTTCTAAAGCTCTTTGGGAACCGCTTGCGTAGCCCCACACCCCAGGGGTCTGCAGGCTTTCCTGGAGCCTTCAGCCTCAAAACCATCCTTTCCCACTTTGGCGCCGCGCCAGGTACAAAAATGGCCATATGTCTGGAGACTGGTCCCACGCCCAAAGAGCCAGCAGGGAAAACTATGCCTTGTTCTAAAGCTCTTTGGGAACCGCTTGCATAGCCCCACAGACCTGGGGTCTGCAGGCTTTCCTGCTGCCTTCAGACTCAAAAACTTCCTTTGCCATTTGGCGCTACGCCAGGCACAAAAATGGCCATATGTGTGGAGATGGGTCAGACGCCCAAAGAGCCAGCAGGGAAAACTATGCCTTGTTCTAAAGCTCTTTGGGAACTGCTTGCGTAGCCCCACGGACCTGGGGGCTGCAGGCTTTCCTGCTGCCTTCAGCCTCAAAACCACCCTGTCCCACTTTAGCGTCGCTCCAGGCCCAAAAATGGCCATATGTCTGGAGACTGGTCCCACGCCCAAAGAGCCAGCAGGGAAAACTATGCCTTGTTCTAAAGCTCTTTGGGAACCGCTTGCGTAGCCCCACACACCTGGGGGCTGCAGGCTTTCCTGCTGCCTTCAGCCTCAAAACCACCCTTTCCCACTTGGCGCCGCGCCAGGCACAAAAATGGCCATATGTCTGGAGACTGGTCCCTCGCCCAAAGAGCCAGGAGGGAAAACTAGGCCTTGTTCTAAAGCTCTTTGGGAACCGCTTGCGTAGCCCCACACACCTGGGGGCTGCAGGCTTTCCTGCTGCCTTCAGCCTCAAAACCACCCTTTCCAACTTGGCGCCGCGCCAGGCACAAAAATGGCCATATGTCTGGAGACTGGTCCCACACCCAAAGAGCCAGCAGGGAAAACTATGTCTTGTTTTAAAGCTCTTTGGGAACCGCTTGCGTAGCCCCACGGACCTGGGGGCTGCAGGCTTTTCTGGCGCTTTCAGCCTCAAAACCACCCTTTCCAACTTGGCGCCGCGCCAGGCACAAAAAAGGCCATATGTCTGGAGACTGGTCCCACGCCCAAAGAGCCAGCAGGGAAAACTATGCCTTGTTCTAAAGCTCTTTGGGAACCGCTTGCGTGGCCCCACAGACCTGGGGTCTGCAGGCTTTCCTGCTGCCTTCAGCCTCAAAACCACCCTTTCCCACTTGGTGCCGCGCCAGGCACAAAAATGGCCATATGTCTGGAGACTGGTCCCACGCCCAAAGAGCCAGCAGGGAAAACTATGCCTTGTTCTAAAGCTCTTTGGGAACTGCTTGCGTAGCCCCACAGACCTGGGGGCTGCAGGCTTTCCTGCTGCCTTCAGCCTCAAAACCACCCTGTCCCACTTTAGCGTCGCTCCAGGCACAAAAATGGCCATATGTCTGGAGACTGGTCCCACGCCCAAAGAGGCAGCAGGGAAAACTATGCCTTGTTCTAAAGCTCTTTGGGAAACGCTTGCGTAGCCCCACACACCTGGGGCTGCAGGCTTTCCTGCTGCCTTCAGCCTCAAAACCACCCTTTCCCACTTGGCGCCGCGCCAGGCCCAAAAATGGCCATATGTCTGGAGACTGGTCCCACGCCCAAAGAGCCAGCAGGGAAAACTATGCCTTGTTCTAAAGCTCTTTTGGAATCGCTTGCGTAGCCCCACAGACGTGGGGGCTGCAGGATTTCCTGCTGTCTTCAGCCTCAAAACCACCCTTTCCCACTTGGCGCCGCGCCAGGTACAAAAATGGCCATATGTCTGGAGACTGGTCCCACGCCCAAAGAGCCAGCAGGGAAAACTGTGGCTTTTTCTAAAGCTCTTTGGGAACCGCTTGCGTAGACCCACACAGCTGGGGTCTGCAGACTTTCCTGGAGCCTTCAGACTCAAAACCACCCTTTCCCACTTGGCGTCGTGCCAGGCACTAAAATGGCCATATGTCTGGAGACTGGTCCCACGCCCAAAGAGCCAGCAGGGAAAACTAGGCCTTGTTCTAAAGCTCTTTGGGAATCGCTTGCGTAGCCCCACACACCTGGTGGCTGCAGGCTTTCCTGGAGCCTTCAGCCTCAAAACCACCCTTTCCAACTTGGCGCCGCGCCAGGCAGAAAAAAGGCCATATGTCTGGAGACTGGTCCCACGCCTAAAGAGCCAGCAGGGAAAACTAGGCCTTGTTCTAAAGCTCTTTGGGAATCGCTTGCGTAGCCCCACGGACCTGGGGGCTGCAGGCTTTCCTGCTGCCTTCAGCCTCAAAACCACCCTTTCCCACTTGGCGCCGCGCCAGGCACAAAAATGGCCATATGTCTGGAGACTGGTCCCACACTCAAAGAGCCAGGAGGGAAAACTGTGGCATTTTCTAAAGCTCTTTGGCAACCCCTTGCGTAGCTCCACGGACCTGGGGGCTGCAGGCTTTCCTGCTGCCTTCAGCCTCAAAACTACCCAATCCCACTTGGCGCCGCGCCAAGCACAAAAATGGCCATATGTCTGGAGACTGGTCCCACGCCCAAAGAGCCAGCAGGGAAAACTAGGCCTTGTTCTAAAGCTCTTTGGGAATCGCTTGTGTAGCCCCACACACCTGGGGGCTGCAGGCTTTCCTGCTGCCTTCAGCCTCAAATCCACCCTTTCCAACTCGGCGCCGCGCCAGGCACAAAAATGGCCATATGTCTGGAGACTGGTCCCACGCCCAAAGAGCCAGCAGGGAAAAAAATGCATTGTTCTAAAGCTCTTCGGGAACCGCTTGCGTAGCCCCACACACCGGGGGTCTGCAGGCTTTCCTGCTGCCTTCAGCCTCAAAACCACCCTTTCACACTTGGTGCCGCGCCAGGCACAAAAATGGCCATATCTCAGGAGACTGGTCCACGCCCAAGGAGCCAGGAGGGAAAACTATGCCTTGTTCTAAAGCTCGTTGGGAATCGCTTGCGTAGCCCCACACACCTGGGGGCTGCAGGCATTCCTGCTGCCTTCAGCCTCAAATCCACCCTTTCCAACTTGGCGCCGCGCCAGTCCCAAAAATGGCCATATGTCTGGAGACTGGTCCCACGCCCAAAGAGCCAGCAGGGAAAACTAGGCCTTGTTCTAAAGCTCTTTGAGAATCGCTTGCGTAGCCCCACGGACCTGGGGGCTGCAGGCTTTCCTGCTGCCTTCAGCCTCAAATCCACCCTTTCCAACTCGGCGCCGCGCCAGGCACAAAAATGGCCATATGTCTGGAGACTGGTCCTACGCCCAAAGAGCCAGCAGGGAAAACTATGCCTTGTTCTAAAGCTCTTTAGGAACTGCTTGCGTGGCCCCACAGACCTGGGGGCTGCAGGCTTTCCTGCTGCCTTCAGCCTCAAAACCACCCTTTCCCACTTGGCGCCGCGCCAGGCACAAAAATGGCCATATGTCTGGAGACTGGTCCACGCCCAAAGAGGCAGCAGGCAAAAATTTGCCTTGTTCTAAAGCTCTTTGGGAACCGCTTGCGTAGCCCCACGGACCTGGGGGCTGCAGGCTTTCCTGCTGCCTTCAGCCTCAAAACCACCCTTTCCCACTTGGCGCCGCGCCAGGCACAAAAATGGCCATATGTCTGGAGACTGGTCCCACACTCAAAGAGCCAGGAGGGAAAACTGTGGCATTTTCTAAAGCTCTTTGGCAACCCCTTGCGTAGCTCCACGGACCTGGGGGCTGCAGGCTTTCCTGCTGCCTTCAGCCTCAAAACTACCCAATCCCACTTGGCGCCGCGCCAAGCACAAAAATGGCCATATGTCTGGAGACTGGTCCCACGCCCAAAGAGCCAGCAGGGAAAACTAGGCCTTGTTCTAAAGCTCTTTGGGAATCGCTTGTGTAGCCCCACACACCTGGGGGCTGCAGGCTTTCCTGCTGCCTTCAGCCTCAAATCCACCCTTTCCAACTCGGCGCCGCGCCAGGCACAAAAATGGCCATATGTCTGGAGACTGGTCCCACGCCCAAAGAGCCAGCAGGGAAAACTATGCCTTGTTCTAAAGCTCTTTGGGAACCGCTTGCGTGGCCCCACAGACCTGCGGGCTGCAGGCTTTCCTGCTGCCTTCAGACTCAAAACCACCCTTTCCCACTTGGCGCCGCGCCAGGCATAAAAAAGGCCATATGTCTGGAGACTGGTCCCACGCCCAAAGAGCCAGCAGGGAAAACTATGCCTTGTTCTAAAGCTCTTTAGGAACCGCTTGCGTGGCCCCACAGACCTACGGGCTGCAGGCTTTCCTGCTGCCTTCAGACTCAAAACCACCCTTTCCCACTTGGCGCCGCGCCAGGCATAAAAAAGGCCATATGTCTGGAGACTGGTCCCACGCCCAAAGAGCCAGCAGGGAAAACTATGCCTTGTTCTAAAGCTCTTTGGGAACCGCTTGCGTAGCCCCACACCCCCGGGGTCTGCAGGCTTTCCTGGAGCCTTCAGCCTCAAAACCATCCTTTCCCACTTTGGCGCCGCGCCAGGTACAAAAATGGCCATATGTCTGGAGACTGGTCCCACGCCCAAAGAGCCAGCAGGGAAAACTATGCCTTGTTCTAAAGCTCTTTGGGAACCGCTTGCGTAGCCCCACAGACCTGGGGTCTGCAGGCTTTCCTGCTGCCTTCAGACTCAAAAACTTCCTTTGCCATTTGGCGCTACGCCAGGCACAAAAATGGCCATATGTGTGGAGATGGGTCAGACGCCCAAAGAGCCAGCAGGGAAAACTATGCCTTGTTCTAAAGCTCTTTGGGAACTGCTTGCGTAGCCCCACGGACCTGGGGGCTGCAGGCTTTCCTGCTGCCTTCAGCCTCAAAACCACCCTGTCCCACTTTAGCGTCGCTCCAGGCCCAAAAATGGCCATATGTCTGGAGACTGGTCCCACGCCCAAAGAGCCAGCAGGGAAAACTATGCCTTGTTCTAAAGCTCTTTGGGAACCGCTTGCGTAGCCCCACACACCTGGGGGCTGCAGGCTTTCCTGCTGCCTTCAGCCTCAAAACCACCCTTTCCCACTTGGCGCCGCGCCAGGCACAAAAATGGCCATATGTCTGGAGACTGGTCCCTCGCCCAAAGAGCCAGCAGGGAAAACTAGGCCTTGTTCTAAAGCTCTTTGGGAACCGCTTGCGTAGCCCCACACACCTGGGGGCTGCAGGCTTTTCTGGCGCTTTCAGCCTCAAAACCACCCTTTCCAACTTGGCGCCGCGCCAGGCACAAAAAAGGCCATATGTCTGGAGACTGGTCCCACGCCCAAAGAGCCAGCAGGGAAAAATATGCCTTGTTCTAAAGCTCTTTGGGAACCGCTTGCGTGGCCCCACAGACCTGGGGGCTGCAGGCTTTCCTGCTGCCTTCAGCCTCAAAACCACCCTTTCCCACTTGGTGCCGCGCCAGGCACAAAAATGGCCATATGTCTGGAGACTGGTCCCACGCCCAAAGAGCCAGCAGGGAAAACTATGCCTTGTTCTAAAGCTCTTTGGGAACTGCTTGCGTAGCCCCACAGACCTGGGGGCTGCAGGCTTTCCTGCTGCCTTCAGCCTCAAAACCACCCTGTCCCACTTTAGCGTCGCTCCAGGCACAAAAATGGCCATATGTCTGGAGACTGGTCCCACGCCCAAAGAGGCAGCAGGGAAAACTATGCCTTGTTCTAAAGCTCTTTGGGAAACGCTTGCGTAGCCCCACACACCTGGGGGCTGCAGGCTTTCCTGCTGTCTTCAGCCTCAAAACCACCCTTTCCCACTTGGCGCCGCGCCAGGCCCAAAAATGGCCATATGTCTGGAGACTGGTCCCACGCCCAAAGAGCCAGCAGGGAAAACTATGCCTTGTTCTAAAGCTCTTTTGGAATCGCTTGCGTAGCCCCACAGACGTGGGGGCTGCAGGATTTCCTGCTGTCTTCAGCCTCAAAACCACCCTTTCCCACTTGGCGCCGCGACAGGCACAAAAATGGCCATGTGTCTGGAGACTGGTCCCACGCCCAAAGAGCCAGCAGGGAAAACTGTGGCTTTTTCTAAAGCTCTTTGGGAACCGCTTGCGTAGACCCACACACCTGGGGTCTGCAGGCTTTCCTGGAGCCTTCAGACTCAAAACCACCCTTTCCCACTTGGCGTCGTGCCAGGCACTAAAATGGCCATATGTCTGGAGACTGGTCCCACGCCCAAAGAGCCAGCAGGGAAAACTAGGCCTTGTTCTAAAGCTCTTTGGGAATCGCTTGCGTAGCCCCACACACCTGGTGGCTGCAGGCTTTCCTGGAGCCTTCAGCCTCAAAACCACCCTTTCCAACTTGGCGCCGCGCCAGGCAGAAAAAAGGCCATATGTCTGGAGACTGGTCCCACGCCTAAAGAGCCAGCAGGGAAAACTATGCCTTGTTCTAAAGCTCTTTGGGAACCGCTTGCGTAGCCCCACACACCTGCCGGATGCAGGCTTTCCTGCTGCCTTCAGCCTCAAAACCACCCTTTCCCACTTGGCGACGCGACAGGCACAAAAATGGCCATATGTCTGGAGACTGGTCCACGCCCAAAGAGGCAGCAGGCAAAAATTTGCCTTGTTCTAAAGCTCTTTGGGAACCGCTTGCGTAGCCCCACGGACCTGGGGGCTGCAGGCTTTCCTGCTGCCTTCAGCCTCAAAACCACCATTTCCCACTTGGCGCCGCGCCAGGCACAAAAATGGCCATATGTCTGGAGACTGGTCCCACACTCAAAGAGCCAGGAGGGAAAACTGTTGCATTTTCTAAAGCTCTTTGGCAACCCCTTGCGTAGACCCACGGACCTGGGGGCTGCAGGCTTTCCTGCTGCCTTCAGCCTCAAAACCACCCAATCCCACTTGGCGCCGCGCCAAGCACAAAAATGGCCATATGTCTGGAGACTGGTCCCACGCCCAAAGAGCCAGCAGGGAAAACTAGGCCTTGTTCTAAAGCTCTTTGGGAATCGCTTGTGTAGCCCCACACACCTGGGGGCTGCAGGCTTTCCTGCTGCCTTCAGCCTCAAATCCACCCTTTCCAACTCGGCGCCGCGCCAGGCACAAAAATGGCCATATGTCTGGAGACTGGTCCCACGCCCAAAGAGCCAGCAGGGAAAACTATGCCTTGTTCTAAAGCTCTTTGGGAACCGCTTGCGTGGCCCCACAGACCTGCGGGCTGCAGGCTTTCCTGCTGCCTTCAGACTCAAAACCACCCTTTCCCACTTGGCGCCGCGCCAGGCATAAAAAAGGCCATATGTCTGGAGACTGGTCCCACGCCCAAAGAGCCAGCAGGGAAAACTATGCCTTGTTCTAAAGCTCTTTAGGAACCGCTTGCGTGGCCCCACAGACCTACGGGCTGCAGGCTTTCCTGCTGCCTTCAGCCTCAAATCCACCCTTTCCCACTTGAGCCGCGCCAGGCACAAAAGTGGCCATATGTCTGGAGACTGGTCCCACGCCCAAAGAGCCAGCAGGGAAAACTATGCCTTGTTCTAAAGCTCTTTGGGAACCGCTTGCGTAGCCCCACAGACATGGGGGCTGCAGGCTTTCCTGCTGCCTTCAGCCTCAAAACCATCCTTTCCTACTTGGCGCCGCGCCAGGCACAAAAATGGCCATATGTCTGGAGACTGGTCCCACGCCCAAAGAGCCAGCAGGGAAAACTATGCCTTGTTCTAAAGCTCTTTGGGAACCGCTTGCGTAGCCCCACACACCTGGGGGCTGCAGGCTTTCCTGCTGCCTTCAGCCTCAAAACCACCCTTTCCCACTTGGCGCCGCGCCAGGCACAAACATCTACATATGTTTGGAGACTGGTCCCACGCCCAAAGAGCCAGCAGGGAAAATTATCCCTTTTTCTAAAGATCTTTGGGAACTGCTTGCGTAGCGCCACACACCTGCGGTCTGCAGGCTTTTCTGGCGCTTTCAGCCTCAAAACCACCCTTTCCCACTTGGCGCCGCGCCAAGCACAAAAATGGCCATATGTCTGGAGACTGGTCCCACGCCCAAAGAGCCAGCAGGGAAAACTATGCCTTGTTCTAAAGCTCTTTGGGAACCGCTTGCGTGGCCCCACAGACCTGGGGGATGCAGGCTTTCCTGCTGCCTTCAGCCTCAAAACGACCCTTTCCCACTTGGCGCCGCGCCAGGCACAAAAATGGCCATATGTCTGGAGATGGGTCCCACGCCCAAAGAGCCAGCAGGGAAAAGTAGGCCTTGTTCTAAAGCTCTTTGGGAACCGCTTGTGTAGCCCCACGGACCTGGGGGCTGCAGGCTTTCCTGCTGCCTTCAGCCTCAAAACCACACTTTCCCACTTGGCGCCGCGCCAGGCACTAAAATGGCCATAAGTCTGGAGATTGGTCCTACGCCCAAAGAGCCAGCAGGGAAAATTATGCCTTATTCTAAAGCACTTTGGCAACCGCTTGCGTAGCCCCACAGACCTGGTGTCTGCAGGCTTTCCTGGAGCATTCCGCCTCAAAACCACCCTTTCCCACTTGGTGCCGCGCCAGGCACAAAAATGGCAATATGTCTGGAGATTGGTCCCACGCCCAAAGAGCCAGCAGGGAAAACTATGCATTGTTCTAAAGCTCTTTGGGAACCGCTTGCGTAGCCCCACAGACCTGGGGGCTGCAGGCTTTCCTGCTGCCTTCAGCCTCAAAACTACCCTTTCCTATTTGGCGCCGTGCCAGGCACAAAAATGGCCATATGTCTGGAGATTGGTCCCACGCCCAAAGAGCCAGCAGGGAAAACTATGCCTTGTTCTAAAGCTCTTTGGGAACCGCTTGCGTAGCCCCACACCCCCGGGGTCTGCAGGCTTTCCTGCTGCCTTCAGCCTCAAAACCATCCTTTCCCACTTTGGCGCCGCGTCAGGTACAAAAATGGCCATATGTCTGGAGATTGGTCCCACACCCAAAGAGCCAGCAGGGAAAACTATGCCTTGTTCTAAAGCTCTTTGGGAACCGCTTGCGTAGCCCCACACACCTGGGGGCTGCAGGCTTTCCTGCTGCCTTCAGACTCAAAAACTTCCTTTGCTATTTGGCGCTACGCCAGGCACAAAAATGGCCATATGTCTGGAGATGGGTCCCACGCCCAAAGAGCCAGCAGGGAAAACTATGCCTTGTTCTAAAGCTCTTTGGGAACCGCTTGCGTAGCCCCACGGACCTGGGGTCTGCAGGCTTTCCTGCTGCCTTCAGCCTCAAAACCACCCTTTCCCACTTGGTGCCGCGCCAGGCACAAAAAAGGCCATATCTCAGGAGACTGGTCCACGCCCAAAGAGCCAGCAGGGAAAACTATGCCTTGTTCTAAAGCTCTTTGGGAATCGCTTGCGTAGCCCCACGGACCTGGGGGCTGCAGGCTTTCCTGCTGCCTTCAGCCTCAAATCCACCCTTTCCAACTTGGCGCCGCGCCAGTCCCAAAAATGGCCATATGTCTGGAGACTGGTCCCACGCCCAAAGAGCCAGCAGGGAAAACTATGCCTTGTTCTAAAGCTCTTTGGGAACCGCTTGCGTAGCCCCACACACCGGGGGTCTGCAGGCTTTCCTGCTGCCTTCAGCCTCAAAACCACCCTTTCACACTTGGCGCCGCGCCAGGCACAAACATCTACATATGTCTGGAGACTGGTCCCACGCCCAAAGAGCCAGCAGGGAAAATTATCCCTTTTTCTAAAGATCTTTGGGAACTGCTTGCGTAGCGCCACACACCTGCGGTCTGCAGGCTTTTCTGGCGCTTTCAGCCTCAAAACCACCCTTTCTCACTTGGCGCCGCGCCAAGCACAAAAATGGCCATATGTCTGGAGACTGGTCCACGCCCAAAGATCCAGCAGGGAAAACTATGCCTTGTTCTAAAGGTCTTTGGGAACCGCTTGCGTGGCCCCACAGACCTGGGGGATGCAGGCTTTCCTGCTGCCTTCAGCCTCAAAACGACCCTTTCCCACTTGGCGCCGCGCCAGGCACAAAAATGGCCATATGTCTGGAGATGGGTCCCACGCCCAAAGAGCCAGCAGGGAAAAGTAGGCCTTGTTCTAAAGCTCTTTGGGAACCGCTTGCGTAGCCCCACGGACCTGGCGTCTGCAGGCTTTCCTGCTGCCTTCAGCCTCAAAACCACCCTTTCCCACTTGGCGCCGCGCCAGGCACAAAAATGGCCATAAGTCTGGAGATTGGTTCTACGCCCAAAGAGCCAGCAGGGAAAATTATGCCTTATTCTAAAGCACTTTGGCAACCGCTTGCGTAGCCCCACAGACCTGGTGACTGCAGGCTTTCCTGGAGCCTTCAGCCTCAAAACCACCCTTTCCCACTTGGCGCCGCGCCAGGCACAAAAATGGCCATATGTCTGGAGACTGGTCCCACGCCCAAATAGCCAGCAGGGAAAACTATGCCTTTTTCTAAAGCTCTTTGGGAACCGCTTGCGTAGCCCCACAGACCTGGGGGCTGCAGTCTTTCCTGCTGCCTTCAGACTCAAAAACTTCCTTTGCCATTTGGCGCTACGCCAGGCACAAAAATGGCCATATGTCTGGAGATGGGTCCCACGCCCAAAGAGCCAGCAGGGAAAACTATGCCTTGTTCTAAAGCTCTTTGGGAACCGCTTCCGTAGCCCCACACACCGGGGGTCTGCAGGCTTTCCTGCTGCCTTCAGCCTCAAAACCACCCTTTCCCACTTGGTGCCGCGCCAGGCACAAAAATGGCCATATCTCAGGAGACTGGTCCACGCCCAAAGAGCCAGGAGGGAAAACTATGCCTTGTTCTAAAGCTCTTTGGGAATCGCTTGCGTAGCCCCACGGACCTGTGGGCTGCAGGCTTTCCTGCTGCCTTCAGCCTCAAAACCACCCTTTCCAACTTGGCGCCGCGCCAGTCCCAAAAATGGCCATATGTCTGGAGACTGGTCCCACGCCCAAAGAGCCAGCAGGGAAAACTAGGCCTTGTTCTAAAGCTCTTTGGGAATCGCTTGCGTAGCCCCACGGACCTGGGGGCTGCAGGCTTTCCTGCTGCCTTCAGCTTCAAATCCACCCTTTCCAACTCGGCGCCGCGCCAGGCACAAAAATGGCCATATGTCTGGAGACTGGTCCCACGCCCAAAGAGCCAGCAGGGAAAACTATGCCTTGTTCTAAAGCTCTTTAGGAACTGCTTGCGTGGCCCCACAGACCTGGGGGCTGCAGGCTTTCCTGCTGCCTTCAGCCTCAAAACCACCCTTTCCCACTTGGCGCCGCGCCAGGCACAAAAATGGCCATATGTCTGGAGACTGGTCCCACACTCAAAGAGCCAGGAGGGAAAACTGTGGCATTTTCTAAAGCTCTTTGGCAACCCCTTGCGTAGCTCCACGGACCTGGGGGCTGCAGGCTTTCCTGCTGCCTTCAGCCTCAAAACCACCCTTTCCCACTTGAGCCGCGCCAGGCACAAAAGTGGCCATATGTCTGGAGACTGGTCCCACGCCCAAAGAGCCAGCAGGGAAAACTATGCCTTGTTCTAAAGCTCTTTGGGAACCGCTTGCGTAGCCCCACAGACCTGCAGGCTGCAGGCTTTCCTGCTGCCTTCAGCCTCAAAACCATCCTTTCCTACTTGGCGCCGCGCCAGGCACAAAAATGGCCATATGTCTGGAGACTGGTCCCACGCCCAAAGAGCCAGCAGGGAAAAAAATGCATTGTTCTAAAGCTCTTCGGGAACCGCTTGCGTAGCCCCACACACCTGGGGGCTGCAGGCTTTCCTGCTGCCTTCAGCCTCAAAACCACCCTTTCCCACTTGGCGCCGCGCCAGGCACTAAAATGGCCATAAGTCTGGAGATTGGTTCTACGCCCAAAGAGCCAGCAGGGAAAATTATGCCTTATTCTAAAGCACTTTGGCAACCGCTTGCGTAGCCCCACACACCTGGGGGCTGCAGGTTTTCCTGGAGCCTTCAGCCTCAAAACCACCCTTTCCCACTTGGCGCCGCGCCAGGCACAAAAATGGCAATATGTCTGGAGATTGGTTCCACGCCCAAAGAGCCAGCAGGGAAAACTATGCCTTGTTCTAAAGCTCTTTGGGAAACGCTTGCGTAGCCCCACGGACCTGGGGGCTGCAGGCTTTCCTGCTGCCTTCAGCCTCAAAACCACCCTTTCCCATTTGGCGCCGTGCCAGGCACAAAAATGGCCATATGTCTGGAGATTGGTCCCACGCCCAAAGAGCCAGCAGGGAAAACTATGCCTTGTTCTAAAGCTCTTTGGGAACCGCTTGCGTAGCCCCACACCCCCGGGGTCTGCAGGCTTTACTGCTGCCTTCAGCCTCAAAACCATACTTTCCCACTTTGGCGCCGCGCCAGGTACAAAAATGGCCATATGTCTTGAGTCTGGTCCCACGCCCAAATAGCCAGCAGGGAAAACTATGCCTTGTTCTAAAGCTCTTTGGGAACCGCTTGCGTAGCCCCACACACCTGGGGGCTGCAGGCTTTCCTGCTGCCTTCAGACTCAAAAACTTCCTTTGCCATTTGGCGCTACGCCAGGCACAAAAATGGCCATATGTCTGGAGACTGGTCCACGCCCAAAGAGCCAGCAGGGAAAACTGTGGCTTTTTCTAAAGATCTTTGGGAACGGCTTGCGTAGCCCCACAGACCTGGGGGCTGCAGGCTTTCCTGCTGCCTTCAGCCTCAAAACCACCCTGTCCCACTTTAGCGTCGCTCCAGGCACAAAAATGGCCATATGTCTGGAGATTGGTCCCACGCCCAAAGAGCCAGCAGGGAAAACTATGCCTTGTTGTAAAGCTCTTTAGGAACCGATTGCGTGGCCCCTCAGACCTGGGAGCTGCAGGCTTTCCTGCTGCCTTCAGCCTTAAAACCACCCTTTCCCACTTGGCGCCGCGCCAGGCACAAAAATGGCCATATGTCTGGAGACTGGTCCCACGCCCAAAGAGCCAGCAGGGAAAACTATGCCTTGTTCTAAAGCTCTTTGGGAAACGCTTGCGTGGCCCCACAGACCTGGGGGCTGCAGGCTTTCCTGCTGTCTTCAGCCTCAAAACCACCCTTTCCCACTTGGCACCGCGCCAGGCACAAAATGGCCATATGTCTGGAGACTGGTCCCACGCCCAAAGAGCCAGCAGGGAAAAATATGCCTTGTTGTAAAGCTCTTTGGAAACCGCTTGCGTAGCCCCACACACCTGGGGTCTGCAGGCTTTCCTGCTGCCTTCAGCCTCAAAACCACCCTTTCCCACTTTAGCCTCGCTCCAGGCACAAAAATGGCCATAAGTCTGGAGATTGGTCCCACGCCCAAAGAGCCAGCAGGGAAAACTATGCCTTGTTGTAAAGCTCTTTGGGAACCGCTTGCGTAGCCCCACACACCTGGGGGCTGCAGGCTTTCGTGCTGCCTTCAGCCTCAAAACCACCCTTTCCCACTTGGCGCCGCTCCAGGCACAAAAATGGCCATATGTCTGGAGACTGGTCCACGCCCAAAGAGCCAGCAGGGAAAACTGTGGCTTTTTCTAAAGATCTTTGGGAACGGCTTGCGTAGCCCCACAGACCTGGGGGCTGCAGGCTTTCCTGCTGCCTTCAGCCTCAAAACCACCCTGTCCCACTTTAGCGTCGCTCCAGGCACAAAAATGGCCATAAGTCTGGAGATTGGTCCCACGCCCAAAGAGCCAGCAGGGAAAACTGTGCCTTGTTCTAAAGCTCGTTGGGAATCGCTTGCGTAGCCCCACGGACCTGGGGGCTGCAGGCTTTCCTGCTGCCTTCAGCCTCAAAACCACCCTTTCCCACTTTAGCGTCGCTCCAGGCACAAAAATGGCCATAAGTCTGGAGATTGGTCCCACGCCCAAAGAGCCAGCAGGGAAAACTATGCCTTGTTGTAAAGCTCTTTGGGAACCGCTTGCGTGGCCCCACACACCTGGGGGCTGCAGGCTTTCCTGCTGCCTTCAGCCTTAAAAGCACCCTTTCCCACTTGGCGCCGCGCCAGGCACAAAAATGGCCATATGTCTGGAGACTGGTCCCACGCCCAAAGAGCCAGCAGGGAAAACTATGCCTTGTTCTAAAGCTCGTTGGGAATCGCTTGCGTAGCCCCACACACCTGGGGGCTGCAGGCTTTCCTGCTGTCTTCAGCCTCAAAACCACCCTTTCCCACTTGGCGCCGCGCCAGGCACAAAAATGGCCATATGTCTGGAGACTGGTCCCACGCCCAAAGAGCCAGCAGGGAAAACTAGGCCTTGTTCTAAAGCTCTTTGGGAATCGCTTGCGTAGCCCCACACACCTGGGGGCTGCAGGCTTTCCTGGAGCCTTCAGCCTCAAAACCACCCTTTCCAACTTGGCGCCGCGTCAGGCACAAAAATGGACATATGTCTGGAGACTGGTCCCACGCCCAAAGAGCCAGCAGGGAAAACTATGCCTTGTTCTAAAGCTCTTTGGGAACCGCATGCGTAGACCCACACACCTGGCCTCTGCAGGCTTTCCTGCTGCCTTCAGCCTCAAAACCACCCTTTCCCACTTGGCGTTGGTCCAGGCACAAAAATGGCCATATGTCTGGAGACTGGTCCCACGCCCAAAGAGCCAGCAGGGAAAAATATGCCTTGTTCTAAAGCTCTTTGGGAACCGCTTGCGTAGACCCACACACCTGGGGTCTGCAGGCTTTTCTGGCGCTTTCAGCCTCAAAACCACCCTTTCCCACTTGGCGCCGCGCCAGGCACAAAAATGGCCATATGTCTGGAGACTGGTCCCACGCCCAAAGAGCCAGCAGGGAAAACTATGCCTTGTTCTAAAGCTCTTTGGGAATCGCTTGCGTAGCCCCACAGACCTGGGGGCTGCAGGCTTTCCTGCTGCCTTCAGCCTCAAAACCACCCTTTCCACAAGGCGCCGCGCCAGGCACAAAAATGGCCATATGTCTGGAGACTGGTCCACGCCCAAAGAGCCAGCAGGGAAAACTGTGGCTTTTTCTAAAGCTCTTTGGGAACCGCTTGCGTAGCCCCACAGACTGCGGGCTGCAGGCTTTCCTGCTGCCTTCAGCCTCAAAACCACCCTTTCCCACTTTAGCGTCGCTCCAGGCACAAAAATGGCCATAAGTCTGGAGATTGGTCCCACGCCCAAAGAGCCATCAGGGAAAACTATGCCTTGTTCTAAAGGTCTTTGGGAACCGCTGGCGTGGCCCCACAGACCTGGGGGCTGCAGGCTTTCCTGCTGCCTTCAGCCTTAAAACCACCCTTTCCCACTTGGCGCCGCGCCAGGCACAAAAATGGCCGTATGTCTGGAGACTGGTCCCACGCCCAAAGAGCCAGCAGGGAAAACTGTGCCTTGTTCTAAAGCTCGTTGGGAATCGCTTGCGTAG
The DNA here is from genome assembly GCF_964199755.1 of Larus michahellis. Taxonomy (NCBI): domain Eukaryota; kingdom Metazoa; phylum Chordata; class Aves; order Charadriiformes; family Laridae; genus Larus; species Larus michahellis. The sequence continues at coordinate 221,729 of NW_027436175.1, read as the reverse complement.
CCCCACACACCTGGTGGCTGCAGGCTTTCCTGCTTTCTTCAGCCTCAAAACCACCCTTTCCCACTTGGCGCCGCGCCAGGCACAAAAAAGGCCATATGTCTGGAGACTGGTCCCACGCCCAAAGAGCCAGCAGGGAAAACTAGGCCTTGTTCTAAAGCTCTTTGGGAATCGCTTGCGTAGCCCCACGGACGTGGGGGCTGCAGGCTTTCCTGGAGCCTTCAGCCTCAAAACCACCCTTTCCAACTTGGCGCCGCGCCAGGCACAAAAATGGCCATATGTCTGGAGACTGGTCCCACGCCCAAAGAGCCAGCAGGGAAAACTATGCCTTGTTCTAAAGCTCTTTGGGAACCGCTTGCGTAGACCCACACACCTGGGGTCTGCAGGCTTTTCTGGCGCTTTCAGCCTCAAAACCACCATTTCCCACTTGGCGCCGCGCCAGGCACAAAAATGGCCATATGTCTGGAGACTGGTCCCACGCCCAAAGAGCCAGCAGGGAAAACTATGCCTTGTTCTAAAGCTCTTTGGGAATCGCTTGCGTAACCCCACAGACCTGGGGGCTGCAGGCTTTCCTGCTGCCTTCAGCCTCAAAACCACCCTTTCCCACTTGGCGCCGCGCCAGGCACAAAAAAGGCCATATGTCTGGAGACTGGTCCACGCCCAAAGAGCCAGCAGGGAAAACTATGCCTTGTTCTAAAGCTCTTTGGGAACTGCTTGCGTAGCCCCACGGACCTGGGGGCTGCAGGCTTTCCTGCTGCCTTCAGCCTCAAATCCACCCTGTCCAACTCTGGCGTCGCTCGAGGCACAAAAATGGCCATATGTCTGGAGACTGGTCCCACACCCAAAGAGCCAGCAGGGAAAACTATGCCTTGTTCTAAAGCTCTTTGGGAACCGCTTGCGTAGCCCCACACACCTGGGGTCTGCAAGCTTTTCTGGTGCTTTCAGCCTCAAAACCACCCTTTCCCACGTGGCGCCGCGCCAGGCACAAAAATGGCCATATGTCTGGAGACTGGTCCACGCCCAAAGAGCCAGCAGGGAAAACTATGCCTTGTTCTAAAGCTCTTTGGGAACCGCTTGCGTAGCCCCACGGACCTGGGGGCTGCAGGCTTTCCGGCTGCCTTCAGCCTCAAAACCACCCTTTCCCACTTGGCGTCGCGCCAGGCACAAAAATGGCCATATGTCTGGAGATGGGTCCCACGCCCAAAGAGCCAGCAGGGAAAACTATGCCTTGTTCTAAAGCTCTTTGGGAACCGCTTGCGTAGCCCCACACACCGGGGGTCTGCAGGCTTTCCTGCTGCCTTCAGCCTCAAAACCACCCTTTCCCACTTGGTGCCGCGCCAGGCACAAAAATGGCCATATCTCAGGAGACTGGTCCACGCCCAAAGAGCCAGGAGGGAAAACTATGCCTTGTTCTAAAGCTCTTTGGGAATCGCTTGCGTAGCCCCACGGACCTGGGGGCTGCAGGCTTTCCTGCTGCCTTCAGCCTCAAATCCACCCTTTCCAACTTGGCGCCGCGCCAGTCCCAAAAATGGCCATATGTCTGGAAACTGGTCCCACGCCCAAAGAGCCAGCAGGGAAAACTAGGCCTTGTTCTAAAGCTCTTTGGGAATCGCTTGCGTAGCCCCACGGACCTGGGGGCTGCAGGCTTTCCTGCTGCCTTCAGCTTCAAATCCACCCTTTCCAACTCGGCGCCGCGCCAGGCACAAAAATGGCCATATGTCTGGAGACTGGTCCTACGCCCAAAGAGCCAGCAGGGAAAACTATGCCTTGTTCTAAAGCTCTTTAGGAACTGCTTGCGTGGCCCCACAGACCTGGGGGCTGCAGGCTTTCCTGCTGCCTTCAGCCTCAAAACCACCCTTTCCCACTTGGCGACGCGCCAGGCACAAAAATGGCCATATGTCTGGAGACTGGTCCCACACTCAAAGAGCCAGGAGGGAAAACTGTGGCATTTTCTAAAGCTCTTTGGCAACCCCTTGCGTAGCTCCACGGACCTGGGGGCTGCAGGCTTTCCTGCTGCCTTCAGACTCAAAACCACCCTTTCCCACTTGAGCCGCGCCAGGCACAAAAGTGGCCATATGTCTGGAGACTGGTCCCACGCCCAAAGAGGCAGCAGGGAAAACTATGCCTTGTTCTAAAGCTCTTTGGGAACCGCTTGCGTAGCCCCACAGACCTGGGGGCTGCAGGCTTTCCTGCTGCCTTCAGCCTCAAAACCATCCTTTCCTACTTGGCGCCGCGCCAGGCACAAAAATGGCCATATGTCTGGAGACTGGTCCCACGCCCAAAGAGCCAGCAGGGAAAAAAATGCATTGTTCTAAAGCTCTTCGGGAACCGCTTGCGTAGCCCCACAGACCTGGGGGCTGCAGGCTTTCCTGCTGCCTTCAGACTCAAAAACTTCCTTTGCCATTTGGCGCTACGCCAGGCACAAAAATGGCCATATGTCTGCAGATGGGTCCTACGCCCAAAGAGCCAGCAGGGAAAACTATGCCTTGTTCTAAAGCTCTTTGGGAACCGCTTGCGTAGCCCCACACACCGGGGGTCTGCAGGCTTTCCTGCTGCCTTCAGCCTCAAAACCACCCTTTCCCACTTGGTGCCGCGCCAGGCACAAAAATGGCCATATCTCAGGAGACTGGTCCACGCCCAAAGAGCCAGGAGGGAAAACTATGCCTTGTTCTAAAGCTCTTTGGGAATCGCTTGCGTAGCCCCACACACCTGGGGGCTGCAGGCTTTCCTGCTGCCTTCAGCCTCAAATCCACCCTTTCCAACTTGGCGCCGCGCCAGTCCCAAAAATGGCCATATGTCTGGAGACTGGTCCCACGCCCAAAGAGCCAGCAGGGAAAACTATGCCTTGTTGTAAAGCTCTTTGAGAATCGCTTGCGTAGCCCCACACACCTGGGGGCTGCAGGCTTTCCTGCTACCTTCAGCCTCAAATCCACCCTTTCCAACTCGGCGCCGCGCCAGGCACAAAAATGGCCATATGTCTGGAGACTGGTCCTACGCCCAAAGAGCCAGCAGGGAAAACTATGCCTTGTTCTAAAGCTCTTTAGGAACTGCTTGCGTGGCCCCACAGACCTGGGGGCTGCAGGCTTTCCTGCTGCCTTCAGCCTCAAAACCACCCTTTCCCACTTGGCGCCGCGCCAGGCACAAAAATGGCCATATGTCTGGAGATTGGTCCCACGCCCAAAGAGCCAGCAGGGAAAACTATGCCTTGTTCTAAAGCTCTTTGGGAACCGCTTGCGTAGCCCCACACCCCCGGGGTCTGCAGGCTTTCCTGGAGCCTTCAGCCTCAAAACCATCCTTTCCCACTTTGGCGCCGCGCCAGGTACAAAAATGGCCATATGTCTGGAGACTGGTCCCACGCCCAAAGAGCCAGCAGGGAAAACTATGCCTTGTTCTAAAGCTCTTTGGGAACCGCTTGCGTAGCCCCACAGACCTGGGGGCTGCAGGCTTTCCTGCTGCCTTCAGACTCAAAAACTTCCTTTGCCATTTGGCGCTACGCCAGGCACAAAAATGGCCATATGTCTGGAGATGGGTCAGACGCCCAAAGAGCCAGCAGGGAAAACTATGCCTTGTTCTAAAGCTCTTTGGGAACTGCTTGCGTAGCCCCACGGACCTGGGGGCTGCAGGCTTTCCTGCTGCCTTCAGCCTCAAAACCACCCTGTCCCACTTTAGCGTCGCTCCAGGCCCAAAAATGGCCATATGTCTGGAGACTGGTCCCACGCCCAAAGAGCCAGCAGGGAAAACTATGCCTTGTTCTAAAGCTCTTTGGGAACCGCTTGCGTAGCCCCACACACCTGCCGGATGCAGGCTTTCCTGCTGCCTTCAGCCTCAAAACCACCCTTTCCCACTTGGCGCCGCGCCAGGCACAAAAATGGCCATATGTCTGGAGACTGGTCCCTCGCCCAAAGAGACAGCAGGGAAAACTAGGCCTTGTTCTAAAGCTCTTTGGGAATCGCTTGCGTAGCCCCACACACCTGGGGGCTGCAGGCTTTCCTGCTGCCTTCAGCCTCAAAACCACCCTTTCCAACTTGGCGCCGCGCCAGGCACAAAAATGGCCATATGTCTGGAGACTGGTCCCACACCCAAAGAGCCAGCAGGGAAAACTATGTCTTGTTTTAAAGCTCTTTGGGAACCGCTTGCGTAGCCCCACGGACCTGGGGGCTGCAGGCTTTTCTGGCGCTTTCAGCCTCAAAACCACCCTTTCCAACTTGGCGCCGCGCCAGGCACAAAAAAGGCCATATGTCTGGAGACTGGTCCCACGCCCAAAGAGCCAGCAGGGAAAAATATGCCTTGTTCTAAAGCTCTTTGGGAACCGCTTGCGTGGCCCCACAGACCTGGGGTCTGCAGGCTTTCCTGCTGCCTTCAGCCTCAAAACCACCCTTTCCCACTTGGTGCCGCGCCAGGCACAAAAATGGCCATATGTCTGGAGACTGGTCCCACGCCCAAAGAGCCAGCAGGGAAAACTATGCCTTGTTCTAAAGCTCTTTGGGAACCGCTTGCGTAGCCCCACACACCTGCCGGATGCAGGCTTTCCTGCTGCCTTCAGCCTCAAAACCACCCTTTCCCACTTGGCGCCGCGACAGGCACAAAAATGGCCATATGTCTGGAGACTGGTCCACGCCCAAAGAGGCAGCAGGGAAAACTATGCCTTGTTCTAAAGCTCTTTGGGAACTGCTTGCGTAGCCCCACGGACCTGGGGGCTGCAGGCTTTCCTGCTGCCTTCAGCCTCAAAACCACCCTGTCCCACTTTAGCGTCGCTCCAGGCACAAAAATGGCCATAAGTCTGGAGATTGGTCCCACGCCCAAAGAGCCAGCAGGGAAAACTATGCCTTGTTGTAAAGCTCTTTGGGAACCGCTTGCGTGGCCCTACAGACCTGGGGGCTGCAGGCTTTCCTGCTGCCTTCAGCCTCAAAACCACCCTTTCCCACTTGGCGCCGCGCCAGGCACAAAAATGGCCATATGTCTGGAGACTGGTCCCACGCCCAAAGAGCCAGCAGGGAAAACTGTGGCTTTTTCTAAAGCTCCTTGGGAACCGCTTGCGTAGCCCCACAGACCCGGGGTCTGCAGGGTTTCCTGGAGCCTTCAGACTCAAAACCACCCTGTCCCACTTGGCGTCGTGCCAGGCACAAAAATGGCCATATGTCTGGAGACTGGTCCCACGCCCAAAGAGCCAGCAGGGAAAACTATGCCTTGTTCTAAAGCTCTTTGGGAACCGCTTGCGTAGCCCCACACACCTGGGGGCTGCAGGCTTTCGTGCTGCCTTCAGCCTCAAAACCACCCTTTCCCACTTGGCCCCGCTCCAAGCACAAAAATGGCCATATGTCTGGAGACTGGTCCACGCCCAAAGAGCCAGCAGGTAAAACTGTGGCTTTTTCTAAAGATCTTTGGGAACGGCTTGCGTAGCCCCACAGACCTGGGGGCTGCAGGCTTTCCTGCTGCCTTCAGCCTCAAAACCACCCTGTCCCACTTTAGCGTCGCTCCAGGCACAAAAATGGCCATATGTCTGGAGATTGGTCCCACGCCCAAAGAGCCAGCAGGGAAAACTATGCCTTGTTGTAAAGCTCTTTAGGAACCGATTGCGTGGCCCCTCAGACCTGGGGGCTGCAGGCTTTCCTGCTGCCTTCAGCCTTAAAACCACCCTTTCCCACTTGGCGCCGCGCCAGGCACAAAAATGGCCATATGTCTGGAGACTGGTCCCACGCCCAAAGAGCCAGCAGGGAAAACTATGCCTTGTTCTAAAGCTCTTTGGGAAACGCTTGCGTGGCCCCACAGACCTGGGGGCTGCAGGCTTTCCTGCTGTCTTCAGCCTTAAAACCACCCTTTCCCACTTGGCACCGCGCCAGGCACAAAATGGCCATATGTCTGGAGACTGGTCCCACGCCCAAAGAGCCAGCAGGGAAAACTAGGCCTTGTTCTAAAGCTCTTTGGGAACCGCTTGCGTAGCCCCACAGACCTGGGGTCTGCAGGCTTTCCTGCTGCCTTCAGCCTCAAAACCACCCTTTCCCACTTTAGCCTCGCTCCAGGCACAAAAATGGCCATAAGTCTGGAGATTGCTCCCACGCCCAAAGAGCCAGCAGGGAAAACTATGCCTTGTTGTAAAGCTCTTTGGGAACCGCTTGCGTAGCCCCACACACCTGGGGGCTGCAGGCTTTCGTGCTGCCTTCAGCCTCAAAACCACCCTTTCCCACTTGGCGCCGCTCCAGGCACAAAAATGGCCATATGTCTGGAGACTGGTCCACGCCCAAAGAGCCAGCAGGGAAAACTGTGGCTTTTTCTAAAGATCTTTGGGAACGGCTTGCGTAGCCCCACAGACCTGGGGGCTGCAGGCTTTCCTGCTGCCTTCAGCCTCAAAACCACCCTGTCCCACTTTAGCGTCGCTCCAGGCACAAAAATGGCCATAAGTCTGGAGATTGGTCCCACGCCCAAAGAGCCAGCAGGGAAAACTATGCCTTGTTCTAAAGCTCGTTGGGAATCGCTTGCGTAGCCCCACGGACCTGGGGGCTGCAGGCTTTCCTGCTGCCTTCAGCCTCAAAACCACCCTTTCCCACTTTAGCGTCGCTCCAGGCACAAAAATGGCCATAAGTCTGGAGATTGGTCCCACGCCCAAAGAGCCAGCAGGGAAAACTATGCCTTGTTGTAAAGCTCTTTGGGAACCGCTTGCGTGGCCCCACAGACCTGGGGGCTGCAGGCTTTCCTGCTGCCTTCAGCCTTAAAAGCACCCTTTCCCACTTGGCGCCGCGCCAGGCACAAAAATGGCCATATGTCTGGAGACTGGTCCCACGCCCAAAGAGGCAGCAGGGAAAACTGTGCCTTGTTCTAAAGCTCGTTGGGAATCGCTTGCGTAGCCCCGCACACCTGGGGGCTGCAGGCTTTCCTGCTGTCTTCAGCCTCAAAACCACCCTTTCCCACTTGGCGCCGCGCCAGGCACAAAAATGGCCATATGTCTGGAGACTGGTCCCACGCCCAAAGAGCCAGCAGGGAAAACTAGGCCTTGTTCTAAAGCTCTTTGGGAATCGCTTGCGTAGCCCCACACACCTGGGGGCTGCAGGCTTTCCTGGAGCCTTCAGCCTCAAAACCACCCTTTCCAACTTGGCGCCGCGCCAGGCACAAAAATGGCCATATGTCTGGAGACTGGTCCCACGCCCAAAGAGCCAGCAGGGAAAACTATGCCTTGTTCTAAAGCTCTTTGGGAACCGCATGCGTAGACCCACACACCTGGCGTCTGCAGGCTTTCCTGCTGCCTTCAGCCTCAAAACCACCCTTTCCCACTTGGCGTTGGTCCAGGCACAAAAATGGCCATATGTCTGGAGACTGGTCCCACGCCCAAAGAGCCAGCAGGGAAAAATATGCCTTGTTCTAAAGCTCTTTGGGAACCGCTTGCGTAGACCCACACACCTGGGGTCTGCAGGCTTTTCTGGCGCTTTCAGCCTCAAAACCACCCTTTCCCACTTGGCGCCGCGCCAGGCACAAAAATGGCCATATGTCTGGAGACTGGTCCCACGCCCAAAGAGCCAGCAGGGAAAACTATGCCTTGTTCTAAAGCTCTTTGGGAACCACTTGCGTAGCCCCACAGACCTGGGGGCTGCAGGCTTTCCTGCTGCCTTCAGCCTCAAAACAACCCTTTCCCACTTGGCGCCGCTCCAGGCACAAAAATGGCCATATGTCTGGAGACTGGTCCACGCCCAAAGAGCCAGCAGGGAAAACTGTGGCTTTTTCTAAAGCTCTTTGGGAACCGCTTGCGTAGCCCCACAGACCTGTGGGCTGCAGGCTTTCCTGCTGCCTTCAGCCTCAAAACCACCCTTTCCCACTTTAGCGTCGCTCCAGGCACAAAAATGGCCATAAGTCTGGAGATTGGTCCCACGCCCAAAGAGCCAGCAGGGAAAACTATGCCTTGTTCTAAAGCTCTTTGGGAACCGCTGGCGTGGCCCCACAGACCTGGGGGCTGCAGGCTTTCCTGCTGCCTTCAGCCTTAAAACCACCCTTTCCCACTTGGCGCCGCGCCAGGCACAAAAATGGCCGTATGTCTGGAGACTGGTCCCACGCCCAAAGAGCCAGCAGGGAAAACTGTGCCTTGTTCTAAAGCTCGTAGGGAATCGCTTGCGTAGACCCACACACCTGGGGGCTGCAGGCTTTCCTGCTTTCTTCAGCCTCAAAACCACCCTTTCCCACTTGGCGCCGCGCCAGGCACAAAAAAGGCCATATGTCTGGAGACTGGTCCCACGCCCAAAGAGCCAGCAGGGAAAACTAGGCCTTGTTCTAAAGCTCTTTGGGAATCGCTTGCGTAGCCCCATGGACGTGGGGGCTGCAGGCTTTCCTGGAGCCTTCAGCCTCAAAACCACCCTTTCCAACTTGGCGCCGCGCCAGGCACAAAAATGGCCATATGTCTGGAGACTGGTCCCACGCCCAAAGAGCCAGCAGGGAAAACTATGCCTTGTTCTAAAGCTCTTTGGGAACCGCATGTGTAGACCCACACACCTGGCGTCTGCAGGCTTTCCTGCTGCCTTCAGCCTCAAAACCACCCTTTCCCACTTGGCGTTGGTCCAGGCACAAAAATGGCCATATGTCTGGAGACTGGTCCCACGCCCAAAGAGCCAGCAGGGAAAACTAGGCCTTGTTCTAAAGCTCTTTGGGAACCGCTTGCGTAGACCCACACACCTGGGGTCTGCAGGCTTTTCTGGCGCTTTCAGCCTCAAAACCACCATTTCCCACTTGGCGCCGCGCCAGGCACAAAAATGGCCATATGTCTGGAGACTGGTCCCACGCCCAAAGAGCCAGCAGGGAAAACTATGCCTTGTTCTAAAGCTCTTTGGGAATCGCTTGCGTAACCCCACAGACCTGGGGGCTGCAGGCTTTCCTGCTGCCTTCAGCCTCAAAACCACCCTTTCCCACTTGGCGCCGCGCCAGGCACAAAAAAGGCCATATGTCTGGAGACTGGTCCACGCCCAAAGAGCCAGCAGGGAAAACTATGCCTTGTTCTAAAGCTCTTTGGGAACTGCTTGCGTAGCCCCACGGACCTGGAGGCTGCAGGCTTTCCTGCTGCCTTCAGCCTCAAATCCACCCTGTCCAACTTTGGCGTCGCTCGAGGCAAAAAAATGGCCATATGTCTGGAGACTGGTCCCACACCCAAAGAGCCAGCAGGGAAAACTATGCCTTGTTGTAAAGCTCTTTGGGAACCGCTTGCGTAGCCCCACACACCTGGGGTCTGCAAGCTTTTCTGGTGCTTTCAGCCTCAAAACCACCCTTTCCCACGTGGCGCCGCGCCAGGCACAAAAATGGCCATATGTCTGGAGACTGGTCCACGCCCAAAGAGCCAGCAGGGAAAACTATGCCTTGTTCTAAAGCTCTTTGGGAACCGCTTGCGTAGCCCCACGGACCTGGGGGCTGCAGGCTTTCCGGCTGCCTTCAGCCTCAAAACCACCCTTTCCCACTTGGCGTCGCGCCAGGCACAAAAATGGCCATATGACTGGAGATGGGACCCACGCCCAAAGAGCCAGCAGGGAAAACTATGCCTTGTTCTAAAGCTCTTTGGGAACCGCTTGCGTGGCCCCACACACCTGGGGGCTGCAGGCTTTCCTGCTGCCTTCAGCCTCAAAACCACCCTTTCCCACTTGGCGCAGCGCCAGGCACAAAAATGGCCATATGTCTGGAGAATTGTCCTATGCCCAAAGAGCCAGCAGGGAAAACTATGCCTTGTTCTAAAGCTCTTTGGGAACCGCTTGCGTAGCCCCACAGACCTGGGGGCTGCAGGCTTTCCTGCTGCCTTCAGCCTCAAAACCACCCTTTCCCACAAGGCGCCGCGCCAGGCACAAAAATGGCCATATGTCTGGAGACTGGTCCACGCCCAAAGAGCCAGCAGGGAAAACTATGCCTTGTTCTAAAGCTCTTTGGGAACCGCTTGCGTAGCCCCACAGACCTGGGGGCTGCAGGCTTTCCTGCTGCCTTCAGCCTCAAAATCACCCTTTCCCACTTGGCGCCGCGCCAGGCACAAAAATGGCAATATGTCTGGAGATTGGTCCCACGTCCAAAGAGCCAGCAGGGAAAACTGTGGCTTGTTCTAAAGCTCTTTGGGAACCGCTTGCGTAGCCCCACAGACCTGCAGGCTGCAGGCTTTCCTGCTGCCTTCAGCCTCAAAACCACCCTTTCCCACTTGGCGCCGCGCCAGGCACAAAAATGGCCATATGTCTGGAGACTGGTCCCACGCCCAAAGAGCCAGCAGGGAAAACTATGCCTTGTTCTAAAGCTCTTTGGGAACCGCATGCGTAGACCCACACACCTGGCGTCTGCAGGCTTTCCTGCTGCCTTCAGCCTCAAAACCACCCTTTCCCACTTGGCGTTGGTCCAGGCACAAAAATGGCCATATGTCTGGAGACTGGTCCCACGCCCAAAGAGCCAGCAGGGAAAACTATGCCTTGTTCTAAAGCTCTTTGGGAACCGCTTGCGTAGACCCACACACCTGGGGTCTGCAGGCTTTTCTGGCGCTTTCAGCCTCAAAACCACCATTTCCCACTTGGCGCCGCGCCAGGCACAAAAATGGCCATATGTCTGGAGACTGGTCCCACGCCCAAAGAGCCAGCAGGGAAAACTATGCCTTGTTCTAAAGCTCTTTGGGAATCGCTTGCGTAACCCCACAGACCTGGGGGCTGCAGGCTTTCCTGCTGCCTTCAGCCTCAAAACCACCCTTTCCCACTTGGCGCCGCGCCAGGCACAAAAAAGGCCATATGTCTGGAGACTGGTCCACGCCCAAAGAGCCAGCAGGGAAAACTATGCCTTGTTCTAAAGCTCTTTGGGAACTGCTTGCGTAGCCCCACGGACCTGGGGGCTGCAGGCTTTCCTGCTGCCTTCAGCCTCAAATCCACCCTGTCCAACTTTGGCGTCGCTCGAGGCACAAAAATGGCCATATGTCTGGAGACTGGTCCCACACCCAAAGAGCCAGCAGGGAAAACTATGCCTTGTTCTAAAGCTCTTTGGGAACCGCTTGCGTAGCCCCACAGACCTGGGGGCTGCAGGCTTTCCGGCTGCCTTCAGCCTCAAAACCACCCTTTCCCACTTGGCGTCGCGCCAGGCACAAAAATGGCCATATGTCTGGAGATGGGACCCACGCCCAAAGAGCCAGCAGGGAAAACTATGCCTTGTTCTAAAGCTCTTTGGGAACCGCTTGCGTGGCCCCACACACCTGCGGGATGCAGGCTTTCCTGCTGCCTTCAGCCTCAAAACCACCCTGTCCCACTTGGCGCCGCGCCAGGCACAAAAATGGCAATATGTCTGGAGATTGGTCCCACGTCCAAAGAGCCAGCAGGGAAAACTGTGGCTTGTTCTAAAGCTCTTTGGGAACCGCTTGCGTAGCCCCGCAGACCTGCAGGCTGCAGGCTTTCCTGCTGCCTTCAGCCTCAAAACCACCCTTTCCCACTTGGCGCCGCGCCAGGCACAAAAATGGCCATATGTCTGGAGACTGGTCCCACGCCCAAAGAGCCAGCAGGGAAAACTAGGCCTTGTTCTAAAGCTCTTCGGGAACCGCTTGCGTAGCCCCACACACCTGGGGGCTGCAGGCTTTCCTGCTGCCTTCAGACTCAAAATCACCCTTTCCCACTTGGCGCCGCGCCAGGCACAAAAATGGCAATATGTCTGGAGATTGGTCCCACGTCCAAAGAGCCAGCAGGGAAAACTATGCCTTGTTCTAAAGCTCTTTGGGAACCGCTTGCGTAGCCCCACACACCTGGGGGCTGCAGGCTTTCCTGGAGCCTTCAGCCTCAAAACCACCCTTTCCCACTTGGCGCCGCGCCAGGCACAAAAATGGCCATATGTCTGGAGACTGGTCCACGCCCAAAGAGCCAGCAGGGAAAACTATGCCTTGTTCTAAAGCTCTTTGGGAACCGCTTGCGTAGCCCCACGGACCTGGGGGCTGCAGGCTTTCCGGCTGCCTTCAGCCTCAAAACCACCCTTTCCCACTTGGCGTCGCGCCAGGCACAAAAATGGCCATATGTCTGGAGATGGGACCCACGCCCAAAGAGCCAGCAGGGAAAACTATGCCTTGTTCTAAAGCTCTTTGGGAAACGCTTGCGTGGCCCCACACACCTGGGGGCTGCAGGCTTTCCTGCTGCCTTCAGCCTCAAAACCACCCTTTCCCACTTGGCGCCGCGCCAGGCACAAAAATGGCCATATGTCTGGAGAATTGTCCTATGCCCAAAGAGCCAGCAGGGAAAACTATGCCTTGTTCTAAAGCTCTTTGGGAACCGCTTGCGTAGTCCCACAGACCTGGGGGCTGCAGGCTTTCCTGCTGCCTTCAGCCTCAAAACCACCCTTTCCCACAAGGCGCCGCGCCAGGCACAAAAATGGCCATATGTCTGGAGACTGGTCCCACACCCAAAGAGCCAGCAGGGAAAACTGTGGCTTGTTCTAAAGCTCTTTGGGAACCGCTTGCGTAGCCCCACAGACCTGCAGGCTGCAGGCTTTCCTGCTGCCTTCAGCCTCAAAACCACCCTTTCCCACTTGGCGCCGCGCCAGGCCCAAAAATGGCCATATGTCTGGAGACTGGTCCCACGCCCAAAGAGCCAGCAGGGAAAACTAGGCCTTGTTCTAAAGCTCTTCGGGAACCGCTTGCGTAGCCCCACACACCTGGGGGCTGCAGGCTTTCCTGCTGCCTTCAGACTCAAAATCACCCTTTCCCACTTGGCGCCGCGCCAGGCACAAAAATGGCAATATGTCTGGAGATTGGTCCCACGCCCAAAGAGCCAGCAGGGAAAACTATGCCTTGTTCTAAAGCTCTTTGGGAACCGCTTGCGTAGCCCCACGGACCTGGGGGCTGCAGGCTTTCCTGGAGCCTTCAGCCTCAAAACCACCCTTTCCCACTTGGCGCCGCGCCAGGCACAAAAATGGCCATATGTCTGGAGACTGGTCCACGCCCAAAGAGCCAGCAGGGAAAACTATGCCTTGTTTTAAAGCTCTTTGGGAACTGCTTGCGTAGCCCCACGGACCTGGGGGCTGCAGGCTTTCCTGCTGCCTTCAGCCTCAAAACCACCCTGTCCCACTTTGGCGTCGCTCTAGGCACAAAAATGGCCATATGTCTGGAGACTGGTCCCACGCCCAAAGAGCCAGCAGGGAAAACTATGCCTTGTTCTAAAGCTCTTTGGGAACCGCTTGCATAGCCCCACAGACCTGGGCGCTGCAGGCTTTCCTGCTGCCTTCAGCCTCAAAACCACCCTTTCCCACAAGGCGCCGCGCCAGGCACAAAAATGGCCATATGTCTGGAGACTGGTCCACGCCCAAAGAGCCAGCAGGGAAAACTATGCCTTGTTCTAAAGCTCTTTGGGAACCGCTTGCGTAGCCCCACACACCTGGGGGCTGCAGGCTTTCCTGCTGCCTTCAGCCTCAAAACCACCCTTTCCCACTTGGCGCCGCGCCAGGCACAAAAATGGCCATATGTCTGGAGATGGGACCCACGCCCAAAGAGCCAGCAGGGAAAACTATGCCTTGTTCTAAAGCTCTTTGGGAACCGCTTGCGTGGCCCCACACACCTGGGGGCTGCAGGCTTTCCTGCTGCCTTCAGCCTCAAAACCACCCTTTCCCACTTGGCGCCGCGCCAGGCACAAAAATGGCCATATGTCTGGAGAATTGTCCTACGCCCAAAGAGCCAGCAGGGAAAATTATGTCTTGTTCTAAAGCACTTTGGCAACCGCTTGCGTAGCCCCACAGACCTGGGGGCTGCAGGCTTTCCTGCTGCCTTCAGCCTCAAAACCACCCTTTCCCACTTGGCACCGCGCCAGGCACAAAAATGGCCATATGTCTGGAGATTGGTCCCACGCCCAAAGAGCCAGCAGGGAAAACTATGCCTTGTTCTAAAGCTCTTTGGGAACCGCTTGCGTAGCCCCACAGACCTGGGGGCTGCAGGCTTTCCTGGAGCCTTCAGACTCAAAATCACCCTTTCCCACTTGGCGCCGCGCCAGGCACAAAAATGGCAATATGTCTGGAGATTGGTCCCACGTCCAAAGAGCCAGCAGGGAAAACTGTGGCTTGTTCTAAAGCTCTTTGGGAACCGCTTGCGTAGCCCCACAGACCTGCAGGCTGCAGGCTTTCCTGCTGCCTTCAGCCTCAAAACCAGCCTTTCCCACTTGGCGCCGCGCCAGGCACAAAAATGGCCATATGTCTGGAGACTGGTCCCACGCCCAAAGAGCCAGCAGGGAAAACTATGCCTTGTTCTAAAGCTCTTCGGGAACCGCTTGCGTAGCCCCACACACCTGGGGGCTGCAGGCTTTCCTGCTGCCTTCAGCCTCAAAACCACCCTTTCCCACTTGGCGTCGCTCCAGGCACAAAAATGGCCATATGTCTGGAGATTGGTCCCACGCCCAAAGAGCCAGCAGGGAAAAATATGCCTTGTTGTAAAGCTCTTTGGGAACCGCTTGCGTAGCCCCTCAGACCTGTGGGCTGCAGGCTTTCCTGCTGCCTTCAGCCTCAAAACCACCCTTTCCCACTTGGCGCCACGCCAGGCACAAAAATGGCCATATGTCTGGAGACTGGTCCCACGCCCAAAGAGCCAGCAGGGAAAACTAGGCCTTGTTCTAAAGCTCTTTGGGAACCGCTTGCGTGGCCCCACAGACCTGGGGGCTGCAGGCTTTCCTGCTGCCTTCAGCCTCAAAACCACCCTTTCCCACTTGGCGCCGCGCCAGGCACAAAATGGCCATATGTCTGGAGACTGGTCCCACGCCCAAAGAGCCAGCAGGGAAAAATATGCCTTTTCTAAAGCTCTTTGGGAACCGCTTGCGTAGCCCCACACACCTGGGGGCTGCAGGCTTTCCTGCTGCCTTCAGCCTCAAAACCACCCTTTCCCACATGGCGCCGCGCCAGGCACAAAAATGGCCATATGTCTGGAGACTGGTCCCACGCCCAAAGAGCCAGCAGGGAAAACTATGCCTTGTTCTAAAGCTCTTTGGGAAACGCTTGCGTAGCCCCACACACCTGGGGGCTGCAGGCTTTCCTGCTGCCTTCAGCCTCAAAACCACCCTTTCCCACTTGGCGCCGCGCCAGGCACAAAAATGGCAATATGTCTGGAGATTGGTCCCACACCCAAAGAGCCAGCAGGGAAAATTATGCCTTGTTCTAAAGCTCTTTTGGAACCGCTTGCGTAGCCCCACAGACGTGGGGTCTGCAAGCTTTTCTGGTGCTTTCAGCCTCAAAACCACCCTTTCCCACGTGGCGCCGCGCCAGGCACAAAAATGGCCATATGTCTGGAGACTGGTCCCACGCCCAAAGAGCCAACAGGGAAAACTATGCCTTGTTCTAAAGCTCTTTGGGAACCGCTTGCGTAGCCCCACAGACCTGGGCGCTGCAGGCTTTCCTGCTGCCTTCAGCCTCAAAACCACCCTTTCCCACTTGGCGCCGCGCCAGGCACAAAAATGGCCATATGTCTGGAGACTGGTCCACGCCCAAAGAGCCAGCAGGGAAAACTATGCCTTGTTCTAAAGCTCTTTGGGAACCGCTTGCATAGCCCCACAGACCTGGGGTCTGCAGGCTTTCCTGGAGCCTTCAGACTCAAAATCACCCTTTCCCACTTGGCGCCGCGCCAGGCACAAAAATGGCAATATGTCTGGAGATTGGTCCCACGTCCAAAGCGCCAGCAGGGAAAACTATGCCTTGTTCTAAAGCTCTTTGGGAACCGCTTGCGTAGCCCCACAGACCTGGGGGCTGCAGGCTTTCCTGCTGCCTTCAGCCTCAAAACCACCCTTTCCCACTTGGCGCCGCGCCAGGCACAAAAATGGCCATATGTCTGGAGACTGGTCCCACGCCCAAAGAGCCAGCAGGGAAAACTATGCCTTTTTCTAAAGCTCTTTGGGAACCGCTTGCGTAGCCCCACACACCTGGGGGCTGCAGGCTTTCCTGCTGCCTTCAGCCTCAAAACCACCCTGTCCCACTTGGCACCACGCCAGGCACAAAAATGGCCATAAGTCTGGAGATTGGTCCCACGCCCAAAGAGCCAGCAGGGAAAACTATGCCTTGTTGTAAAGCTCTTTGGGAACCGCTTGCGTAGCCCCACAGACCTGGGGGCTGCAGGCTTTCCTGCTGCCTTCAGACTCAAAATCACCCTTTCCCACTTGGTGCCGCGCCAGGCACAAAAATGGCAATATGACTGGAGATTGGTCCCACGTCCAAAGATCCAGCAGGGAAAACTATGCCTTGTTCTAAAGCTCTTTGGGAACCGCTTGCGTAGCCCCACACACCTGGGGGCTGCAGGCTTTCCTGCTGCCTTCAGCCTCAAAACCACCCTTTCCCACTTGGCGCCGCGCCAGGCACAAAAATGGCCATATGTCTGGAGACTGGTCCCACGCCCAAAGAGCCAGCAGGGAAAACTATGCCTTGTTCTAAAGCTCTTTGGGAACCGCTTGCGTAGCCCCACACACCTGGGGTCTGCAGGCTTTTCTGGTGCTTTCAGCCTCAAAACCACCCTTTCCCACTTGGCGCCGCGCCAGGCACAAAAATGGCCATATGTCTGGAGACTGGTCCCACGCCCAAAGAGCCAGCAGGGAAAAATGTGGCTTTTTCTAAAGCTCTTTGGGAACCGCTTGCGTAGCCCCACACACCTGGGGGCTGCAGGCTTTCCTGCTGCCTTCAGCCTCAAAACCACCCTTTCCCACTTGGCGCCGCGCCAGGCACAAAAATGGCCATATGTCTGGAGACTGGTCCACGCCCAAAGAGCCAGCAGGGAAAACTATGCCTTGTTGTAAAGCTCTTTGGCAACCGCTTGCGTAGCCCCACGGACCTGGGGGCTGCAGGCTTTCCTGCTGCCTTCAGCCTCAAAAACACCCTGTCCCACTTTAGCGTCGCTCCAGGCACAAAAATGGCCATATGTCTGGAGACTGGTCCCACGCCCAAAGAGCCAGCAGGGAAAACTATGCCTTGTTCTAAAGCTCTTTGGGCACCGCTTGCGTAGCCCCACAGACCTGGGGGCTGCAGGCTTTCCTGCTGCCTTCAGCCTCAAAACCACCCTTTCCCACAAGGCGCCGCGCCAGGCACAAAAATGGCCATATGTCTGGAGACTGGTCCACGCCCAAAGAGCCAGCAGGGAAAACTATGACTTGTTCTAAAGCTCTTTGGGAACCGCTTGCGTAGCCCCACACACCTGGGGGCTGCAGGCTTTCCTGCTGCCTTCAGCCTCAAAACCACCCTTTCCCACTTGGCGCCGCGCCAGGCACAAAAATGGCCATATGTCTGGAGATGGGACCCACGCCCAAAGAGCCAGCAGGGAAAATTATGTCTTGTTCTAAAGCACTTTGGCAACCGTTTGCGTAGCCCCACAGACCTGGGGGCTGCAGGCTTTCCTGCTGCATTCAGCCTCAAAACCTCCCTTTCCCACTTGGCACTGCGCCAGGCACAAAAATGGCCATATGTCTGGAGATTGGTCCCACGCCCAGAGAGCCAGCAGGGAAAACTATGCCTTGTTCTAAAGCTCTTTGGGAACCGCTTGCGTAGCCCCACAGACCTGGGGTCTGCAGGCTTTCCTGGAGCCTTCAGACTCAAAATCACCCTTTCCCACTTGGCGCCGCGCCAGGAACAAAAATGGCAATATGTCTGGAGATTGGTCCCACGCCCAAAGAGCCAGCAGGGAAAACTATGCCTTGTTCTAAAGCTCTTTGGGAACCGCTTGCGTAGCCCCACACACCTGGGGGCTGCAGGCTTTTCTGGTGCTTTCAGCCTCAAAACCACCCTTTCCCACTTGGCGCCGCGCCAGGCACAAAAATGGCCATATGTCTGGAGACTGGTCCCACGCCCAAAGAGCCAGCAGGGAAAAATGTGGCTTTTTCTAAAGCTCTTTGGGAACCGCTTGCGTAGCCCCACACACCTGGGGGCTGCAGGCTTTCCTGCTGCCTTCAGCCTCAAAACCACCCTTTCCCACTTGGCGCCGCGTCAGGCACAAAAATGGCCATATGTCTGGAGACTGGTCCCACGCCCAAAGAGCCAGCAGGGAAAACTATGCCTTGTTGTAAAGCTCTTTGGCAACCGCTTGCGTAGCCCCACGGACCTGGGGGCTGCAGGCTTTCCTGCTGCCTTCAGCCTCAAAAACACCCTGTCCCACTTTAGCGTCGCTCCAGGCACAAAAATGGCCATATGTCTGGAGACTGGTCCCACGCCCAAAGAGCCAGCAGGGAAAACTAGGCCTTGTTCTAAAGCTCTTTGGGAACCGCTTGCGTAGCCCCACAGACCTGGGGGCTGCAGGCTTTCCTGCTGCCTTCAGTCTCAAAACCACCCTTTCCCACTTGGCGCCGCGCCAGGCACAAAAATGGCCATATGTCTGGAGACTGGTCCCACGCCCAAAGAGCCAGCAGGGAAAACTAGGCCTTGTTCTAAAGCTCTTTGGGAACCGCTTGCGTAGCCCCACGGACCTGGGGGCTGCAGGCTTTCCTGCTGCCTTCAGACTCAAAATCACCCTTTCCCACTTGGCGCCGCGCCAGGCACAAAAATGGCAATATGTCTGGAGATTGGTCCCACGTCCAAAGAGCCAGCAGGGAAAACTATGCCTTGTTCTAAAGCTCTTTGGGAACCGCTTGCGTAGCCCCACACACCTGGGGGCTGCAGGCTTTCCTGGAGCCTTCAGCCTCAAAACCACCCTTTCCCACTTGGCGCCGCGCCAGGCACAAAAATGGCCATATGTCTGGAGACTGGTCCACGCCCAAAGAGCCAGCAGGGAAAACTATGCCTTGTTCTAAAGCTCTTTGGGAACCGCTTGCGTAGCCCCACGGACCTGGGGGCTGCAGGCTTTCCGGCTGCCTTCAGCCTCAAAACCACCCTTTCCCACTTGGCGTCGCGCCAGGCACAAAAATGGCCATATGTCTGGAGATGGGACCCACGCCCAAAGAGCCAGCAGGGAAAACTATGCCTTGTTCTAAAGCTCTTTGGGAACCGCTTGCGTGGCCCCACACACCTGGGGGCTGCAGGCTTTCCTGCTGCCTTCAGCCTCAAAACCACCCTTTCCCACTTGGCGCCGCGCCAGGCACAAAAATGGCCATATGTCTGGAGATTAGTCCCACGCCCAAAGAGCCAGCAGGGAAAACTATGCCTTGTTCTAAAGCTCTTTGGGAACCGCTTGCGTAGCCCCACAGACCTGGGGGCTGCAGGCTTTCCTGCTGCCTTCAGCCTCAAAACCACCCTTTCCCAATTGGCGCCGCGCCAGGCACAAAAATGGCCATATGTCTGGAGACTGGTCCACGCCCAAAGAGCCAGCAGGGAAAACTATGCCTTGTTCTAAAGCTCTTTGGGAACCGCTTGCGTAGCCCCACAGACCTGGGGGCTGCAGGCTTTCCTGGAGCCTTCAGCCTCAAAATCACCCTTTCCCACTTGGCGCCGCGCCAGGCACAAAAATGGCAATATGTCTGGAGATTGGTCCCACACCCAAAGAGCCAGCAGGGAAAACTATGCCTTGTTCTAAAGCTCTTTGGGAACCGCTTGCGTAGCCCCACAGACCTGCAGGCTGCAGGCTTTCCTGCTGCCTTCAGCCTCAAAACCACCCTTTCCCACTTGGCGCCGCGCCAGGCCCAAAAATGGCCATATGTCTGGAGACTGGTCCCACGCCCAAAGAGCCAGCAGGGAAAACTAGGCCTTGTTCTAAAGCTCTTTGGGAACCGCTTGCGTAGCCCCACACACCTGGGGGCTGCAGGCTTTCCTGCTGCCTTCAGACTCAAAATCACCCTTTCCCACTTGGCGCCGCGCCAGGCACAAAAATGGCCATATGTCTGGAGATTGGTCCCACGTCCAAAGAGCCAGCAGGGAAAATTATGCCTTGTTCTAAAGCTCTTTGGGAACCGCTTGCGTAGCCCCACAGACCTGGGGGCTGCAGGCTTTCCTGGAGCCTTCAGCCTCAAAACCACCCTTTCCCACTTGGCGCCGTGCCAGGCACAAAAATGGCCATATGTCTGGAGACTGGTCCACGCCCAAAGAGCCAGCAGGGAAAACTATGCCTTGTTCTAAAGCTCTTTGGGAACTGCTTGCGTAGCCCCACGGACCTGGGGGCTGCAGGCTTTCCTGCTGCCTTCAGCCTCAAAACCACCCTGTCCCACTTTGGCGTCGCTCTAGGCACAAAAATGGCCATATGTCTGGAGACTGGTCCCACGCCCAAAGAGCCAGCAGGGAAAACTATGCCTTGTTCTAAAGCTCTTTGGGAACCGCTTGCGTAGCCCCACAGACCTGGGCGCTGCAGGCTTTCCTGCTGCCTTCAGCCTCAAAACCACCCTTTCCCACAAGGCGCCGCGCCAGGCACAAAAATGGCCATATGTCTGGAGACTGGTCCACGCCCAAAGAGCCAGCAGGGAAAACTATGCCTTGTTCTAAAGCTCTTTGGGAACCGCTTGCGTAGCCCCACGGACCTGGGGGCTGCAGGCTTTCCTGCTGCCTTCAGCCTCAAAACCACCCTTTCCCACTTGGCGCCGCGCCAGGCACAAAAATGGCCATATGTCTGGAGATGGGACCCACGCCCAAAGAGCCAGCAGGGAAAACTATGCCTTGTTCTAAAGCTCTTTGGGAACCGCTTGCGTGGCCCCACACACCTGGGGGCTGCAGGCTTTCCTGCTGCCTTCAGCCTCAAAACCACCCTTTCCCACTTGGCGCCGCGCCAGGCACAAAAATGGCAATATGTCTGGAGATTGGTCCCACGTCCAAAGAGCCAGCAGGGAAAACTATGCCTTGTTCTAAAGCTCTTTGGGAACCGCTTGCGTAGCCCCACACACCTGGGGGCTGCAGGCTTTCCTGGAGCCTTCAGCCTCAAAACCACCCTTTCCCACTTGGCGCCGCGCCAGGCACAAAAATGGCCATATGTCTGGAGACTGGTCCACGCCCAAAGAGCCAGCAGGGAAAACTATGCCTTGTTCTAAAGCTCTTTGGGAACCGCTTGCGTAGCCCCACGGACCTGGGGGCTGCAGGCTTTCCGGCTGCCTTCAGCCTCAAAACCACCCTTTCCCACTTGGCGTCGCGCCAGGCACAAAAATGGCCATATGTCTGGAGATGGGACCCACGCCCAAAGAGCCAGCAGGGAAAACTATGCCTTGTTCTAAAGCTCTTTGGGAACCGCTTGCGTGGCCCCACACACCTGGGGGCTGCAGGCTTTCCTGCTGCCTTCAGCCTCAAAACCACCCTTTCCCACTTGGCGCCGCGCCAGGCACAAAAATGGCCATATGTCTGGAGATTAGTCCCACGCCCAAAGAGCCAGCAGGGAAAACTATGCCTTGTTCTAAAGCTCTTTGGGAACCGCTTGCGTAGCCCCACAGACCTGGGGGCTGCAGGCTTTCCTGCTGCCTTCAGCCTCAAAACCACCCTTTCCCACAAGGCGCCGCGCCAGGCACAAAAATGGCCATATGTCTGGAGACTGGTCCACGCCCAAAGAGCCAGCAGGGAAAACTATGCCTTGTTCTAAAGCTCTTTGGGAACCGCTTGCGTAGCCCCACAGACCTGGGGGCTGCAGGCTTTCCTGGAGCCTTCAGCCTCAAAATCACCCTTTCCCACTTGGCGCCGCGCCAGGCACAAAAATGGCAATATGTCTGGAGATTGGTCCCACACCCAAAGAGCCAGCAGGGAAAACTGTGGCTTGTTCTAAAGCTCTTTGGGAACCGCTTGCGTAGCCCCACAGACCTGCAGGCTGCAGGCTTTCCTGCTGCCTTCAGCCTCAAAACCACCCTTTCCCACTTGGCGCCGCGCCAGGCCCAAAAATGGCAATATGTCTGGAGACTGGTCCCACGCCCAAAGAGCCAGCAGGGAAAACTAGGCCTTGTTCTAAAGCTCTTCGGGAACCGCTTGCGTAGCCCCACACACCTGGGGGCTGCAGGCTTTCCTGCTGCCTTCAGACTCAAAATCACCCTTTCCCACTTGGCGCCGCGCCAGGCACAAAAATGGCCATATGTCTGGAGATTGGTCCCACGTCCAAAGAGCCAGCAGGGAAAATTATGCCTTGTTCTAAAGCTCTTTGGGAACCGCTTGCGTAGCCCCACAGACCTGGGGGCTGCAGGCTTTCCTGGAGCCTTCAGCCTCAAAACCACCCTTTCCCACTTGGCGCCGTGCCAGGCACAAAAATGGCCATATGTCTGGAGACTGGTCCACGCCCAAAGAGCCAGCAGGGAAAACTATGCCTTGTTCTAAAGCTCTTTGGGAACTGCTTGCGTAGCCCCACGGACCTGGGGGCTGCAGGCTTTCCTGCTGCCTTCAGCCTCAAAACCACCCTGTCCCACTTTGGCGTCGCTCTAGGCACAAAAATGGCCATATGTCTGGAGACTGGTCCCACGCCCAAAGAGCCAGCAGGGAAAACTATGCCTTGTTCTAAAGCTCTTTGGGAACCGCTTGCGTAGCCCCACAGACCTGGGCGCTGCAGGCTTTCCTGCTGCCTTCAGCCTCAAAACCACCCTTTCCCACAAGGCGCCGCGCCAGGCACAAAAATGGCCATATGTCTGGAGACTGGTCCACGCCCAAAGAGCCAGCAGGGAAAACTATGCCTTGTTCTAAAGCTCTTTGGGAACCGCTTGCGTAGCCCCACGGACCTGGGGGCTGCAGGCTTTCCTGCTGCCTTCAGCCTCAAAACCACCCTTTCCCACTTGGCGCCGCGCCAGGCACAAAAATGGCCATATGTCTGGAGATGGGACCCACGCCCAAAGAGCCAGCAGGGAAAACTATGCCTTGTTCTAAAGCTCTTTGGGAACCGCTTGCGTGGCCCCACACACCTGGGGGCTGCAGGCTTTCCTGCTGCCTTCAGCCTCAAAACCACCCTTTCCCACTTGGAGCCGCGCCAGGCACAAAAATGGCCATATGTCTGGAGAATTGTCCTACGCCCAAAGAGCCAGCAGGGAAAATTATGTCTTGTTCTAAAGCACTTTGGCAACCGCTTGCGCAGCCCCACAGACCTGGGGGCTGCAGGCTTTCCTGCTGCCTTCAGCCTCAAAACCACCCTTTCCCACTTGGCACCGCGCCAGGCACAAAAATGGCCATATGTCTGGAGATTGGTCCCACGCCCAAAGAGCCAGCAGGGAAAACTATGCCTTGTTCTAAAGCTCTTTGGGAACCGCTTGCGTAGCCCCACACACCTGGGGGCTGCAGGCTTTCCTGGAGCCTTCAGACTCAAAATCACCCTTTCCCACTTGGCGCCGCGCCAGGCACAAAAATGGCAATATGTCTGGAGATTGGTCCCACGTCCAAAGAGCCAGCAGGGAAAACTGTGGCTTGTTCTAAAGCTCTTTGGGAACCGCTTGCGTAGCCCCACAGACCTGGGGGCTGCAGGCTTTCCTGCTGCCTTCAGCCTCAAAACCACCCTTTCCCACTTGGCGCCGCGCCAGGCACAAAAATGGCCATATGTCTGGAGACTGGTCCCACGCCCAAAGAGCCAGCAGGGAAAACTAGGCCTTGTTCTAAAGCTCTTTGGGAACGGCTTGCGTAGCGCCACACACCTGGGGGCTGCAGGCTTTCCTGCTGCCTTCAGCCTCAAAACCACCCTTTCCCACTTGGCGTCGCTCCAGGCACAAAAATGGCCATATGTCTGGAGATTGGTCCCACGCCTAAAGAGCCAGCAGGGAAAACTAGGCCTTGTTGTAAAGCTCTTTGGGAACCGCTTGCGTGGCCCCACAGACCTGGGGGCTGCAGGCTTTCCTGCTGTCTTCAGCCTCAAAACCACCCTTTCCCACTTGGCGCCGCGCCAGGCACAAAAATGGCCATATGTCTGGAGACTGGTCCCACGCCCAAAGAGCCAGCAGGGAAAACTATGCCTTGTTCTAAAGCTCTTTGGGAACCGCTTGCGTGGCCCCACAGACTGGGGGCTGCAGGCTTTCCTGCTGCCTTCAGCCTGAAAACAACACTGTCCCACTTTGGCGTCGCTCCAGGCACAAAAATGGCCATATGTCTGGAGGTTGGTCCCACGCCCAAAGAGCCAGCAGGGAAAAATATGCCTTGTTGTAAAGCTCTTTGGGAACCGCTTGCGTAGCCCCTCAGACCTGTGGGCTGCAGGCTTTCCTGGAGCCTTCAGACTCAAAATCACCCTTTCCCACTTGGCGCCGCGCCAGGCACAAAAATGGCAATATGTCTGGAGATTGGTCCCACGTCCAAAGAGCCAGCAGGGAAAACTATGCCTTGTTCTAAAGGTCTTTGGGAACCGCTTGCGTAGCCCCACACACCTGGGGGCTGCAGGCTTTCCTGCTGCCTTCAGCCTCAAAACCACCCTGTCCTACTTAAGCGTCGCTCCAGGCACAAAAATGGCCATAAGTCTGGAGATTGGTCCCACGCCCAAAGAGCCAGCAGGGAAAACTATGCCTTGTTGTAAAGCTCTTTGGGAACCGCTTGCGTAGCCCCACAGACCTGGGGGCTGCAGGCTTTCCTGGAGCCTTCAGACTCAAAATCACCCTTTCCCACTTGGCGCCGCGCCAGGCACAAAAATGGCAATATGTCTGGAGATTGGTCCCACGTCCAAAGAGCCAGCAGGGAAAACTATGCCTTGTTCTAAAGCTCTTTGGGAACCGCTTGCGTAGCCCCACACACCTGGGGGCTGCAGGCTTTTCTGGTGCTTTCAGCCTCAAAACCACCCTTTCCCACTTGGCGCCGCGCCAGGCACAAAAATGGCCATATGTCTGGAGACTGGTCCACGCCCAAAGAGCCAGCAGGGAAAACTATGCCTTGTTGTAAAGCTCTTTGGCAACCGCTTGCGTAGCCCCACGGACCTGGGGGCTGCAGGCTTTCCTGCTGCCTTCAGCCTCAAAAACACCCTGTCCCACTTTAGCGTCGCTCCAGGCCCAAAAATGGCCATATGTCTGGAGACTGGTCCCACGCCCAAAGAGCCAGCAGGGAAAACTAGGCCTTGTTCTAAAGCTCTTTGGGAACCGCTTGCGTAGCCCCACAGACCTGGGGGCTGCAGGCTTTCCTGCTGCCTTCAGCCTCAAAACCACCCTTTCCCACTTGGCGCCGCGCCAGGCACAAAAATGGCCATAAGTCTGGAGACTGGTCCCACGCCCAAAGAGCCAGCAGGGAAAACTAGGCCTTGTTCTAAAGCTCTTCGGGAACCGCTTGCGTAGCCCCACACACCTGGGGGCTGCAGGCTTTCCTGCTGCCTTCAGACTCAAAATCACCCTTTCCCACTTGGCGCCGCGCCAGGCACAAAAATGGCAATATGTCTGGAGATTGGTCCCACGTCCAAAGAGCCAGCAGGGAAAACTATGCCTTGTTCTAAAGCTCTTTGGGAACCGCTTGCGTAGCCCCACACACCTGGGGGCTGCAGGCTTTCCTGGAGCCTTCAGCCTCAAAACCACCCTTTCCCACTTGGCGCCGCGCCAGGCACAAAAATGGCCATATGTCTGGAGACTGGTCCACGCCCAAAGAGCCAGCAGGGAAAACTAGGCCTTGTTCTAAAGCTCTTTGGGAACCGCTTGCGTAGCCCCACGGACCTGGGGGCTGCAGGCTTTCCGGCTGCCTTCAGCCTCAAAACCACCCTTTCCCACTTGGCGTCGCGCCAGGCACAAAAATGGCCATATGTCTGGAGATGGGACCCACGCCCAAAGAGCCAGCAGGGAAAACTATGCCTTGTTCTAAAGCTCTTTGGGAACCGCTTGCGTGGCCCCACACACCTGGGGGCTGCAGGCTTTCCTGCTGCCTTCAGCCTCAAAACCACCCTTTCCCACTTGGAGCCGCGCCAGGCACAAAAATGGCCATATGTCTGGAGAATTGTCCTATGCCCAAAGAGCCAGCAGGGAAAACTATGCCTTGTTCTAAAGCTCTTTGGGAACCGCTTGCGTGGCCCCACACACCTGCAGGCTGCAGGCTTTCCTGCTGCCTTCAGCCTTAAAACCACCCTTTCCCACTTGGCGCCGCGCCAGGCACAAAAATGGCCATATGTCTGGAGACTGGTCCCACGCCCAAAGAGCCAGCAGGGAAAACTATGCCTTGTTGTAAAGCTCTTTGGGAAACGCTTGCGTAGAACCACACACCTGGGGGCTGCAGGCTTTCCTGCTGCCTTCAGCCTCAAAACCACCCTGTCCTACTTAAGCGTCGCTCCAGGCACAAAAATGGCCATAAGTCTGGAGATTGGTCCCATGCCCAAAGAGCCAGCAGGGAAAACTATGCCTTGTTGTAAAGCTCTTTGGGAACCGCTTGCGTAGCCCCACAGACCTGGGGGCTGCAGGCTTTCCTGGAGCCTTCAGACTCAAAATCACCCTTTCCCACTTGGCGCCGCGCCAGGCACAAAAATGGCAATATGTCTGGAGATTGGTCCCACGTCCAAAGAGCCAGCAGGGAAAACTATGCCTTGTTCTAAAGGTCTTTGGGAACCGCTTGCGTAGCCCCACACACCTGGGGGCTGCAGGCTTTCCTGCTGCCTTCAGCCTCAAAACCACCCTGTCCCACTTTGGCGTTGCTCGAGGCACAAAAATGGCCATATGTCTGGAGATGGGTCCCACGCCCAAAGAGCCAGCAGGGAAAACTAGGCCTTGTTGTAAAGCTCTTTGGGAAACGCTTGCGTGGCCCCACAGACCTGGGGGCTGCAGGCTTTCCTGCTGTCTTCAGCCTCAAAACCACCCTTTCCCACTTGGCGCCGCGCCAGGCACAAAAATGGCCATATGTCCGGAGATGGGACCCACGCCCAAAGAGCCAGCAGGGAAAACTATGCCTTGTTCTAAAGCTCTTTGGGAACCGCTTGCGTGGCCCCACACACCTGGGGGCTGCAGGATTTCCTCCTGACTTCAGGCTCAAAACCACCCTTTCCCACTTGGCGCCGCGCCAGGCACAAAAATGGCCATATGTCTGGAGAATTGTCCTATGCCCAAAGAGCCAGCAGGGAAAACTATGCCTTGTTCTAAAGCTCTTTGGGAACCGCTTGCGTGGCCCCACACACCTGCAGGCTGCAGGCTTTCCTGCTGCCTTCAGCCTTAAAACCACCCTTTCCCACTTGGCGCCGCGCCAGGCACAAAAATGGCCATATGTCTGGAGACTGGTCCCACGCCCAAAGAGCCAGCAGGGAAAACTATGCCTTGTTGTAAAGCTCTTTGGGAAACGCTTGCGTAGAACCACACACCTGGGGGCTGCAGGCTTTCCTGCTGCCTTCAGCCTCAAAACCACCCTGTCCTACTTAAGCGTCGCTCCAGGCACAAAAATGGCCATAAGTCTGGAGATTGGTCCCACGCCCAAAGAGCCAGCAGGGAAAACTATGCCTTGTTGTAAAGCTCTTTGGGAACCGCTTGCGTAGCCCCACAGACCTGGGGGCTGCAGGCTTTCCTGGAGCCTTCAGACTCAAAATCACCCTTTCCCACTTGGCGCCGCGCCAGGCACAAAAATGGCAATATGTCTGGAGATTGGTCCCACGTCCAAAGAGCCAGCAGGGAAAACTATGCCTTGTTCTAAAGGTCTTTGGGAACCGCTTGCGTAGCCCCACACACCTGGGGGCTGCAGGCTTTCCTGCTGCCTTCAGCCTCAAAACCACCCTGTCCCACTTTGGCGTTGCTCGAGGCACAAAAATGGCCATATGTCTGGAGATGGGTCCCACGCCCAAAGAGCCAGCAGGGAAAACTAGGCCTTGTTGTAAAGCTCTTTGGGAAACGCTTGCGTGGCCCCACAGACCTGGGGGCTGCAGGCTTTCCTGCTGTCTTCAGCCTCAAAACCACCCTTTCCCACTTGGCGCCGCGCCAGGCACAAAAATGGCCATATGTCTGGAGACTGGTCCCACGCCCAAAGAGCCAGCAGGGAAAACTATGCCTTGTTCTAAAGCTCTTTGGGAACCGCTTGCGTAGCCCCACGGACCTGGGGGCTGCAGGCTTTCCTGCTGCCTTCAGCCTCAAAACCACCCTTTCCCACTTGGCGCCGCGCCAGTCACAAAATGGCCATATGTCTGGAGACTGGTCCACGCCCAAAGAGCCAGCAGGGAAAACTATGCCTTGTTCTAAAGCTCTTTGGGAACCGCTTGCGTAGCCCCACACACCTGGGGGCTGCAGGCTTTCCTGCTGCCTTCAGCCTCAAAACCACCCTTTCCCACTTGGCGCCGCGCCAGGCACAAAAATGGCCATATGTCCGGAGATGGGACCCACGCCCAAAGAGCCAGCAGGGAAAACTATGCCTTGTTCTAAAGCTCTTTGGGAACCGCTTGCGTAGCCCCACGGACCTCTGGGCTGCAGGATTTCCTCCTGACTTCAGCCTCAAAACCACCCTTTCCCACTTGGCGCCGCGCCAGGCACAAAAATGGCCATATGTCTGGAGAATTGTCCTACGCCCAAAGAGCCAGCAGGGAAAATTATGTCTTGTTCTAAAGCACTTTGGCAACCGCTTGCGTAGCCCCACAGACCTGGGGGCTGCAGGCTTTCCTGCTGCCTTCAGCCTCAAAACCTCCCTTTCCCACTTGGCACTGCGCCAGGCACAAAAATGGCCATATGTCTGGAGATTGGTCCCACGCCCAGAGCGCCAGCAGGGAAAACTATGCCTTGTTCTAAAGCTCTTTGGGAACCGCTTGCGTAGCCCCACAGACCTGGGGGCTGCAGGCTTTCCTGGAGCCTTCAGACTCAAAATCACCCTTTCCCACTTGGCGCCGCGCCAGGCACAAAAATGGCAATATGTCTGGAGATTGGTCCCACGCCCAAAGAGCCAGCAGGGAAAACTATGCCTTGTTCTAAAGCTCTTTGGGAACCGCTTGCGTAGCCCCACAGACCTGCAGGCTACAGGCTTTCCTGCTGCCTTCAGCCTCAAAACCACCCTTTCCCACTTGGCGCCGCGCCAGGCACAAAAATGGCCATATGTCTGGAGACTGGTCCCACGCCCAAAGAGCCAGCAGGGAAAACTATGCCTTGTTCTAAAGCTCTTTGGGAACCGCTTGCGTAGCCCCACACACCTGGGGGCTCCAGGCTTTCCTGCTGCCTTCAGCCTCAAAACCACCCTGTCCTACTTAAGCGTCGCTCCAGGCACAAAAATGGCCATAAGTCTGGAGATTGGTCCCACGCCCAAAGAGCCAGCAGGGAAAACTATGCCTTGTTGTAAAGCTCTTTGGGAACCGCTTGCGTAGCCCCACAGACCTGGGGGCTGCAGGCTTTCCTGGAGCCTTCAGACTCAAAATCACCCTTTCCCACTTGGCGCCGCGCCAGGCACAAAAATGGCAATATGTCTGGAGATTGGTCCCACGCCCAAAGAGCCAGCAGGGAAAACTATGCCTTGTTCTAAAGCTCTTTGGGAACCGCTTGCGTAGCCCCACAGACCTGGGGGCTGCAGGCTTTCCTGCTGCCTTCAGCCTCAAAACCACCCTGTCCCACTTTGGCGTTGCTCGAGGCACAAAAATGGCCATATGTCTGGAGATTGGTCCCACGCCCAAAGAGCCAGCAGGGAAAACTATGCCTTGTTCTAAAGCTCTTTGGGAAACGCTTGCGTGGCCCCACAGACCTGGGGGCTGCAGGCTTTCCTGCTGTCTTCAGCCTCAAAACCACCCTTTCCCACTTGGCGCCGCGCCAGGCACAAAAATGGCCATATGTCTGGAGACTGGTCCCACGCCCAAAGAGCCAGCAGGGAAAACTATGCCTTGTTCTAAAGCTCTTTGGGAACCGCTTGCGTAGCCCCACACACCTGGGGGCTGCAGGCTTTCCTGCTGCCTTCAGCCTCAAAACCACCCTTTCCCACTTGGCGCCGCGCCAGGCACAAAATGGCCATATGTCTGGAGACTGGTCCCACGCCCAAAGAGCCAGCAGGGAAAAATGTGGCTTTTTCTAAAGCTCTTTGGGAACCGCTTGCGTAGCCCCACAGACCTGGGGGCTGCAGGCTTTCCTGCTGCCTTCAGCCTCAAAACCACCCTTTCCCACTTGGCACCACGCCAGGCACAAAAATGGCCATATGTCTGGAGACTGGTCCCACGCCCAAAGAGCCAGCAGGGAAAACTAGGCCTTGTTCTAAAGCTCTTTGGGAACCGCTTGCGTAGCCCCACGGACCTGGGGGCTGCAGGCTTTCCTGCTGCCTTCAGCCTCAAAACCACCCTTTCCCACTTGACGCCGCGCCAGGCACAAACATCTACATATGTCTGGAGATGGGTCCCACGCCCAAAGAGCCAGCAGGGAAAACTATGCCTTGTTCTAAAGCTCTTTGGGAACCGCTTGCGTAGCCCCACACACCTGGGGGCTGCAGGCTTTTCTGGTGCTTTCAGCCTCAAAACCACCCTTTCCCACTTGGCGCCGCGCCAGGCACAAAAATGGCCATATGTCTGGAGACTGGTCCCACGCCCAAAGAGCCAGCAGGGAAAAATGTGGCTTTTTCTAAAGCTCTTTGGGAACCGCTTGCGTAGCCCCACGGACCTGGGGGCTGCAGGCTTTCCTGCTGCCTTCAGCCTCAAAACCACCCTTTCCCACTTGGCGCCGCGCCAGGCACAAAAATGGCCATATGTCTGGAGACTGGTCCACGCCCAAAGAGCCAGCAGGGAAAACTATGCCTTGTTGTAAAGCTCTTTGGCAACCGCTTGCGTAGCCCCACGGACCTGGGGGCTGCAGGCTTTCCTGCTGCCTTCAGCCTCAAAACCACCCTGTCCCACTTGGTGCCGCGCCAGGCACAAAAATGGCCATATGTCTGGAGACTGGTCCCACGCCCAAAGAGCCAGCAGGGAAAACTATGCCTTGTTCTAAAGCTCTTTGGGAACCGCTTGCGTAGCTCCACAGACCTGGGGGCTGCAGGCTTTCCTGCTGCCTTCAGCCTCAAAACCACCCTGTCCCACTTGGTGCCGCGCCAGGCACAAAAATGGCCATATGTCTGGAGACTGGTCCCACACTCAAAGAGCCAGCAGGGAAAACTATGCCTTGTTCTAAAGCTCTTTGGGAACCGCTTGCGTAGCCCCACGGACCTGGGGGCTGCAGGCTTTCCTGCTGCCTTCAGCCTCAAAACCTCCCTTTCCCACTTGGCGCCGCGCCAGGCACAAAAATGGCCATATGTCTGGAGACTGGTCCCACGCCCAAAGAGCCAGCAGGGAAAACTATGCCTTGTTGTAAAGCTCTTTGGGAACCGCTTGCATAGCCCCACAGACCTGGGGGCTGCAGGCTTTCCTGCTGCCTTCAGCCTCAAAACCACCCTTTCCCACTTGGCACCACGCCAGGCACAAAAATGGCCATATGTCTGGAGACTGGTCCCACGCCCAAAGAGCCAGCAGGGAAAACTATGCCTTGTTCTAAAGCTCTTTGGGAACCGCTTGCGTAGCCCCACGGACCTCTGGGCTGCAGGATTTCCTGCTGCCTTCAGCCTCAAAACCACCCTTTCCCACTTGACGCCGCGCCAGGCACAAAAATCTACATATGTCTGGAGATGGGTCCCACGCCCAAAGAGCCAGCAGGGAAAACTATGCCTTGTTCTAAAGCTCTTTGGGAACCGCTTGCGTAGCCCCACACACCTGGGGTCTGCAGGCTTTTCTGGTGCTTTCAGCCTCAAAACCACCCTTTCCCACTTGGCGCCGCGCCAGGCACAAAAACGGCCATATGTCTGGAGACTGGTCCCACGCCCAAAGAGCCAGCAGGGAAAAATGTGGCTTTTTCTAAAGCTCTTTGGGAACCGCTTGCGTAGCCCCACGGACCTGGGGGCTGCAGGCTTTCCTGCTGCCTTCAGCCTCAAAACCACCCTTTCCCACTTGACGCCGCGCCAGGCACAAAAATCTACATATGTCTGGAGATGGGTCCCACGCCCAAAGAGCCAGCAGGGAAAACTATGCCTTGTTCTAAAGCTCTTTGGGAACCGCTTGCGTAGCCCCACACACCTGGGGGCTGCAGGCTTTTCTGGTGCTTTCAGCCTCAAAACCACCCTTTCCCACTTGGCGCCGCGCCAGGCACAAAAATGGCCATATGTCTGGAGACTGGTCCCACGCCCAAAGAGCCAGCAGGGAAAAATGTGGCTTTTTCTAAAGCTCTTTGGGAACCGCTTGCGTAGCCCCACGGACCTGGGGGCTGCAGGCTTTCCTGCTGCCTTCAGCCTCAAAACCACCCTTTCCCACTTGGCGCCGCGCCAGGCACAAAAATGGCCATATGTCTGGAGACTGGTCCACGCACAAAGAGCCAGCAGGGAAAACTATGCCTTGTTGTAAAGCTCTTTGGCAACCGCTTGCGTAGCCCCACGGACCTGGGGGCTGCAGGCTTTCCTGCTGCCTTCAGCCTCAAAAACACCCTGTCCCACTTTAGCGTCGCTCCAGGCACAAAAATGGCCATATGTCTGGAGATTGGTCCCACGCCCAAAGAGCCAGCAGGGAAAACTATGCCTTGTTCTAAAGCTCTTTGGGAACCGCTTGCGTGGCCCCACAGACCTGGGGTCTGCAGTCTTTCCTGCTGTCTTCAGCCTTAAAACCACCCTTTCCCACTTGGCGCCGCGCCAGGCACAAAAATGGCCATATGTCTGGAGACTGGTCCCATGCCCAAAGAGCCAGCAGGGAAAACTAGGCCTTGTTCTAAAGCTCTTTGGGAACCGCTTGCGTGGCCCCACAGACCTGGGGGCTGCAGGCTTTCCTGCTGCCTTCAGCCTCAAAACCACCCTGTCCCATTTTATCGTCGCTCCAGGCACAAAAATGGCCATATGTCTGGAGACTGGTCCCACGCCCAAAGAGCCAGCAGGGAAAACTATGCCTTGTTCTAAAGCTCTTTGGGAACCGCTTGCGTAGCCCCACACACCTGGGGGCTGCAGGCTTTCCTGGAGCCTTCAGACTCAAAATCACCCTTTCCCACTTGGCGCTGCGCCAGGCACAAAAATGGCAATATGTCTGGAGATTGGTCCCACGTCCAAAGAGCCAGCAGGGAAAACTATGCCTTGTTCTAAAGCTCTTTGGGAACCGCTTGCGTAGCCCCACACACCTGGGGGCTGCAGGCTTTCCTGCTGCCTTCAGCCTCAAAACCACCCTTTCCCACTTTGGCGTTGCTCGAGGCACAAAAATGGCCATATGTCTGGAGACTGGTCCCACGCCCAAAGAGCCAGCAGGGAAAACTATGCCTTGTTGTAAAGCTCTTTGGGAACCGCTTGCGTAGCCCCACGGACCTGGGGGCTGCAGGCTTTCCTGCTGCCTTCAGCCTCAAAACCACCCTTTCCCACTTGGCGCCGCGCCAGGCACAAAAATGGCCATATGTCTGGAGACTGGTCCCACGCCCAAAGAGCCAGCAGGGAAAACTATGCCTTGTTCTAAAGCTCTTTGGGAACCGCTTGCGTAGCTCCACAGACCTGGGGGCTGCAGGCTTTCCTGCTGCCTTCAGCCTCAAAACCACCCTGTCCCACTTGGTGCCGCGCCAGGCACAAAAATGGCCATATGTCTGGAGACTGGTCCCACACTCAAAGAGCCAGCAGGGAAAACTATGCCTTGTTCTAAAGCTCTTTGGGAACCGCTTGCGTAGCCCCACGGACCTGGGGGCTGCAGGCTTTCCTGCTGCCTTCAGCCTCAAAACCTCCCTTTCCCACTTGGCGCCGCGCCAGGCACAAAAATGGCCATATGTCTGGAGACTGGTCCCACGCCCAAAGAGCCAGCAGGGAAAACTATGCCTTGTTGTAAAGCTCTTTGGGAACCGCTTGCATAGCCCCACAGACCTGGGGGCTGCAGGCTTTCCTGCTGCCTTCAGCCTCAAAACCACCCTTTCCCACTTGGCACCACGCCAGGCACAAAAATGGCCATATGTCTGGAGACTGGTCCCACGCCCAAAGAGCCAGCAGGGAAAACTATGCCTTGTTCTAAAGCTCTTTGGGAACCGCTTGCGTAGCCCCACGGACCTCTGGGCTGCAGGATTTCCTGCTGCCTTCAGCCTCAAAACCACCCTTTCCCACTTGACGCCGCGCCAGGCACAAAAATCTACATATGTCTGGAGATGGGTCCCACGCCCAAAGAGCCAGCAGGGAAAACTATGCCTTGTTCTAAAGCTCTTTGGGAACCGCTTGCGTAGCCCCACACACCTGGGGTCTGCAGGCTTTTCTGGTGCTTTCAGCCTCAAAACCACCCTTTCCCACTTGGCGCCGCGCCAGGCACAAAAACGGCCATATGTCTGGAGACTGGTCCCACGCCCAAAGAGCCAGCAGGGAAAAATGTGGCTTTTTCTAAAGCTCTTTGGGAACCGCTTGCGTAGCCCCACACACCTGGGGGCTGCAGGCTTTCCTGCTGCCTTCAGCCTCAAAACCACCCTTTCCCACTTGGCGCCGCGCCAGGCACAAAAATGGCCATATGTCTGGAGACTGGTCCACGCACAAAGAGCCAGCAGGGAAAACTATGCCTTGTTGTAAAGCTCTTTGGCAACCGCTTGCGTAGCCCCACGGACCTGGCGTCTGCAGGCTTTCCTGCTGCCTTCAGCCTCAAAAACACCCTGTCCCACTTTAGCGTCGGTCCAGGCACAAAAATGGCCATATGTCTGGAGACTGGTCCCACGCCCAAAGAGCCAGCAGGGAAAACTATGCCTTGTTCTAAAGCTCTTTGGGAACCGCTTGCGTAGCCCCACACACCTGGGGGCTGCAGGCTTTCCTGCTGCCTTCAGCCTCAAAACCACCCTGTCCCACTTTGGCGTTGCTCGAGGCACAAAAATGGCCATATGTCTGGAGATTGGTCCCACGCCCAAAGAGCCAGCAGGGAAAACTATGCCTTGTTGTAAAGCTCTTTGGGAACCGCTTGCGTAGCCCCACAGACCTGGGGGCTGCAGGCTTTCCTGCTGCCTTCAGCCTCAAAACCACCCTGTCCCACTTTGGCGTTGCTCGAGGCACAAAAATGGCCATATGTCTGGAGATTGGTCCCACGCCCAAAGAGCCAGCAGGGAAAACTATGCCTTGTTCTAAAGCTCTTTGGGAACCGCTTGCGTAGCCCCACACACCTGGGGGCTGCAGGCTTTCCTGGAGCCTTCAGCCTCAAAACCACCCTGTCCCACTTGGCGTCGCTCGAGGCACAAAAATGGCCATATGTCTGGAGAATGGTCCCACGCCCAAAGAGCCAGCAGGGAAAACTATGCCTTGTTCTAAAGCTCTTTGGGAACCGCTTGCGTAGCCCCACAGACCTGGGGGCTGCAGGCTTTCCTGGAGCCTTCAGACTCAAAACCACCCTGTCCCACTTGGTGCCGCGCCAGGCACAAAAATGGCCATATGTCTGGAGACTGGTCCCACACTCAAAGAGCCAGCAGGGAAAACTATGCCTTGTTCTAAAGCTCTTTGGGAACCGCTTGCGTAGCCCCACAGACCTGCGGGCTGCAGGCTTTCCTGCTGCCTTCAGCCTCAAAACCACCCTGTCCCACTTGGTGCCGCGCCAGGCACAAAAATGGCCATATGTCTGGAGACTGGTCCCACACTCAAAGAGCCAGCAGGGAAAACTATGCCTTGTTCTAAAGCTCTTTGGGAACCGCTTGCGTAGCCCCACAGACCTGGGGGCTGCAGGCTTTCCTGGAGCCTTCAGACTCAAAATCACCCTTTCCCACTTGGCACTGCGCCAGGCACAAAAATGGCAATATGTCTGGAGATTGGTCCCACGTCCAAAGAGCCAGCAGGGAAAACTATGCCTTGTTCTAAAGCTCTTTGGGAACCGCTTGCGTAGCCCCACACACCTGGGGGCTGCAAGCTTTCCTGCTGCCTTCAGCCTCAAAACCACCCTGTCCCACTTTGGCGTTGCTCGAGGCACAAAAATGGCCATATGTCTGGAGATTGGTCCCACGCCCAAAGAGCCAGCAGGGAAAACTATGCCTTGTTGTAAAGCTCTTTGGGAACCGCTTGCGTAGCCCCACAGACCTGGGGGCTGCAGGCTTTCCTGCTGCCTTCAGCCTCAAAAACACCCTGTCCCACTTTGGCGTTGCTCGAGGCACAAAAATGGCCATATGTCTGGAGATTGGTCCCACGCCCAAAGAGCCAGCAGGGAAAACTATGCCTTGTTGTAAAGCTCTTTGGGAAACGCTTGCGTGGCCCCACAGACCTGGGGGCTGCAGGCTTTCCTGCTGTCTTCAGCCTCAAAACCACCCTTTCCCACTTGGCGCCGCGCCAGGCACAAAAATGGCCATATGTCTGGAGACTGGTCCCACGCCCAAAGAGCCAGCAGGGAAAAATAGGCCTTGTTCTAAAGCTCTTTGGGAACCGCTTGCGTAGCCCCACACACCTGGGGGCTGCAGGCTTTCCTGCTGCCTTCAGCCTCAAAACCACCCTTTCCCACTTGGCGCCGCGCCAGGCACAAAATGGCCATATGTCTGGAGACTGGTCCCACGCCCAAAGAGCCAGCAGGGAAAAATGTGGCTTTTTCTAAAGCTCTTTGGGAACCGCTTGCGTAGCCCCACACACCTGGGGGCTGCAGGCTTTCCTGGAGCCTTCAGACTCAAAATCACCCTTTCCCACTTGGCGCTGCGCCAGGCACAAAAATGGCAATATGTCTGGAGATTGGTCCCACGACCAAAGAGCCAGCAGGGAAAACTATGCCTTGTTCTAAAGCTCTTTGGGAACCGCTTGCGTAGCCCCACACACCTGGGGGCTGCAGGCTTTCCTGCTGCCTTCAGCCTCAAAACCACCCTGTCCCACTTTGGCGTTGCTCGAGGCACAAAAATGGCCATATGTCTGGAGATTGGTCCCACGCCCAAAGAGCCAGCAGGGAAAACTATGCCTTGTTCTAAAGCTCTTTGGGAACCGCTTGCGTAGCCCCACGGACCTGGGGGCTGCAGGCTTTCCTGCTGCCTTCAGCCTCAAAACCACCCTTTCCCACTTGGCGCCGCGCCAGGCACAAAAATGGCCATATGTCTGGAGACTGGTCCCACGCCCAAAGAGCCAGCAGGGAAAACTATGCCTTGTTCTAAAGCTCTTTGGGAACCGCTTGCGTAGCTCCACAGACCTGCGGGCTGCAGGCTTTCCTGCTGCTTTCAGCCTCAAAACCACCCTGTCCCACTTGGCGCCGCGCCAGGCACAAAAATGGCCATATGTCTGGAGACTGGTCCCACGCCCAAAGAGCCAGCAGGGAAAACTATGCCTTGTTCTAAAGCTCTTTGGGAACCGCTTGCGTAGCCCCACGGACCTGGGGGCTGCAGGCTTTCCTGCTGCCTTCAGCCTCAAAACCTCCCTTTCCCACTTGGCGCCACGCCAGGCACAAAAATGGCCATATGTCTGGAGACTGGTCCCACGCCCAAAGAGCCAGCAGGGAAAACTATGCCTTGTTGTAAAGCTCTTTGGGAACCGCTTGTGTGGCCCCACACACCTGGGGGCTGCAGGCTTTCCTGCTGCCTTCAGCCTCAAAACCACCCTTTCCCACTTGGCACCACGCCAGGCACAAAAATGGCCATATGTCTGGAGACTGGTCCCACACTCAAAGAGCCAGCAGGGAAAACTATGCCTTGTTCTAAAGCTCTTTGGGAACCGCTTGCGTAGCCCCACACACCTGGGGGCTGCAGGCTTTCCTGCTGCCTTCAGCCTCAAAACCACCCTTTCCCACTTGACGCCGCGCCAGGCACAAAAATCTACATATGTCTGGAGATGGGTCCCACGCCCAAAGAGCCAGCAGGGAAAACTATGCCTTGTTGTAAAGCTCTTTGGCAACCGCTTGCGTAGCCCCACGGACCTGGCGTCTGCAGGCTTTCCTGCTGCCTTCAGCCTCAAAAACACCCTGTCCCACTATAGCGTCACTCCAGGCACAAAAATGGCCATATGTCTGGAGACTGGTCCCACGCCCAAAGAGCCAGCAGGGAAAACTATGCCTTGTTCTAAAGCTCTTTGGGAACCGCTTGCGTAGCCCCACAGACCTGGGGTCTGCAGTCTTTCCTGCTGTCTTCAGCCTTAAAACCACCCTTTCCCACTTGGCGCCGCGCCAGGCACAAAAATGGCCATATGTCTGGAGACTGGTCCCACGCCCAAAGAGCCAGCAGGGAAAACTAGGCCTTGTTCTAAAGCTCTTTGGGAAACGCTTGCGTGGCCCCACAGACCTGGGGGCTGCAGGCTTTCCTGCTGCCTTCAGCCTCAAAACCACCCTTTCCCACTTTAGTGTCGCTCCAGGCACAAAAATGGCCATAAGTCTGGAGATTGGTCCCACGCCCAAAGAGCCAGCAGGGAAAACTATGCCTTGTTCTAAAGCTCTTTGGGAACCGCTTGCGTAGCCCCACAGACCTGGGGGCTGCAGGCTTTCCTGGAGCCTTCAGACTCAAAATCACCCTTTCCCACTTGGCACTGCGCCAGGCACAAAAATGGCAATATGTCTGGAGATTGGTCCCACGTCCAAAGAGCCAGCAGGGAAAACTATGCCTTGTTCTGAAGGTCTTTGGGAACCGCTTGCGTAGCCCCACACACCTGGGGGCTGCAGGCTTTCCTGCTGCCTTCAGCCTCAAAACCACCCTGTCCCACTTTGGCGTTGCTCGAGGCACAAAAATGGCCATATGTCTGGAGATTGGTCCCACGCCCAAAGAGCCAGCAGGGAAAACTATGCCTTGTTGTAAAGCTCTTTGGGAAACGCTTGCGTAGCCCCACGGACCTGGGGGCTGCAGGCTTTCCTGCTGTCTTCAGCCTCAAAACCACCCTTTCCCACTTGGCGCCGCGCCAGGCACAAAAATGGCCATATGTCTGGAGACTGGTCCCACGCCCAAAGAGCCAGCAGGGAAAACTAGGCCTTGTTCTAAAGCTCTTTGGGAACCGCTTGCGTAGCCCCACAGACCTGCGGGCTGCAGGCTTTCCTGCTGCCTTCAGCCTCAAAACCACCCTTTCCCACTTGGCGCCGCGCCAGGCACAAAATGGCCATATGTCTGGAGACTGGTCCCACACTCAAAGAGCCAGCAGGGAAAAATGTGGCTTTTTCTAAAGCTCTTTGGGAACCGCTTGCGTAGCCCCACGGACCTGCGGGCTGCAGGCTTTCCTGCTGCCTTCAGCCTCAAAACCACCCTTTCCCACTTGGCGCCGCGCCAGGCACAAAAATGGCCATATGTCTGGAGATTGGTCCCACGACCAAAGAGCCAGCAGGGAAAACTATGCCTTGTTCTAAAGCTCTTTGGGAACTGCTTGCGTAGTCCCACGGACCTGGCGTCTGCAGGCTTTCCTGCTGTCTTCAGCCTCAAAACCACCCTTTCCTACTTAGCGCCGCGCCAGGCACAAAAATGGCCATATGTCTGGAGACTGGTCCCACGCCCAAAGAGCCAGCAGGGAAAACTAGGCCTTGTTCTAAAGCTCTTTGGGAACCGCTTGCGTAGCCCCACGGACCTGGGGGCTGCAGGCTTTCCTGCTGCCTTCAGCCTCAAAACCACCCTGTCCCACTTCGCGTCGCTCGAGGCACAAAAATGGCCATATGTCTGGAGACTGGTCCCACGCCCAAAGAGCCAGCAGGGAAAACTATGCCTTGTTCTAAAGCTCTTTGGGAACCGCTTGCGTAGCTCCACAGACCTGCGGGCTGCAGGCTTTCCTGCTGCCTTCAGCCTCAAAACCACCCTGTCCCACTTGGTGCCGCGCCAGGCACAAAAATGGCCATATGTCTGGAGACTGGTCCCACACTCAAAGAGCCAGCAGGGAAAACTATGCCTTGTTCTAAAGCTCTTTGGGAACCGCTTGCGTAGCCCCACACACCTGGGGGCTGCAGGTTTTCCTGCTGCCTTCAGCCTCAAAACCTCCCTTTCCCACTTGGCGCCACGCCAGGCACAAAAATGGCCATATGTCTGGAGACTGGTCCCACGCCCAAAGAGCCAGCAGGGAAAACTATGCCTTGTTCTAAAGCTCTTTGGGAACCGCTTGTGTGGCCCCACACACCTGGGGGCTGCAGGCTTTCCTGCTGCCTTCAGCCTCAAAACCTCCCTTTCCCACTTGGCACCACGCCAGGCACAAAAATGGCCATATGTCTGGAGACTGGTCCCACGCCCAAAGAGCCAGCAGGGAAAACTATGCCTTGTTCTAAAGCTCTTTGGGAACCGCTTGCGTAGCCCCACGGACCTGGGGGCTGCAGGCTTTCCTGGAGCCTTCAGCCTCAAAACCACCCTTTCCCACTTGGTGCCGCGCCAGGCACAAAAATGGCCATATGTCTGGAGATTGGTCCCACGCCCAAAGAGCCAGCAGGGAAAACTATGCCTTGTTGTACAGCTCTTTGGCAACCGCTTGCATGGCCCCACGGACCTGGGGGCTGCAGGCTTTCCTGCTGCCTTCAGCCTCAAAACCACCCTTTCCCACTTGGCGCCGCGCCAGGCACAAAAATGGCCATATGTCTGGAGACTGGTCCCACGCCCAAAGAGCCAGCAGGGAAAACTAGGCCTTCTTCTAAAGCTCTTTGGGAACCGCTTGCGTAGCCCCACAGACCTGGGGGCTGCAGGCTTTCCTGCTGCCTTCAGCCTCAAAACTACCCTGTCCCACTTTAGCGTCGCTCCAGGCACAAAAATGGCCATAAGTCTGGAGATTGGTCCCACGCCCAAAGAGGCAGCAGGGAAAACTATGCCTTGTTCTAAAGCTCTTTGGGAACCGCTTGCGTAGCCCCACAGACCTGGGGGCTGCAGGCTTTCCTGGAGCCTTCAGACTCAAAACCACCCTGTCCCACTTTGGCGTTGCTCGAGGCACAAAAATGGCAATATGTCTGGAGATTGGTCCCACGCCCAAAGAGCCAGCAGGGAAAACTATGCCTTGTTGTAAAGCTCTTTGGGAAACGCTTGCGTGGCCCCACAGACCTGGGGGCTGCAGGCTTTCCTGCTGTCTTCAGCCTCAAAACCACCCTTTCCCACTTGGCGCCGCGCCAGGCACAAAAATGGCCATATGTCTGGAGACTGGTCCCACGCCCAAAGAGCCAGCAGGGAAAAATAGGCCTTGTTCTAAAGCTCTTCGGGAACCGCTTGCGTAGCCCCACACACCTGGGGGCTGCAGGCTTTCCTGCTGCCTTCAGCCTCAAAACCACCCTTTCCCACTTGGCGCCGCGCCAGGCACAAAATGGCCATATGTCTGGAGACTGGTCCCACGCCCAAAGAGCCAGCAGGGAAAAATGTGGCTTTTTCTAAAGCTCTTTGGGAACCGCTTGCGTAGCCCCACGGACCTGGGGGCTGCAGGCTTTCCTGCTGCCTTCAGCCTCAAAACCACCCTTTCCCACTTGGCGCCGCGCCAGGCACAAAAATGGCCATATGTCTGGAGATTGGTCCCACGACCAAAGAGCCAGCAGGGAAAACTATGCCTTGTTCTAAAGCTCTTTGGGAACTGCTTGCGTAGTCCCACGGACCTGGCGTCTGCAGGCTTTCCTGCTGTCTTCAGCCTCAAAACCACCCTTTCCTACTTAGCGCGGCGCCAGGCACAAAAATGGCCATATGTCTGGAGACTGGTCCCACGCCCAAAGAGCCAGCAGGGAAAACTAGGCCTTGTTCTAAAGCTCTTTGGGAACCGCTTGCGTAGCCCCACACACCTGGGGGCTGCAGGCTTTCCTGCTGCCTTCAGCCTCAAAACCACCCTTTCCTACTTAGCGCGGCGCCAGGCACAAAAATGGCCATATGTCTGGAGACTGGTCCCACGCCCAAAGAGCCAGCAGGGAAAACTAGGCCTTGTTCTAAAGCTCTTTGGGAACCGCTTGCGTAGCCCCACACACCTGGGGGCTGCAGGCTTTCCTGCTGCCTTCAGCCTCAAAACCACCCTGTCCCACTTGGCGTCGCTCGAGGCACAAAAATGGCCATATGTCTGGAGACTGGTCCCACGCCCAAAGAGCCAGCAGGGAAAACTATGCCTTGTTCTAAAGCTCTTTGGGAACCGCTTGCGTAGCTCCACAGACCTGCGGGCTGCAGGCTTTCCTGCTGCCTTCAGCCTCAAAACCACCCTGTCCCACTTGGTGCCGCGCCAGGCACAAAAATGGCCATATGTCTGGAGACTGGTCCCACACTCAAAGAGCCAGCAGGGAAAACTATGCCTTGTTGTAAAGCTCTTTGGGAAACGCTTGCGTAGCCCCACAGACCTGGGGGCTGCAGGTTTTCCTGCTGCCTTCAGCCTCAAAACCTCCCTTTCCCACTTGGCGCCACGCCAGGCACAAAAATGGCCATATGTCTGGAGACTGGTCCCACGCCCAAAGAGCCAGCAGGGAAAACTATGCCTTGTTCTAAAGCTCTTTGGGAACCGCTTGTGTGGCCCCACACACCTGGGGGCTGCAGGCTTTCCTGCTGCCTTCAGCCTCAAAACCTCCCTTTCCCACTTGGCACCACGCCAGGCACAAAAATGGCCATATGTCTGGAGACTGGTCCCACGCCCAAAGAGCCAGCAGGGAAAACTATGCCTTGTTCTAAAGCTCTTTGGGAACCGCTTGCGTAGCCCCACGGACCTGGGGGCTGCAGGCTTTCCTGGAGCCTTCAGCCTCAAAACCACCCTTTCCCACTTGGTGCCGCGCCAGGCACAAAAATGGCCATATGTCTGGAGATTGGTCCCACGCCCAAAGAGCCAGCAGGGAAAACTATGCCTTGTTGTAAAGCTCTTTGGCAACCGCTTGCATGGCCCCACGGACCTGGGGGCTGCAGGCTTTCCTGCTGCCTTCAGCCTCAAAACCACCCTTTCCCACTTGGCGCCGCGCCAGGCACAAAAATGGCCATATGTCTGGAGACTGGTCCCACGCCCAAAGAGCCAGCAGGGAAAACTAGGCCTTCTTCTAAAGCTCTTTGGGAACCGCTTGCGTAGCCCCACAGACCTGGGGGCTGCAGGCTTTCCTTCTGCCTTCAGCCTCAAAACTACCCTGTCCCACTTTAGCGTCGCTCCAGGCACAAAAATGGCCATAAGTCTGGAGATTGGTCCCACGCCCAAAGAGGCAGCAGGGAAAACTATGCCTTGTTCTAAAGCTCTTTGGGAACCGCTTGCGTAGCCCCACAGACCTGGGGGCTGCAGGCTTTCCTGGAGCCTTCAGACTCAAAATCACCCTTTCCCACTTGGCGCTGCGCCAGGCACAAAAATGGCAATATGTCTGGAGATTGGTCCCACGCCCAAAGAGCCAGCAGGGAAAACTATGCCTTGTTGTAAAGCTCTTTGGGAAACGCTTGCGTGGCCCCACAGACCTGGGGGCTGCAGGCTTTCCTGCTGTCTTCAGCCTCAAAACCACCCTTTCCCACTTGGCGCCGCGCCAGGCACAAAAATGGCCATATGTCTGGAGACTGGTCCCACGCCCAAAGAGCCAGCAGGGAAAAATGTGGCTTTTTCTAAAGCTCTTTGGGAACCGCTTGCGTAGCCCCACGGACCTGGGGGCTGCAGGCTTTCCTGCTGCCTTCAGCCTCAAAACCACCCTTTCCCACTTGGCGCCGCGCCAGGCACAAAAATGGCCATATGTCTGGAGACTGGTCCACGCCCAAAGAGCCAGCAGGGAAAACTATGCCTTGTTGTAAAGCTCTTTGGCAACCGCTTGCGTAGCCCCACGGACCTGGGGGCTGCAGGCTTTCCTGCTGCCTTCAGCCTCAAAAACACCCTGTCCCACTTTAGCGTCGCTCCAGGCACAAAAATGGCCATATGTCTGGAGATTGGTCCCACGCCCAAAGAGCCAGCAGGGAAAACTATGCCTTGTTCTAAAGCTCTTTGGGAACCGCTTGCGTGGCCCCACAGACCTGGGGTCTGCAGTCTTTCCTGCTGTCTTCAGCCTTAAAACCACACTTTCCCACTTGGCGCCGCGCCAGGCACAAAAATGGCCATATGTCTGGAGACTGGTCCCACGCCCAAAGAGCCAGCAGGGAAAACTATGCCTTGTTCTAAAGCTCTTTGGGAACCGCTTGCGTGGCCCCACAGACCTGGGGGCTGCAGGCTTTCCTGCTGCCTTCAGCCTCAAAACCACCCTGTCCCATTTTAGCGTCGCTCCAGGCACAAAAATGGCCATAAGTCTGGAGATTGGTCCCACGCCCAAAGCGGCAGCAGGGAAAACTATGCCTTGTTCTAAAGCTCTTTGGGAACCGCTTGCGTAGCCCCACACACCTGGGGGCTGCAGGCTTTCCTGGAGCCTTCAGACTCAAAACCACCCTTTCCCACTTGGCGCCGCGCCAGGCACAAAAATGGCCATATGTCTGGAGACTGGTCCCACGCCCAAAGAGCCAGCAGGGAAAACTAGGCCTTGTTCTAAAGCTCTTTGGGAACCGCTTGCGTAGCTCCACAGACCTGCGGGCTGCAGGCTTTCCTGCTGCCTTCAGCCTCAAAACCACCCTTTCCCACTTGGTGCCGCGCCAGGCCTAAAAATGGCCATATGTCTGGAGACTGGTCCCACACTCAAAGAGCCAGCAGGGAAAACTATGCCTTGTTCTAAAGCTCTTTGGGAACCGCTTGCGTAGCCCCACACACCTGGGGGCTGCAGGCTTTCCTGCTGCCTTCAGCCTCAAAACCTCCCTTTCCAACTTGGCGCCGCGCCAGGCACAAAAATGGCCATATGTCTGGAGACTGGTCCCACGCCCAAAGAGCCAGCAGGGAAAACTATGCCTTGTTGTAAAGCTCTTTGGGAACCGCTTGTGTGGCCCCACACACCTGGGGGCTGCAGGCTTTCCTGCTGCCTTCAGCCTCAAAACCACCCTTTCCCACTTGACGCCGCGCCAGGCACAAAAATCTACATATGTCTGGAGATGGGTCCCACGCCCAAAGAGCCAGCAGGGAAAACTATGCCTTGTTGTAAAGCTCTTTGGGAACCGCTTGCGTAGCCCCACACACCTGGGGTCTGCAGGCTTTTCTGGTGCTTTCAGCCTCAAAACCACCCTTTCCCACTTGGCGCCGCGCCAGGCACAAAAATGGCCATATGTCTGGAGACTGGTCCCATGCCCAAAGAGCCAGCAGGGAAAAATGTGGCTTTTTCTAAAGCTCTTTGGGAACCGCTTGCGTAGCCCCACGGACCTGGGGGCTGCAGGCTTTCCTGCTGCCTTCAGCCT
This sequence comes from Larus michahellis, assembly GCF_964199755.1. NCBI lineage: Eukaryota > Metazoa > Chordata > Aves > Charadriiformes > Laridae > Larus > Larus michahellis. The sequence continues at coordinate 177,045 of NW_027436175.1, read as the reverse complement.
CAAAACCACCCTTTCCCACTTGGCGCCGCGCCAGGCACAAAAATGGCCATATGTCTGGAGACTGGTCCACGCCCAAAGAGCCAGCAGGGAAAACTATGCCTTGTTGTAAAGCTCTTTGGCAACCGCTTGCGTAGCCCCACGGACCTGGGGGCTGCAGGCTTTCCTGCTGCCTTCAGCCTCAAAAACACCCTGTCCCACTTTAGCGTCGCTCCAGGCACAAAAATGGCCATATGTCTGGAGATTGGTCCCACGCCCAAAGAGCCAGCAGGGAAAACTATGCCTTGTTCTAAAGCTCTTTGGGAACCGCTTGCGTGGCCCCACAGACCTGGGGTCTGCAGTCTTTCCTGCTGTCTTCAGCCTTAAAACCACCCTTTCCCACTTGGCGCCGCGCCAGGCACAAAAATGGCCATATGTCTGGAGACTGGTCCCACGCCCAAAGAGCCAGCAGGGAAAACTAGGCCTTGTTCTAAAGCTCTTTGGGAACCGCTTGCGTAGAACCACACACCTGGGGGCTGCAGGCTTTCCTGCTGCCTTCAGCCTCAAAACCACCCTGTCCCATTTTAGCGTCGCTCCAGGCACAAAAATGGCCATAAGTCTGGAGATTGGTCCCACGCCCAAAGAGCCAGCAGGGAAAACTATGCCTTGTTCTAAAGCTCTTTGGGAACCGCTTGCGTAGCCCCACAGACCTGGGGGCTGCAGGCTTTCCTGGAGCCTTCAGACTCAAAACCACCCTTTCCCACTTGGCGCCACGCCAGGCACCATAATGGCCATATGTCTGGAGACTGGTCCCACGCCCAAAGAGCCAGCAGGGAAAACTATGCCTTGTTCTAAAGCTCTTTGGGAACCGCTTGCGTAGCTCCACAGACCTGCGGGCTGCAGGCTTTCCTGCTGTCTTCAGCCTTAAAACCACCCTTTCCCACTTGGCGCCGCGCCAGGCACAAAAATGGCCATATGTCTGGAGACTGGTCCCACGCCCAAAGAGCCAGCAGGGAAAACTAGGCCTTGTTCTAAAGCTCTTTGGGAAACGCTTGCGTGGCCCCACAGACCTGGGGGCTGCAGGCTTTCCTGCTGCCTTCAGCCTCAAAACCACCCTGTCCCACTTTAGTGTCGCTCCAGGCACAAAAATGGCCATAAGTCTGGAGATTGGTCCCACGCCCAAAGAGCCAGCAGGGAAAACTATGCCTTGTTCTAAAGCTCTTTGGGAACCGCTTGCGTAGCCCCACAGACCTGGGGGCTGCAGGCTTTCCTGGAGCCTTCAGACTCAAAATCACCCTTTCCCACTTGGCACTGCGCCAGGCACAAAAATGGCAATATGTCTGGAGATTAGTCCCACGTCCAAAGAGCCAGCAGGGAAAACTGTGCCTTGTTCTGAAGGTCTTTGGGAACCGCTTGCGTAGCCCCACACACCTGGGGGCTGCAGGCTTTCCTGCTGCCTTCAGCCTCAAAACCACCCTGTCCCACTTTGGCGTTGCTCGAGGCACAAAAGTGGCCATATGTCTGGAGATTGGTCCCACGCCCAAAGAGCCAGCAGGGAAAACTAGGCCTTGTTGTAAAGCTCTTTGGGAAACGCTTGCGTGGCCCCACAGACCTGGGGGCTGCAGGCTTTCCTGCTGTCTTCAGCCTCAAAACCACCCTTTCCCACTTGGCGCCGCGCCAGGCACAAAAATGGCCATATGTCTGGAGACTGGTCCCACGCCCAAAGAGCCAGCAGGGAAAAATAGGCCTTGTTCTAAAGCTCTTCGGGAACCGCTTGCGTAGCCCCACACACCTGGGGGCTGCAGGCTTTCCTGCTGCCTTCAGCCTCAAAACCACCCTTTCCCACTTGGCGCCGCGCCAGGCACAAAATGGCCATATGTCTGGAGACTGGTCCCACGCCCAAAGAGCCAGCAGGGAAAAATGTGGCTTTTTCTAAAGCTCTTTGGGAACCGCTTGCGTAGCCCCACACACCTGGGGGCTGCAGGCTTTCCTGCTGCCTTCAGCCTCAAAACCACCCTTTCCCACTTGGCGCCGCGCCAGGCACAAAAATGGCCATATGTCTGGAGATTGGTCCCACGCCCAAAGAGCCAGCAGGGAAAACTATGCCTTGTTCTAAAGCTCTTTGGGAACTGCTTGCGTAGTCCCACGGACCTGGCGTCTGCAGGCTTTCCTGCTGCCTTCAGCCTCAAAACCACCCTTTCCTACTTAGCGCCGCGCCAGGCACAAAAATGGCCATATGTCTGGAGACTGGTCCCACGCCCAAAGAGCCAGCAGGGAAAACTAGGCCTTGTTCTAAAGCTCTTTGGGAACCGCTTGCGTAGCCCCACACACCTGGGGGCTGCAGGCTTTCCTGGAGCCTTCAGCCTCAAAACAACCCTGTCCCACTTGGCGTCGCTCGAGGCACAAAAATGGCCATATGTCTGGAGACTGGTCCCACGCCCAAAGAGCCAGCAGGGAAAACTATGCCTTGTTCTAAAGCTCTTTGGGAACCGCTTGCGTAGCTCCACAGACCTGCGGGCTGCAGGCTTTCCTGCTCCCTTCAGCCTCAAAACCACTCTGTCCCACTTGGTGCCGCGCCAGGCACAAAAATGGCCATATGTCTGGAGACTGGTCCCACACTCAAAGAGCCAGCAGGGAAAACTATGCCTTGTTCTAAAGCTCTTTGGGAACCGCTTGCGTAGCCCCACAGACCTGGGGGCTGCAGGTTTTCCTGCTGCCTTCAGCCTCAAAACCTCCCTTTCCCACTTGGCGCCACGCCAGGCACAAAAATGGCCATATGTCTGGAGACTGGTCCCACGCCCAAAGAGCCAGCAGGGAAAACTATGCCTTGTTCTAAAGCTCTTTGGGAACCGCTTGTGTGGCCCCACACACCTGGGGGCTGCAGGCTTTCCTGCTGCCTTCAGCCTCAAAACCTCCCTTTCCCACTTGGCACCACGCCAGGCACAAAAATGGCCATATGTCTGGAGACTGGTCCCACGCCCAAAGAGCCAGCAGGGAAAACTATGCCTTGTTCTAAAGCTCTTTGGGAACCGCTTGCGTAGCCCCACGGACCTGGGGGCTGCAGGCTTTCCTGGAGCCTTCAGCCTCAAAACCACCCTTTCCCACTTGGTGCCGCGCCAGGCACAAAAATGGCCATATGTCTGGAGATTGGTCCCACGCCCAAAGAGCCAGCAGGGAAAACTATGCCTTCTTCTAAAGCTCTTTGGGAACCGCTTGCGTGGCCCCACAGACCTGGGGGCTGCAGGCTTTCCTGCTGCCTTCAGCCTCAAAACTACCCTGTCCCACTTTAGCGTCGCTCCAGGCACAAAAATGGCCATAAGTCTGGAGATTGGTCCCACGACCAAAGAGGCAGCAGGGAAAACTATGCCTTGTTCTAAAGCTCTTTGGGAACCGCTTGCGTAGCCCCACAGACCTGGGGGCTGCAGGCTTTCCTGGAGCCTTCAGACTCAAAATCACCCTTTCCCACTTGGCGCTGCGCCAGGCACAAAAATGGCAATATGTCTGGAGACTGGTCCCACGCCCAAAGAGCCAGCAGGGAAAACTATGCCTTGTTGTAAAGCTCTTTGGGAAACGCTTGCGTGGCCCCACAGACCTGGGGGCTGCAGGCTTTCCTGCTGCCTTCAGCCTCAAAACCACCCTTTCCCACTTGGCGCCGCGCCAGGCACAAAAATGGCCATATGTCTGGAGACTGGTCCCACGCCCAAAGAGCCAGCAGGGAAAAATTTGGCTTTTTCTAAAGCTCTTTGGGAACCGCTTGCGTAGCCCCACGGACCTGGGGGCTGCAGGCTTTCCTGGAGCCTTTAGCCTCAAAACCACCCTTTCCCACTTGGCGCCGCGCCAGGCACAAAAATGGCCATATGTCTGGAGACTGGTCCACGCCCAAAGAGCCAGCAGGGAAAACTATGCCTTGTTGTAAAGCTCTTTGGCAACCGCTTGCGTAGCCCCACGGACCTGGGGGCTGCAGGCTTTCCTGCTGCCTTCAGCCTCAAAAACACCCTGTCCCACTTTAGCGTCGCTCCAGGCACAAAAATGGCCATATGTCTGGAGATTGGTCCCACGCCCAAAGAGCCAGCAGGGAAAACTATGCCTTGTTGTAAAGCTCTTTGGGAACCGCTTGCGTGGCCCCACACACCTGGGGGCTGCAGTCTTTCCTGCTGTCTTCAGCCTTAAAACCACCCTTTCCCACTTGGCGATGCGCCAGGCACAAAAATGGCCATATGTCTGGAGACTGGTCCCACGCCCAAAGAGCCAGCAGGGAAAACTAGGCCTTGTTCTAAAGCTCTTTGGGAACCGCTTGCGTGGCCCCACAGACCTGGGGGCTGCAGGCTTTCCTGCTGCCTTCAGCCTCAAAACCACCCTGTCCCATTTTAGCGTCGCTCCAGGCACAAAAATGGCCATATGTCTGGAGACTGGTCCCACGCCCAAAGAGCCAGCAGGGAAAACTATGCCTTGTTCTAAAGCTCTTTGGGAACCGCTGGCGTGGCCCCACACACCTGGGGGCTGCAGGCTTTCCTGGAGCCTTCAGACTCAAAATCACCCTTTCCCACTTGGCGCTGCGCCAGGCACAAAAATGGCAATATGTCTGGAGATTGGTCCCACGTCCAAAGAGCCAGCAGGGAAAACTATGCCTTGTTCTAAAGGTCTTTGGGAACCGCTTGCGTAGCCCCACACACCTGGGGGCTGCAGGCTTTCCTGCTGCCTTCAGCCTCAAAACCACCCTTTCCCACTTTGGCGTTGCTCGAGGCACAAAAATGGCCATATGTCTGGAGATTGGTCCCACGCCCAAAGAGCCAGCAGGGAAAACTATGCCTTGTTCTAAAGCTCTTTGGGAACCGCTTGCGTAGCCCCACAGACCTGGGGGCTGCAGGCTTTCCTGCTGCCTTCAGCCTCAAAACCACCCTTTCCCACTTGGCGCCGCGCCAGGCACAAAAATGGCCATATGTCTGGAGACTGGTCCCACGCCCAAAGAGCCAGCAGGGAAAACTATGCCTTGTTCTAAAGCTCTTTGGGAACCGCTTGCGTGGCCCCACGGACCTGGGGGCTGCAGGCTTTCCTGCTGCCTTCAGCCTCAAAACCACCCTGTCCCACTTGGCGCCGCGCCAGGCCTAAAAATGGCCATATGTCTGGAGACTGGTCCCACACTCAAAGAGCCAGCAGGGAAAACTATGCCTTGTTCTAAAGCTCTTTGGGAACCGCTTGCGTAGCCCCACACACCTGGGGGCTGCAGGCTTTCCTGCTGCCTTCAGCCTCAAAACCTCCCTTTCCAACTTGGCGCCGCGCCAGGCACAAAAATGGCCATATGTCTGGAGACCGGTCCCACGCCCAAAGAGCCAGCAGGGAAAACTATGCCTTGTTCTAAAGCTCTTTGGGAACCGCTTGCGTAGCCCCACACACCTGGGGGCTGCAGGCTTTCCTGCTGCCTTCAGCCTCAAAACCACCCTTTCCCACTTGACGCCGCGCCAGGCACAAAAATCTACATATGTCTGGAGATGGGTCCCACGCCCAAAGAGCCAGCAGGGAAAACTATGCCTTGTTCTAAAGCTCTTTGGGAACCGCTTGCGTAGCCCCACACACCTGGGGTCTGCAGGCTTTTCTGGTGCTTTCAGCCTCAAAACCACCCTTTCCCACTTGGCGCCGCGCCAGGCACAAAAATGGCCATATGTCTGGAGACTGGTCCCACGCCCAAAGAGCCAGCAGGGAAAAATGTGGCTTTTTCTAAAGCTCTTTGGGAACCGCTTGCGTAGCCCCACGGACCTGGCGTCTGCAGGCTTTCCTGCTGCCTTCAGCCTCAGAAACACCCTGTCCCACTTTAGCGTCGCGCCAGGCACAAAAATGGCCATATGTCTGGAGACTGGTCCCACGCCCAAAGAGCCAGCAGGGAAAACTATGCCTTGTTGTAAAGCTCTTTGGCAACCGCTTGCGTGGCCCCACAGACCTGGGGTCTGCAGTCTTTCCTGCTGTCTTCAGCCTTAAAACCACCCTTTCCCACTTGGCGCCGCGCCAGGCACAAAAATGGCCATATGGCTGGAGACTGGTCCCACGCCCAAAGAGCCAGCAGGGAAAACTAGGCCTTGTTCTAAAGCTCTTTGGGAAACGCTTGCGTGGCCCCACAGACCTGGGGGCTGCAGGCTTTCCTGCTGCCTTCAGCCTCAAAACCACCCTGTCCCACTTTAGCGTCGCTCCAGGCACAAAAATGGCCATAAGTCTGGAGATTGGTCCCACGCCCAAAGAGCCAGCAGGGAAAACTATGCCTTGTTCTAAAGCTCTTTGGGAACCGCTTGCGTAGCCCCACAGACCTGGGGGCTGCAGGCTTTCCTGGAGCCTTCAGACTCAAAATCACCCTTTCCCACTTGGCGCTGCGCCAGGCACAAAAATGGCAATATGTCTGGAGATTGGTCCCACGTCCAAAGAGCCAGCAGGGAAAACTATGCCTTGTTCTAAAGGTCTTTGGGAACCGCTTGCGTAGCCCCACACACCTGGGGGCTGCAGGCTTTCCTGCTGCCTTCAGCCTCAAAACCACCCTGTCCCACTTTGGCGTTGCTCGAGGCACAAAAATGGCCATATGTCTGGAGATTGGTCCCACGCCCAAAGAGCCAGCAGGGAAAACTATGCCTTGTTGTAAAGCTCTTTGGGAACCGCTTGCGTAGCCCCACAGACCTGGGGGCTGCAGGCTTTCCTGCTGCCTTCAGACTCAAAATCACCCTTTCCCACTTGGCGCCGCGCCAGGCACAAAAATGGCAATATGTCTGGAGATTGGTCCCACGTCCAAAGAGCCAGCAGGGAAAACTATGCCTTGTTCTAAAGCTCTTTGGCAACCGCTTGCGTAGCCCCACATACCTGGGGGCTGCAGGCTTTCCTGCTGCCTTCAGCCTCAAAACCACCCTGTCCCACTTTGGCGTTGCTCGAGGCACAAAAATGGCCATATGTCTGGAGATTGTTCCCACGCCGAAAGAGCCAGCAGGGAAAACTATGCCTTGTTGTAAAGCTCTTTGGGAAACGCTTGCGTGGCCCCACAGACCTGGGGGCTGCAGGCTTTCCTGCTGCCTTCAGCCTCAAAACCACCCTTTCCCACTTGACGCCGCGCCAGGCACAAAAATGGCCATATGTCTGGAGACTGGTCCCACGCCCAAAGAGCCAGCAGGGAAAAATGTGGCTTTTTCTAAAGCTCTTTGGGAACCGCTTGCGTAGCTACGTAGACCTGGGGGCTGCAGGCTTTCCTGGAGCCTTCAGACTCAAAATCACCCTTTCCCAATTGGCGCTGCGCCAGGCACAAAAATGGCAATATGTCTGGAGATTGGTCCCACGTCCAAAGAGCCAGCAGGGAAAACTATGCCTTGTTCTAAAGCTCTTTGGGAACCGCTTGCGTAGCCCCACGGACCTGGGGGCTGCAGGCTTTCCTGCTGCCTTCAGCCTCAAAACCACCCTGTCCCACTTTGGCGTTGCTCGAGGCACAAAAATGGCCATATGTCTGGAGATTGGTCCCACGCCCAAAGAGCCAGCAGGGAAAACTATGCCTTGTTTTAAAGCTCTTTGGGAACCGCTTGCGTAGCCCCACGGACCTGGGGGCTGCAGGCTTTCCTGCTGCCTTCAGCCTCAAAACCACCCTTTCCCACTTGGCGCCGCGCCAGGCACAAAAATGGCCATATGTCTGGAGACCGGTCCACGCCCAAAGAGCCAGCAGGGAAAACTATGCCTTGTTCTAAAGCTCTTTGGGAACCGCTTGCGTAGCTCCACAGACCTGCGGGCTGCAGGCTTTCCTGCTGCCTTCAGCCTCAAAACCACCCTGTCCCACTTGGTGCCGCGCCAGGCACAAAAATGGCCATATGTCTGGAGACCGGTCCCACGCCCAAAGAGCCAGCAGGGAATAATATGCCTTGTTCTAAAGCTCTTTGGGAACCGCTTGCGTAGCCCCACACACCTGGGGGCTGCAGGCTTTCCTGCTGCCTTCAGCCTCAAAACCACCCTTTCCCACTTGACGCCGCGCCAGGCACAAAAATCTACATATGTCTGGAGATGGGTCCCACGCCCAAAGAGCCAGCAGGGAAAACTATGCCTTGTTCTAAAGCTCTTTGGGAACCGCTTGCGTAGCCCCACACACCTGGGGTCTGCAGGCTTTTCTGGTGCTTTCAGCCTCAAAACCACCCTTTCCCACTTGGCGCCGCGCCAGGCACAAAAATGGCCATATGTCTGGAGACTGGTCCCACGCCCAAAGAGCCAGCAGGGAAAAATGTGGCTTTTTCTAAAGCTCTTTGGGAACCGCTTGCGTAGCCCCACACACCTGTGGGCTGCAGGCTTTCCTGCTGCCTTCAGCCTCAAAACCACCCTTTCCCACTTGGCGCCGCGCCAGGCACAAAAATGGCCATATGTCTGGAGACTGGTCCACGCACAAAGAGCCAGCAGGGAAAACTATGCCTTGTTGTAAAGCTCTTTGGCAACCGCTTGCGTAGCCCCACGGACCTGGGGGCTGCAGGCTTTCCTGCTGCCTTCAGCCTCAAAAACACCCTGTCCCACTTGGCGTCCCTCGAGGCACAAAAATGGCCATATGTCTGGAGACTGGTCCCACGCCCAAAGAGCCAGCAGGGAAAACTATGCCTTGTTCTAAAGCTCTTTGGGAACCGCTTGCGTAGCCCCACAGACCTGGGGTCTGCAGTCTTTCCTGCTGTCTTCAGCCTTAAAACCACCCTTTCCCACTTGGCGCCGCGCCAGGCACAAAAATGGCCATATGTCTGGAGACTGGTCCCACGCCCAAAGAGCCAGCAGGGAAAACTAGGCCTTGTTCTAAAGCTCTTTGGGAAACGCTTGCGTGGCCCCACAGACCTGGGGGCTGCAGGCTTTCCTGCTGCCTTCAGCCTCAAAACCACCCTGTCCCACTTTAGTGTCGCTCCAATAACAAAAATGGCCATAAGTCTGGAGATTGGTCCCACGCCCAAAGAGCCAGCAGGGAAAACTATGCCTTGTTCTAAAGCTCTTTGGGAACCGCTTGCGTAGCCCCACACACCTGGGGGCTGCAGGCTTTCCTGGAGCCTTCAGACTCAAAATCACCCTTTCCCACTTGGCACTGCGCCAGGCACAAAAATGGCCATATGTCTGGAGATTGGTCCCACGTCCAAAGAGCCAGCAGGGAAAACTATGCCTTGTTCTAAAGGTCTTTGGGAACCGCTTGCGTAGCCCCACACACCTGGGGGCTGCAGGCTTTCCTGCTGCCTTCAGCCTCAAAACCACCCTGTCCCACTTTGGCGTTGCTCGAGGCACAAAAATGGCCATATGTCTGGAGATTGGTCCCACGCCCAAAGAGCCAGCAGGGAAAACTATGCCTTGTTCTAAAGCTCTTTGGGAAACGCTTGCGTGGCCCCACACAACTGGGGGCTGCAGGCTTTCCTGCTGTCTTCAGCCTCAAAACCACCCTTTCCCACTTGGCGCCGCGCCAGGCACAAAAATGGCCATATGTCTGGAGACTGGTCCCACGCCCAAAGAGCCAGCAGGGAAAAATAGGCCTTGTTCTAAAGCTCTTCGGGAACCGCTTGCGTAGCCCCACACACCTGGGGGCTGCAGGCTTTCCTGCTGCCTTCAGCCTCAAAACCTCCCTTTCCCACTTGGCGCCACGCCAGGCACAAAAATGGCCATATGTCTGGAGACTGGTCCCACGCCCAAAGAGCCAGCAGGGAAAAATAGGCCTTGTTCTAAAGCTCTTCGGGAACCGCTTGCGTAGCCCCACACACCTGGGGGCTGCAGGCTTTCCTGCTGCCTTCAGCCTCAAAACCTCCCTTTCCCACTTGGCGCCACGCCAGGCACAAAAATGGCAATATGTCTGGAGATTGGTCCCACGCCCAAAGAGCCAGCAGGGAAAACTATGCCTTGTTCTAAAGCTCTTTGGGAACCGCTTGTGTGGCCCCACACACCTGGGGGCTGCAGGCTTTCCTGCTGTCTTCAGCCTCAAAACCTCCCTTTCCCACTTGGCACCACGCCAGGCACAAAAATGGCCATATGTCTGGAGACTGGTCCCACGCCCAAAGAGCCAGCAGGGAAAACTAGGCCTTGTTCTAAAGCTCTTTGGGAAACGCTTGCGTGGCCCCACAGACCTGGGGGCTGCAGGCTTTCCTGCTGCCTTCAGCCTCAAAACCACCCTGTCCCACTTTAGTGTCGCTCCAATAACAAAAATGGCCATAAGTCTGGAGATTGGTCCCACGCCCAAAGAGCCAGCAGGGAAAACTATGCCTTGTTCTAAAGCTCTTTGGGAACCGCTTGCGTAGCCCCACACACCTGGGGGCTGCAGGCTTTCCTGGAGCCTTCAGACTCAAAATCACCCTTTCCCACTTGGCACTGCGCCAGGCACAAAAATGGCCATATGTCTGGAGATTGGTCCCACGTCCAAAGAGCCAGCAGGGAAAACTATGCCTTGTTCTAAAGGTCTTTGGGAACCGCTTGCGTAGCCCCACACACCTGGGGGCTGCAGGCTTTCCTGCTGCCTTCAGCCTCAAAACCACCCTGTCCCACTTTGGCGTTGCTCGAGGCACAAAAATGGCCATATGTCTGGAGATTGGTCCCACGCCCAAAGAGCCAGCAGGGAAAACTATGCCTTGTTCTAAAGCTCTTTGGGAAACGCTTGCGTGGCCCCACACAACTGGGGGCTGCAGGCTTTCCTGCTGTCTTCAGCCTCAAAACCACCCTTTCCCACTTGGCGCCGCGCCAGGCACAAAAATGGCCATATGTCTGGAGACTGGTCCCACGCCCAAAGAGCCAGCAGGGAAAAATAGGCCTTGTTCTAAAGCTCTTCGGGAACCGCTTGCGTAGCCCCACACACCTGGGGGCTGCAGGCTTTCCTGCTGCCTTCAGCCTCAAAACCTCCCTTTCCCACTTGGCGCCACGCCAGGCACAAAAATGGCCATATGTCTGGAGACTGGTCCCACGCCCAAAGAGCCAGCAGGGAAAAATAGGCCTTGTTCTAAAGCTCTTCGGGAACCGCTTGCGTAGCCCCACACACCTGGGGGCTGCAGGCTTTCCTGCTGCCTTCAGCCTCAAAACCTCCCTTTCCCACTTGGCGCCACGCCAGGCACAAAAATGGCAATATGTCTGGAGATTGGTCCCACGCCCAAAGAGCCAGCAGGGAAAACTATGCCTTGTTCTAAAGCTCTTTGGGAACCGCTTGTGTGGCCCCACACACCTGGGGGCTGCAGGCTTTCCTGCTGTCTTCAGCCTCAAAACCTCCCTTTCCCACTTGGCACCACGCCAGGCACAAAAATGGCCATATGTCTGGAGACTGGTCCCACGCCCAAAGAGCCAGCAGGGAAAACTAGGCCTTGTTCTAAAGCTCTTTGGGAACCGCTTGCGTAGCCCCACGGACCTGGGGGCTGCAGGCTTTCCTGGAGCCTTCAGCCTCAAAACCACCCTTTCCCACTTGGTGCCGCGCCAGGCACAAAAATGGCCATATGTCTGGAGATTGGTCCCACGCCCAAAGAGCCAGCAGGGAAAACTATGCCTTGTTGTAAAGCTCTTTGGCAACCGCTTGCATGGCCCCACGGACCTGGGGGCTGCAGGCTTTCCTGCTGCCTTCAGCCTCAAAACCACCCTTTCCCACTTGGCGCCGCGCCAGGCACAAAAATGGCCATATGTCTGGAGACTGGTCCCACGCCCAAAGAGCCAGCAGGGAAAACTAGGCCTTGTTCTAAAGCTCTTTGGGAACCGCTTGCGTGGCCCCACAGACCTGGGGGCTGCAGGCTTTCCTGCTGCCTTCAGCCTCAAAACTACCCTGTCCCACTTTAGCGTCGCTCCAGGCACAAAAATGGCCATAAGTCTGGAGATTGGTCCCACGCCCAAAGAGGCAGCAGGGAAAACTATGCCTTGTTCTAAAGCTCTTTGGGAACCGCTTGCGTAGCCCCACAGACCTGGGGGCTGCAGGCTTTCCTGGAGCCTTCAGACTCAAAATCACCCTTTCCCACTTGGCGCTGCGCCAGGCACAAAAATGGCAATATGTCTGGAGATTGGTCCCACGCCCAAAGAGCCAGCAGGGAAAACTATGCCTTGTTGTAAAGCTCTTTGGGAAACGCTTGCGTGGCCCCACACACCTGGGGGCTGCAGGCTTTTCTGCTGTCTTCAGCCTCAAAACCACCCTTTCCCACTTGGCGCCGCGCCAGGCACAAAAATGGCCATATGTCTGGAGACTGGTCCCACGCCCAAAGAGCCAGCAGGGAAAAATGTGGCTTTTTCTAAAGCTCTTTGGGAACCGCTTGCGTAGCCCCACGGACCTGGGGGCTGCAGGCTTTCCTGCTGCCTTCAGCCTCAAAACCACCCTTTCCCACTTGGCGCCGCGCCAGGCACAGAAATGGCCATATGTCTGGAGACTGGTCCACGCCCAAAGAGCCAGCAGGGAAAACTATGCCTTGTTGTAAAGCTCTTTGGCAACCGCTTGCGTAGCCCCACGGACCTGGGGGCTGCAGGCTTTCCTGCTGCCTTCAGCCTCAAAAACACCCTGTCCCACTTTAGCGTCGCTCCAGGCACAAAAATGGCCATATGTCTGGAGATTGGTCCCACGCCCAAAGAGCCAGCAGGGAAAACTATGCCTTGTTCTAAAGCTCTTTGGGAACCGCTTGCGTGGCCCCACAGACCTGGGGTCTGCAGTCTTTCCTGCTGTCTTCAGCCTTAAAACCACCCTTTCCCACTTGGCGCCGCGCCAGGCACAAAAATGGCCATATGTCTGGAGACTGGTCCCACGCCCAAAGAGCCAGCAGGGAAAACTAGGCCTTGTTCTAAAGCTCTTTGGGAACCGCTTGCGTGGCCCCACAGACCTGGGGGCTGCAGGCTTTCCTGCTGCCTTCAGCCTCAAAACCACCCTGTCCCATTTTAGCGTCGCTCCAGGCACAAAAATGGCCATAAGTCTGGAGATTGGTCCCACGCCCAAAGAGCCAGCAGGGAAAACTATGCCTTGTTCTAAAGCTCTTTGGGAACCGCTTGCGTAGCCCCACACACCTGGGGGCTGCAGGCTTTCCTGGAGCCTTCAGACTCAAAATCACCCTTTCCCACTTGGCGCTGCGCCAGGCACAAAAATGGCAATATGTCTGGAGATTGGTCCCACGTCCAAAGAGCCAGCAGGGAAAACTATGCCTTGTTCTAAAGCTCTTTGGGAACCGCTTGCGTAGCCCCACACACCTGGGGGCTGCAGGCTTTCCTGCTGCCTTCAGCCTCAAAACCACCCTTTCCCAATTTGGCGTTGCTCGAGGCACAAAAATGGCCATATGTCTGTAGATTGGTCCCACGCCCAAAGAGCCAGCAGGGAAAACTATGCCTTGTTGTAAAGCTCTTTGGCAACCGCTTGCGTAGCCCCACGGACCTGGGGGCTGCAGGCTTTCCTGCTGCCTTCAGCCTCAAAACCACCCTTTCCCACTTGGCGCCGCGCCAGGCACAAAAATGGCCATATGTCTGGAGACTGGTCCCACGCCCAAAGAGCCAGCAGGGAAAACTATGCCTTGTTCTAAAGCTCTTTGGGAACCGCTTGCGTGGCCCCACGGACCTGGGGGCTGCAGGCTTTCCTGCTGCCTTCAGCCTCAAAACCACCCTTTCCCACTTGGTGCCGCGCCAGGCCTAAAAATGGCCATATGTCTGGAGACTGGTCCCACACTCAAAGAGCCAGCAGGGAAAACTATGCCTTGTTCTAAAGCTCTTTGGGAACCGCTTGCGTAGCCCCACAGACCTGGGGGCTGCAGGCTTTCCTGCTGCCTTCAGCCTCAAAACCACCCTTTCCAACTTGGCGCCGCGCCAGGCACAAAAATGGCCATATGTCTGGAGACTGGTCCCACGCCCAAAGAGCCAGCAGGGAAAACTATGCCTTGTTGTAAAGCTCTTTGGGAACCGCTTGTGTGGCCCCACGGACCTGGCGTCTGCAGGCTTTCCTGCTGCCTTCAGCCTCAAAACCACCCTTTCCCACTTGGCACCACGCCAGGCACAAAAATGGCCATATGTCTGGAGACTGGTCCCACGCCCAAAGAGCCAGCAGGGAAAACTATGCCTTGTTCTAAAGCTCTTTGGGAACCGCTTGCGTAGCCCCACACACCTGGGGGCTGCAGGCTTTCCTGCTGCCTTCAGCCTCAAAACCACCCTTTCCCACTTGACGCCGCGCCAGGCACAAAAATCTACATATGTCTGGAGATGGGTCCCACGCCCAAAGAGCCAGCAGGGAAAACTATGCCTTGTTCTAAAGCTCTTTGGGAACCGCTTGCGTAGCCCCACACACCTGGGGGCTGCAGGCTTTCCTGGAGCCTTCAGACTCAAAATCACCCTTTCCCACTTGGCGCTGCGCCAGGCACAAAAATGGCAATATGTCTGGAGATTGGTCCCACGTCCAAAGAGCCAGCAGGGAAAACTATGCCTTGTTCTAAAGCTCTTTGGGAACCGCTTGCGTAGCCCCACGGACCTGGGGGCTGCAGGCTTTCCTGCTGCCTTCAGCCTCAAAACCACCCTTTCCCAATTTGGCGTTGCTCGAGGCACAAAAATGGCCATATGTCTGTAGATTGGTCCCACGCCCAAAGAGCCAGCAGGGAAAACTATGCCTTGTTGTAAAGCTCTTTGGCAACCGCTTGCGTAGCCCCACGGACCTGGGGGCTGCAGGCTTTCCTGCTGCCTTCAGCCTCAAAACCACCCTTTCCCACTTGGCGCCGCGCCAGGCACAAAAATGGCCATATGTCTGGAGACTGGTCCCACGCCCAAAGAGCCAGCAGGGAAAACTATGCCTTGTTCTAAAGCTCTTTGGGAACCGCTTGCGTGGCCCCACGGACCTGGGGGCTGCAGGCTTTCCTGCTGCCTTCAGCCTCAAAACCACCCTTTCCCACTTGGTGCCGCGCCAGGCCTAAAAATGGCCATATGTCTGGAGACTGGTCCCACACTCAAAGAGCCAGCAGGGAAAACTATGCCTTGTTCTAAAGCTCTTTGGGAACCGCTTGCGTAGCCCCACAGACCTGGGGGCTGCAGGCTTTCCTGCTGCCTTCAGCCTCAAAACCACCCTTTCCAACTTGGCGCCGCGCCAGGCACAAAAATGGCCATATGTCTGGAGACTGGTCCCACGCCCAAAGAGCCAGCAGGGAAAACTATGCCTTGTTGTAAAGCTCTTTGGGAACCGCTTGTGTGGCCCCACGGACCTGGCGTCTGCAGGCTTTCCTGCTGCCTTCAGCCTCAAAACCACCCTTTCCCACTTGGCACCACGCCAGGCACAAAAATGGCCATATGTCTGGAGACTGGTCCCACGCCCAAAGAGCCAGCAGGGAAAACTATGCCTTGTTCTAAAGCTCTTTGGGAACCGCTTGCGTAGCCCCACACACCTGGGGGCTGCAGGCTTTCCTGCTGCCTTCAGCCTCAAAACCACCCTTTCCCACTTGACGCCGCGCCAGGCACAAAAATCTACATATGTCTGGAGATGGGTCCCACGCCCAAAGAGCCAGCAGGGAAAACTATGCCTTGTTCTAAAGCTCTTTGGGAACCGCTTGCGTAGCCCCACACACCTGGGGGCTGCAGGCTTTTCTGGTGCTTTCAGCCTCAAAACCACCCTTTCCCACTTGGTGCCGCGCCAGGCACAAAAATGGCCATATGTCTGGAGACTGGTCCCACGCCCAAAGAGCCAGGAGGGAAAACTATGCCTTGTTGTAAAGCTCTTTGGCAACCGCTTGCGTAGCCCCACGTACCTGGCGTCTGCAGGCTTTCCTGCTGCCTTCAGCCTCAAAACCACCCTGTCCCACTTTAGCGTCGCTCCAGGCACAAAAATGGCCATATGTCTGGAGACTGGTCCCACGCCCAAAGAGCCAGCAGGGAAAACTATGCCTTGTTCTAAAGCTCTTTGGGAACCGCTTGCGTGGCCCCACAGACCTGGGGTCTGCAGTCTTTCCTGCTGTCTTCAGCCTTAAAACCACCCTTTCCCACTTGGCGCCGCGCCAGGCACAAAAATGGCCATATGGCTGGAGACTGGTCCCACGCCCAAAGAGCCAGCAGGGAAAACTAGGCCTTGTTCTAAAGCTCTTTGGGAAACGCTTGCGTGGCCCCACAGACCTGGGGGCTGCAGGCTTTCCTGCTGCCTTCAGCCTCAAAACCACCCTGTCCCACTTTAGCGTCGCTCCAGGCACAAAAATGGCCATAAGTCTGGAGATTGGTCCCACGCCCAAAGAGCCAGCAGAGAAAACTATGCCTTGTTCTAAAGCTCTTTGGGAACCGCTTGCGTAGCCCCACAGACCTGGGGGCTGCAGGCGTTCCTGGAGCCTTCAGACTCAAAATCACCCTTTCCCACTTGGCACTGCGCCAGGCACAAAAATGGCAATATGTCTGGAGATTGGTCCCACGTCCAAAGAGCCAGCAGGGAAAACTATGCCTTGTTCTAAAGGTCTTTGGGAACCGCTTGCGTAGCCCCACACACCTGGGGGCTGCAGGCTTTCCTGCTGCCTTCAGCCTCAAAACCACCCTGTCCCACTTTGGCGTTGCTCGAGGCACAAAAATGGCCATATGTCTGGAGACTGGTCCCACGCCCAAAGAGCCAGCAGGGAAAACTATGCCTTGTTGTAAAGCTCTTTGGGAACCGCTTGCGTAGCCCCACAGACCTGGGGGCTGCAGGCTTTCCTGGAGCCTTCAGATTCAAAATCACCCTTTCCCACTTGGCGCCGCGCCAGGCACAAAAATGGCAATATGTCTGGAGATTGGTCCCACGTCCAAAGAGCCAGCAGGGAAAACTATGCCTTGTTCTAAAGCTCTTTGGCAACCGCTTGCGTAGCCCCACACACCTGGGGGCTGCAGGCTTTCCTGCTGCCTTCAGCCTCAAAACCACCCTGTCCCACTTTGGCGTTGCTCGAGGCACAAAAATGGCCATATGTCTGGAGATTGGTCCCACGCCCAAAGAGCCAGCAGGGAAAACTATGCCTTGTTGTAAAGCTCTTTGGGAAACGCTTGCGTGGCCCCACAGACCTGGGGGCTGCAGGCTTTCCTGCTGCCTTCAGCCTCAAAACCACCCTTTCCCACTTGGCGCCGCGCCAGGCACAAAAATGGCCATATGTCTGGAGACTGGTCCCACGCCCAAAGAGCCAGCAGGGAAAAATGTGGCTTTTTCTAAAGCTCTTTGGGAACCGCTTGCGTAGCCCCACAGACCTGGGGGCTGCAGGCTTTCCTGGAGCCTTCAGACTCAAAATCACCCTTTCCCACTTGGCGCTGCGCCAGGCACAAAAATGGCAATATGTCTGGAGATTGGTCCCACGCCCAAAGAGCCAGCAGGGAAAACTATGCCTTGTTCTAAAGCTCTTTGGGAACCGCTTGCGTAGCCCCACACACCTGGGGGCTGCAGGCTTTCCTGCTGCCTTCAGCCTCAAAACCACCCTGTCCCACTTTGGCGTTGCTCGAGGCACAAAAATGGCCATATGTCTGGAGATTGGTCCCACGCCCAAAGAGCCAGCAGGGAAAACTATGCCTTGTTTTAAAGCTCTTTGGGAACCGCTTGCGTAGCCCCACGGTCCTGGGGGCTGCAGGCTTTCCTGCTGCCTTCAGCCTCAAAACCACCCTTTCCCACTTGGCGCCGCGCCAGGCACAAAAATGGCCATATGTCTGGAGACCGGTCCACGCCCAAAGAGCCAGCAGGGAAAACTATGCCTTGTTCTAAAGCTCTTTGGGAACCGCTTGCGTAGCTCCACAGACCTGCGGGCTGCAGGCTTTCCTGCTGCCTTCAGCCTCAAAACCACCCTGTCCCACTTGGTGCCGCGCCAGGCACAAAAATGGCCATATGTCTGGAGACCGGTCCCGCGCCCAAAGAGCCAGCAGGGAAAACTAGGCCTTGTTCTAAAGCTCTTTGGGAACCGCTTGCGTAGCCCCACACACCTGGGGGCTGCAGGCTTTCCTGCTGCCTTCAGCCTCAAAACCACCCTTTCCCACTTGGCGCCGCGCCAGTCCCAAAAATGGCCATATGTCTGGAGACTGGTCCCACGCCCAAAGAGCCAGCAGGGAAAACTATGCCTTGTTGTAAAGCTCTTTGGCAACCGCTTGCGTAGCCCCACGGACCTGGGGGCTGCAGGCTTTCCTGCTGCCTTCAGCCTCAAAAACACCCTGTCCCACTTTAGCGTCGCTCCAGGCACAAAAATGGCCATATGTCTGGAGACTGGTCCCACGCCCAAAGAGCCAGCAGGGAAAACTATGCCTTGTTCTAAAGCTCTTTGGGAACCGCTTGCGTAGCCCCACAGACCTGGGGTCTGCAGTCTTTCCTGCTGTCTTCAGCCTTAAAACCACCCTTTCCCACTTGGCGCCGCGCCAGGCACAAAAATGGCCATATGTCTGGAGACTGGTCCCACGCCCAAAGAGCCAGCAGGGAAAACTAGGCCTTGTTCTAAAGCTCTTTGGGAAACGCTTGCGTGGCCCCACAGACCTGGGGGCTGCAGGCTTTCCTGCTGCCTTCAGCCTCAAAACCACCCTGTCCCACTTTAGTGTCGCTCCAATAACAAAAATGGCCATAAGTCTGGAGATTGGTCCCACGCCCAAAGAGCCAGCAGGGAAAACTATGCCTTGTTCTAAAGCTCTTTGGGAACCGCTTGCGTAGCCCCACACACCTGGGGGCTGCAGGCTTTCCTGGAGCCTTCAGACTCAAAATCACCCTTTCCCACTTGGCACTGCGCCAGGCACAAAAATGGCCATATGTCTGGAGATTGGTCCCACGTCCAAAGAGCCAGCAGGGAAAACTATGCCTTGTTCTAAAGGTCTTTGGGAACCGCTTGCGTAGCCCCACACACCTGGGGGCTGCAGGCTTTCCTGCTGCCTTCAGCCTCAAAACCACCCTGTCCCACTTTGGCGTTGCTCGAGGCACAAAAATGGCCATATGTCTGGAGATTGGTCCCACGCCCAAAGAGCCAGCAGGGAAAACTATGCCTTGTTGTAAAGCTCTTTGGGAACCGCTTGCGTGGCCCCACACAACTGGGGGCTGCAGGCTTTCCTGCTGTCTTCAGCCTCAAAACCACCCTTTCCCACTTGGCACCACGCCAGGCACAAAAATGGCCATATGTCTGGAGACTGGTCCCACGCCCAAAGAGCCAGCAGGGAAAACTATGCCTTGTTCTAAAGCTCTTTGGGAACCGCTTGCGTAGCCCCACACACCTGGGGGCTGCAGGCTTTCCTGCTGCCTTCAGCCTCAAAACCACCCTGTCCCACTTTGGCGTTGCTCGAGGCACAAAAATGGCCATATGTCTGGAGATTGGTCCCACGCCCAAAGAGCCAGCAGGGAAAACTATGCCTTGTTTTAAAGCTCTTTGGGAACCGCTTGCGTAGCCCCACGGTCCTGGGGGCTGCAGGCTTTCCTGCTGCCTTCAGCCTCAAAACCACCCTTTCCCACTTGGCGCCGCGCCAGGCACAAAAATGGCCATATGTCTGGAGACCGGTCCACGCCCAAAGAGCCAGCAGGGAAAACTATGCCTTGTTCTAAAGCTCTTTGGGAACCGCTTGCGTAGCTCCACAGACCTGCGGGCTGCAGGCTTTCCTGCTGCCTTCAGCCTCAAAACCACCCTGTCCCACTTGGTGCCGCGCCAGGCACAAAAATGGCCATATGTCTGGAGACCGGTCCCGCGCCCAAAGAGCCAGCAGGGAAAACTAGGCCTTGTTCTAAAGCTCTTTGGGAACCGCTTGCGTAGCCCCACACACCTGGGGGCTGCAGGCTTTCCTGCTGCCTTCAGCCTCAAAACCACCCTTTCCCACTTGGCGCCGCGCCAGGCACAAAAATGGCCATATGTCTGGAGACTGGTCCACGCACAAAGAGCCAGCAGGGAAAACTATGCCTTGTTGTAAAGCTCTTTGGCAACCGCTTGCGTAGCCCCACGGACCTGGGGGCTGCAGGCTTTCCTGCTGCCTTCAGCCTCAAAAACACCCTGTCCCACTTTAGCGTCGCTCCAGGCACAAAAATGGCCATATGTCTGGAGACTGGTCCCACGCCCAAAGAGCCAGCAGGGAAAACTATGCCTTGTTCTAAAGCTCTTTGGGAACCGCTTGCGTAGCCCCACAGACCTGGGGTCTGCAGTCTTTCCTGCTGTCTTCAGCCTTAAAACCACCCTTTCCCACTTGGCGCCGCGCCAGGCACAAAAATGGCCATATGTCTGGAGACTGGTCCCACGCCCAAAGAGCCAGCAGGGAAAACTAGGCCTTGTTCTAAAGCTCTTTGGGAAACGCTTGCGTGGCCCCACAGACCTGGGGGCTGCAGGCTTTCCTGCTGCCTTCAGCCTCAAAACCACCCTGTCCCACTTTAGTGTCGCTCCAATAACAAAAATGGCCATAAGTCTGGAGATTGGTCCCACGCCCAAAGAGCCAGCAGGGAAAACTATGCCTTGTTCTAAAGCTCTTTGGGAACCGCTTGCGTAGCCCCACACACCTGGGGGCTGCAGGCTTTCCTGGAGCCTTCAGACTCAAAATCACCCTTTCCCACTTGGCACTGCGCCAGGCACAAAAATGGCCATATGTCTGGAGATTGGTCCCACGTCCAAAGAGCCAGCAGGGAAAACTATGCCTTGTTCTAAAGGTCTTTGGGAACCGCTTGCGTAGCCCCACACACCTGGGGGCTGCAGGCTTTCCTGCTGCCTTCAGCCTCAAAACCACCCTGTCCCACTTTGGCGTTGCTCGAGGCACAAAAATGGCCATATGTCTGGAGATTGGTCCCACGCCCAAAGAGCCAGCAGGGAAAACTATGCCTTGTTGTAAAGCTCTTTGGGAACCGCTTGTGTGGCCCCACGGACCTGGCGTCTGCAGGCTTTCCTGCTGCCTTCAGCCTCAAAACCACCCTTTCCCACTTGGCACCACGCCAGGCACAAAAATGGCCATATGTCTGGAGACTGGTCCCACGCCCAAAGAGCCAGCAGGGAAAACTATGCCTTGTTCTAAAGCTCTTTGGGAACCGCTTGCGTAGCCCCACACACCTGGGGGCTGCAGGCTTTCCTGCTGCCTTCAGCCTCAAAACCACCCTTTCCCACTTGACGCCGCGCCAGGCACAAAAATCTACATATGTCTGGAGATGGGTCCCACGCCCAAAGAGCCAGCAGGGAAAACTATGCCTTGTTCTAAAGCTCTTTGGGAACCGCTTGCGTAGCTCCACAGACCTGCGGGCTGCAGGCTTTCCTGCTGCCTTCAGCCTCAAAACCACCCTGTCCCACTTGGTGCCGCGCCAGGCACAAAAATGGCCATATGTCTGGAGACCGGTCCCGCGCCCAAAGAGCCAGCAGGGAAAACTAGGCCTTGTTCTAAAGCTCTTTGGGAACCGCTTGCGTAGCCCCACACACCTGGGGGCTGCAGGCTTTCCTGCTGCCTTCAGCCTCAAAACCACCCTTTCCCACTTGGCGCCGCGCCAGTCCCAAAAATGGCCATATGTCTGGAGACTGGTCCCACGCCCAAAGAGCCAGCAGGGAAAACTATGCCTTGTTGTAAAGCTCTTTGGCAACCGCTTGCGTAGCCCCACGGACCTGGCGTCTGCAGGCTTTCCTGCTGCCTTCAGCCTCAAAACCACCCTGTCCCACTTTAGCGTCGCTCCAGGCACAAAAATGGCCATATGTCTGGAGACTGGTCCCACGCCCAAAGAGCCAGCAGGGAAAACTATGCCTTGTTCTAAAGCTCTTTGGGAACCGCTTGCGTGGCCCCACAGACCTGGGGTCTGCAGTCTTTCCTGCTGTCTTCAGCCTTAAAACCACCCTTTCCCACTTGGCGCCGCGCCAGGCACAAAAATGGCCATATGGCTGGAGACTGGTCCCACGCCCAAAGAGCCAGCAGGGAAAACTAGGCCTTGTTCTAAAGCTCTTTGGGAAACGCTTGCGTGGCCCCACAGACCTGGGGGCTGCAGGCTTTCCTGCTGCCTTCAGCCTCAAAACCACCCTGTCCCACTTTAGCGTCGCTCCAGGCACAAAAATGGCCATAAGTCTGGAGATTGGTCCCACGCCCAAAGAGCCAGCAGGGAAAACTATGCCTTGTTCTAAAGCTCTTTGGGAACCGCTTGCGTAGCCCCACAGACCTGGGGGCTGCAGGCGTTCCTGGAGCCTTCAGACTCAAAATCACCCTTTCCCACTTGGCACTGCGCCAGGCACAAAAATGGCAATATGTCTGGAGATTGGTCCCACGTCCAAAGAGCCAGCAGGGAAAACTATGCCTTGTTCTAAAGGTCTTTGGGAACCGCTTGCGTAGCCCCACACACCTGGGGGCTGCAGGCTTTCCTGCTGCCTTCAGCCTCAAAACCACCCTGTCCCACTTTGGCGTTGCTCGAGGCACAAAAATGGCCATATGTCTGGAGACTGGTCCCACGCCCAAAGAGCCAGCAGGGAAAACTATGCCTTGTTGTAAAGCTCTTTGGGAACCGCTTGCGTAGCCCCACACACCTGGGGGCTGCAGGCTTTCCTGGAGCCTTCAGATTCAAAATCACCCTTTCCCACTTGGCGCCGCGCCAGGCACAAAAATGGCAATATGTCTGGAGATTGGTCCCACGTCCAAAGAGCCAGCAGGGAAAACTATGCCTTGTTCTAAAGCTCTTTGGCAACCGCTTGCGTAGCCCCACACACCTGGGGGCTGCAGGCTTTCCTGCTGCCTTCAGCCTCAAAACCACCCTGTCCCACTTTGGCGTTGCTCGAGGCACAAAAATGGCCATATGTCTGGAGATTGGTCCCACGCCGAAAGAGCCAGCAGGGAAAACTATGCCTTGTTGTAAAGCTCTTTGGGAAACGCTTGCGTGGCCCCACAGACCTGGGGGCTGCAGGCTTTCCTGCTGCCTTCAGCCTCAAAACCACCCTTTCCCACTTGGCGCCGCGCCAGGCACAAAAATGGCCATATGTCTGGAGACTGGTCCCACGCCCAAAGAGCCAGCAGGGAAAAATGTGGCTTTTTCTAAAGCTCTTTGGGAACCGCTTGCGTAGCCCCACAGACCTGGGGGCTGCAGGCTTTCCTGGAGCCTTCAGACTCAAAATCACCCTTTCCCACTTGGCGCTGCGCCAGGCACAAAAATGGCAATATGTCTGGAGATTGGTCCCACGCCCAAAGAGCCAGCAGGGAAAACTATGCCTTGTTCTAAAGCTCTTTGGGAACCGCTTGCGTAGCCCCACACACCTGGGGGCTGCAGGCTTTCCTGCTGCCTTCAGCCTCAAAACCACCCTGTCCCACTTTGGCGTTGCTCGAGGCACAAAAATGGCCATATGTCTGGAGATTGGTCCCACGCCCAAAGAGCCAGCAGGGAAAACTATGCCTTGTTTTAAAGCTCTTTGGGAACCGCTTGCGTAGCCCCACGGTCCTGGGGGCTGCAGGCTTTCCTGCTGCCTTCAGCCTCAAAACCACCCTTTCCCACTTGGCGCCGCGCCAGGCACAAAAATGGCCATATGTCTGGAGACCGGTCCACGCCCAAAGAGCCAGCAGGGAAAACTATGCCTTGTTCTAAAGCTCTTTGGGAACCGCTTGCGTAGCTCCACAGACCTGCGGGCTGCAGGCTTTCCTGCTGCCTTCAGCCTCAAAACCACCCTGTCCCACTTGGTGCCGCGCCAGGCACAAAAATGGCCATATGTCTGGAGACCGGTCCCGCGCCCAAAGAGCCAGCAGGGAAAACTAGGCCTTGTTCTAAAGCTCTTTGGGAACCGCTTGCGTAGCCCCACACACCTGGGGGCTGCAGGCTTTCCTGCTGCCTTCAGCCTCAAAACCACCCTTTCCCACTTGGCGCCGCGCCAGGCACAAAAATGGCCATATGTCTGGAGACTGGTCCACGCACAAAGAGCCAGCAGGGAAAACTATGCCTTGTTGTAAAGCTCTTTGGCAACCGCTTGCGTAGCCCCACGGACCTGGGGGCTGCAGGCTTTCCTGCTGCCTTCAGCCTCAAAAACACCCTGTCCCACTTTAGCGTCGCTCCAGGCACAAAAATGGCCATATGTCTGGAGACTGGTCCCACGCCCAAAGAGCCAGCAGGGAAAACTATGCCTTGTTCTAAAGCTCTTTGGGAACCGCTTGCGTAGCCCCACAGACCTGGGGTCTGCAGTCTTTCCTGCTGTCTTCAGCCTTAAAACCACCCTTTCCCACTTGGCGCCGCGCCAGGCACAAAAATGGCCATATGTCTGGAGACTGGTCCCACGCCCAAAGAGCCAGCAGGGAAAACTAGGCCTTGTTCTAAAGCTCTTTGGGAAACGCTTGCGTGGCCCCACAGACCTGGGGGCTGCAGGCTTTCCTGCTGCCTTCAGCCTCAAAACCACCCTGTCCCACTTTAGTGTCGCTCCAATAACAAAAATGGCCATAAGTCTGGAGATTGGTCCCACGCCCAAAGAGCCAGCAGGGAAAACTATGCCTTGTTCTAAAGCTCTTTGGGAACCGCTTGCGTAGCCCCACACACCTGGGGGCTGCAGGCTTTCCTGGAGCCTTCAGACTCAAAATCACCCTTTCCCACTTGGCACTGCGCCAGGCACAAAAATGGCCATATGTCTGGAGATTGGTCCCACGTCCAAAGAGCCAGCAGGGAAAACTATGCCTTGTTCTAAAGCTCTTTGGGAACCGCTTGCGTAGCCCCACACACCTGGGGGCTGCAGGCTTTCCTGCTGCCTTCAGCCTCAAAACCACCCTGTCCCACTTTGGCGTTGCTCGAGGCACAAAAATGGCCATATGTCTGGAGATTGGTCCCACGCCCAAAGAGCCAGCAGGGAAAACTATGCCTTGTTCTAAAGCTCTTTGGGAAACGCTTGCGTGGCCCCACACAACTGGGGGCTGCAGGCTTTCCTGCTGTCTTCAGCCTCAAAACCACCCTTTCCCACTTGGCGCCGCGCCAGGCACAAAAATGGCCATATGTCTGGAGACTGGTCCCACGCCCAAAGAGCCAGCAGGGAAAAATAGGCCTTGTTCTAAAGCTCTTCGGGAACCGCTTGCGTAGCCCCACACACCTGGGGGCTGCAGGCTTTCCTGCTGCCTTCAGCCTCAAAACCTCCCTTTCCCACTTGGCGCCACGCCAGGCACAAAAATGGCCATATGTCTGGAGACTGGTCCCACGCCCAAAGAGCCAGCAGGGAAAACTATGCCTTGTTCTAAAGCTCTTTGGGAACCGCTTGTGTGGCCCCACACACCTGGGGGCTGCAGGCTTTCCTGCTGCCTTCAGCCTCAAAACCTCCCTTTCCCACTTGGCACCACGCCAGGCACAAAAATGGCCATATGTCTGGAGACTGGTCCCACGCCCAAAGAGCCAGCAGGGAAAACTAGGCCTTGTTCTAAAGCTCTTTGGGAACCGCTTGCGTAGCCCCACGGACCTGGGGGCTGCAGGCTTTCCTGGAGCCTTCAGCCTCAAAACCACCCT
Organism: Larus michahellis; assembly: GCF_964199755.1. Taxonomy (NCBI): domain Eukaryota; kingdom Metazoa; phylum Chordata; class Aves; order Charadriiformes; family Laridae; genus Larus; species Larus michahellis. The sequence goes on along the minus strand of NW_027436175.1, from coordinate 151,802 downwards.
TTCCCACTTGGTGCCGCGCCAGGCACAAAAATGGCCATATGTCTGGAGATTGGTCCCACGCCCAAAGAGCCAGCAGGGAAAACTATGCCTTGTTGTAAAGCTCTTTGGCAACCGCTTGCATGGCCCCACGGACCTGGGGGCTGCAGGCTTTCCTGCTGCCTTCAGCCTCAAAACCACCCTTTCCCACTTGGCGCCGCGCCAGGCACAAAAATGGCCATATGTCTGGAGACTGGTCCCACGCCCAAAGAGCCAGCAGGGAAAACTAGGCCTTGTTCTAAAGCTCTTTGGGAACCGCTTGCGTGGCCCCACAGACCTGGGGGCTGCAGGCTTTCCTGCTGCCTTCAGCCTCAAAACTACCCTGTCCCACTTTAGCGTCGCTCCAGGCACAAAAATGGCCATAAGTCTGGAGATTGGTCCCACGCCCAAAGAGGCAGCAGGGAAAACTATGCCTTGTTCTAAAGCTCTTTGGGAACCGCTTGCGTAGCCCCACAGACCTGGGGGCTGCAGGCTTTCCTGGAGCCTTCAGACTCAAAATCACCCTTTCCCACTTGGCGCTGCGCCAGGCACAAAAATGGCAATATGTCTGGAGATTGGTCCCACGCCCAAAGAGCCAGCAGGGAAAACTATGCCTTGTTGTAAAGCTCTTTGGGAAACGCTTGCGTGGCCCCACACACCTGGGGGCTGCAGGCTTTTCTGCTGTCTTCAGCCTCAAAACCACCCTTTCCCACTTGGCGCCGCGCCAGGCACAAAAATGGCCATATGTCTGGAGACTGGTCCCACGCCCAAAGAGCCAGCAGGGAAAAATGTGGCTTTTTCTAAAGCTCTTTGGGAACCGCTTGCGTAGCCCCACGGACCTGGGGGCTGCAGGCTTTCCTGCTGCCTTCAGCCTCAAAACCACCCTTTCCCACTTGGCGCCGCGCCAGGCACAGAAATGGCCATATGTCTGGAGACTGGTCCACGCCCAAAGAGCCAGCAGGGAAAACTATGCCTTGTTGTAAAGCTCTTTGGCAACCGCTTGCGTAGCCCCACGGACCTGGGGGCTGCAGGCTTTCCTGCTGCCTTCAGCCTCAAAAACACCCTGTCCCACTTTAGCGTCGCTCCAGGCACAAAAATGGCCATATGTCTGGAGATTGGTCCCACGCCCAAAGAGCCAGCAGGGAAAACTATGCCTTGTTCTAAAGCTCTTTGGGAACCGCTTGCGTGGCCCCACAGACCTGGGGTCTGCAGTCTTTCCTGCTGTCTTCAGCCTTAAAACCACCCTTTCCCACTTGGCGCCGCGCCAGGCACAAAAATGGCCATATGTCTGGAGACTGGTCCCACGCCCAAAGAGCCAGCAGGGAAAACTAGGCCTTGTTCTAAAGCTCTTTGGGAACCGCTTGCGTGGCCCCACAGACCTGGGGGCTGCAGGCTTTCCTGCTGCCTTCAGCCTCAAAACCACCCTGTCCCATTTTAGCGTCGCTCCAGGCACAAAAATGGCCATAAGTCTGGAGATTGGTCCCACGCCCAAAGAGCCAGCAGGGAAAACTATGCCTTGTTCTAAAGCTCTTTGGGAACCGCTTGCGTAGCCCCACACACCTGGGGGCTGCAGGCTTTCCTGGAGCCTTCAGACTCAAAATCACCCTTTCCCACTTGGCGCTGCGCCAGGCACAAAAATGGCAATATGTCTGGAGATTGGTCCCACGTCCAAAGAGCCAGCAGGGAAAACTATGCCTTGTTCTAAAGCTCTTTGGGAACCGCTTGCGTAGCCCCACACACCTGGGGGCTGCAGGCTTTCCTGCTGCCTTCAGCCTCAAAACCACCCTTTCCCAATTTGGCGTTGCTCGAGGCACAAAAATGGCCATATGTCTGTAGATTGGTCCCACGCCCAAAGAGCCAGCAGGGAAAACTATGCCTTGTTGTAAAGCTCTTTGGCAACCGCTTGCGTAGCCCCACACACCTGGGGGCTGCAGGCTTTCCTGCTGCCTTCAGCCTCAAAACCACCCTTTCCCACTTGGCGCCGCGCCAGGCACAAAAATGGCCATATGTCTGGAGACTGGTCCCACGCCCAAAGAGCCAGCAGGGAAAACTATGCCTTGTTCTAAAGCTCTTTGGGAACCGCTTGCGTAGCCCCACAGACCTGGGGGCTGCAGGCTTTCCTGCTGCCTTCAGCCTCAAAACCACCCTTTCCAACTTGGCGCCGCGCCAGGCACAAAAATGGCCATATGTCTGGAGACTGGTCCCACGCCCAAAGAGCCAGCAGGGAAAACTATGCCTTGTTGTAAAGCTCTTTGGGAACCGCTTGTGTGGCCCCACGGACCTGGCGTCTGCAGGCTTTCCTGCTGCCTTCAGCCTCAAAACCACCCTTTCCCACTTGGCACCACGCCAGGCACAAAAATGGCCATATGTCTGGAGACTGGTCCCACGCCCAAAGAGCCAGCAGGGAAAACTATGCCTTGTTCTAAAGCTCTTTGGGAACCGCTTGCGTAGCCCCACACACCTGGGGGCTGCAGGCTTTCCTGCTGCCTTCAGCCTCAAAACCACCCTTTCCCACTTGACGCCGCGCCAGGCACAAAAATCTACATATGTCTGGAGATGGGTCCCACGCCCAAAGAGCCAGCAGGGAAAACTATGCCTTGTTCTAAAGCTCTTTGGGAACCGCTTGCGTAGCCCCACACACCTGGGGGCTGCAGGCTTTCCTGGAGCCTTCAGACTCAAAATCACCCTTTCCCACTTGGCGCTGCGCCAGGCACAAAAATGGCAATATGTCTGGAGATTGGTCCCACGTCCAAAGAGCCAGCAGGGAAAACTATGCCTTGTTCTAAAGCTCTTTGGGAACCGCTTGCGTAGCCCCACACACCTGGGGGCTGCAGGCTTTCCTGCTGCCTTCAGCCTCAAAACCACCCTTTCCCAATTTGGCGTTGCTCGAGGCACAAAAATGGCCATATGTCTGTAGATTGGTCCCACGCCCAAAGAGCCAGCAGGGAAAACTATGCCTTGTTGTAAAGCTCTTTGGCAACCGCTTGCGTAGCCCCACGGACCTGGGGGCTGCAGGCTTTCCTGCTGCCTTCAGCCTCAAAACCACCCTTTCCCACTTGGCGCCGCGCCAGGCACAAAAATGGCCATATGTCTGGAGACTGGTCCCACGCCCAAAGAGCCAGCAGGGAAAACTATGCCTTGTTCTAAAGCTCTTTGGGAACCGCTTGCGTGGCCCCACGGACCTGGGGGCTGCAGGCTTTCCTGCTGCCTTCAGCCTCAAAACCACCCTTTCCCACTTGGTGCCGCGCCAGGCCTAAAAATGGCCATATGTCTGGAGACTGGTCCCACACTCAAAGAGCCAGCAGGGAAAACTATGCCTTGTTCTAAAGCTCTTTGGGAACCGCTTGCGTAGCCCCACAGACCTGGGGGCTGCAGGCTTTCCTGCTGCCTTCAGCCTCAAAACCACCCTTTCCAACTTGGCGCCGCGCCAGGCACAAAAATGGCCATATGTCTGGAGACTGGTCCCACGCCCAAAGAGCCAGCAGGGAAAACTATGCCTTGTTGTAAAGCTCTTTGGGAACCGCTTGTGTGGCCCCACGGACCTGGCGTCTGCAGGCTTTCCTGCTGCCTTCAGCCTCAAAACCACCCTTTCCCACTTGGCACCACGCCAGGCACAAAAATGGCCATATGTCTGGAGACTGGTCCCACGCCCAAAGAGCCAGCAGGGAAAACTATGCCTTGTTCTAAAGCTCTTTGGGAACCGCTTGCGTAGCCCCACACACCTGGGGGCTGCAGGCTTTCCTGCTGCCTTCAGCCTCAAAACCACCCTTTCCCACTTGACGCCGCGCCAGGCACAAAAATCTACATATGTCTGGAGATGGGTCCCACGCCCAAAGAGCCAGCAGGGAAAACTATGCCTTGTTCTAAAGCTCTTTGGGAACCGCTTGCGTAGCCCCACACACCTGGGGGCTGCAGGCTTTTCTGGTGCTTTCAGCCTCAAAACCACCCTTTCCCACTTGGTGCCGCGCCAGGCACAAAAATGGCCATATGTCTGGAGACTGGTCCCACGCCCAAAGAGCCAGGAGGGAAAACTATGCCTTGTTGTAAAGCTCTTTGGCAACCGCTTGCGTAGCCCCACGTACCTGGCGTCTGCAGGCTTTCCTGCTGCCTTCAGCCTCAAAACCACCCTGTCCCACTTTAGCGTCGCTCCAGGCACAAAAATGGCCATATGTCTGGAGACTGGTCCCACGCCCAAAGAGCCAGCAGGGAAAACTATGCCTTGTTCTAAAGGTCTTTGGGAACCGCTTGCGTGGCCCCACAGACCTGGGGTCTGCAGTCTTTCCTGCTGTCTTCAGCCTTAAAACCACCCTTTCCCACTTGGCGCCGCGCCAGGCACAAAAATGGCCATATGGCTGGAGACTGGTCCCACGCCCAAAGAGCCAGCAGGGAAAACTAGGCCTTGTTCTAAAGCTCTTTGGGAAACGCTTGCGTGGCCCCACAGACCTGGGGGCTGCAGGCTTTCCTGCTGCCTTCAGCCTCAAAACCACCCTGTCCCACTTTAGCGTCGCTCCAGGCACAAAAATGGCCATAAGTCTGGAGATTGGTCCCACGCCCAAAGAGCCAGCAGGGAAAACTATGCCTTGTTCTAAAGCTCTTTGGGAACCGCTTGCGTAGCCCCACACACCTGGGGGCTGCAGGCGTTCCTGGAGCCTTCAGACTCAAAATCACCCTTTCCCACTTGGCACTGCGCCAGGCACAAAAATGGCAATATGTCTGGAGATTGGTCCCACGTCCAAAGAGCCAGCAGGGAAAACTATGCCTTGTTCTAAAGGTCTTTGGGAACCGCTTGCGTAGCCCCACACACCTGGGGGCTGCAGGCTTTCCTGCTGCCTTCAGCCTCAAAACCACCCTGTCCCACTTTGGCGTTGCTCGAGGCACAAAAATGGCCATATGTCTGGAGACTGGTCCCACGCCCAAAGAGCCAGCAGGGAAAACTATGCCTTGTTGTAAAGCTCTTTGGGAACCGCTTGCGTAGCCCCACAGACCTGGGGGCTGCAGGCTTTCCTGGAGCCTTCAGACTCAAAATCACCCTTTCCCACTTGGCGCCGCGCCAGGCACAAAAATGGCAATATGTCTGGAGATTGGTCCCACGTCCAAAGAGCCAGCAGGGAAAACTATGCCTTGTTCTAAAGCTCTTTGGCAACCGCTTGCGTAGCCCCACACACCTGGGGGCTGCAGGCTTTCCTGCTGCCTTCAGCCTCAAAACCACCCTGTCCCACTTTGGCGTTGCTCGAGGCACAAAAATGGCCATATGTCTGGAGATTGGTCCCACGCCGAAAGAGCCAGCAGGGAAAACTATGCCTTGTTGTAAAGCTCTTTGGGAAACGCTTGCGTGGCCCCACAGACCTGGGGGCTGCAGGCTTTCCTGCTGCCTTCAGCCTCAAAACCACCCTTTCCCACTTGGCGCCGCGCCAGGCACAAAAATGGCCATATGTCTGGAGACTGGTCCCACGCCCAAAGAGCCAGCAGGGAAAAATGTGGCTTTTTCTAAAGCTCTTTGGGAACCGCTTGCGTAGCCCCACAGACCTGGGGGCTGCAGGCTTTCCTGGAGCCTTCAGACTCAAAATCACCCTTTCCCACTTGGCGCTGCGCCAGGCACAAAAATGGCAATATGTCTGGAGATTGGTCCCACGCCCAAAGAGCCAGCAGGGAAAACTATGCCTTGTTCTAAAGCTCTTTGGGAACCGCTTGCGTAGCCCCACACACCTGGGGGCTGCAGGCTTTCCTGCTGCCTTCAGCCTCAAAACCACCCTGTCCCACTTTGGCGTTGCTCGAGGCACAAAAATGGCCATATGTCTGGAGATTGGTCCCACGCCCAAAGAGCCAGCAGGGAAAACTATGCCTTGTTTTAAAGCTCTTTGGGAACCGCTTGCGTAGCCCCACGGTCCTGGGGGCTGCAGGCTTTCCTGCTGCCTTCAGCCTCAAAACCACCCTTTCCCACTTGGCGCCGCGCCAGGCACAAAAATGGCCTTATGTCTGGAGACCGGTCCACGCCCAAAGAGCCAGCAGGGAAAACTATGCCTTGTTCTAAAGCTCTTTGGGAACCGCTTGCGTAGCTCCACAGACCTGCGGGCTGCAGGCTTTCCTGCTGCCTTCAGCCTCAAAACCACCCTGTCCCACTTGGTGCCGCGCCAGGCACAAAAATGGCCATATGTCTGGAGACCGGTCCCGCGCCCAAAGAGCCAGCAGGGAAAACTATGCCTTGTTCTAAAGCTCTTTGGGAACCGCTTGCGTAGCCCCACACACCTGGGGGCTGCAGGCTTTCCTGCTGCCTTCAGCCTCAAAACCACCCTTTCCCACTTGACGCCGCGCCAGGCACAAAAATCTACATATGTCTGGAGATGGGTCCCACGCCCAAAGAGCCAGCAGGGAAAACTATGCCTTGTTCTAAAGCTCTTTGGGAACCGCTTGCGTAGCCCCACACACCTGGGGTCTGCAGGCTTTTCTGGTGCTTTCAGCCTCAAAACCACCCTTTCCCACTTGGCGCCGCGCCAGGCACAAAAATGGCCATATGTCTGGAGACTGGTCCACGCACAAAGAGCCAGCAGGGAAAACTATGCCTTGTTGTAAAGCTCTTTGGCAACCGCTTGCGTAGCCCCACGGACCTGGGGGCTGCAGGCTTTCCTGCTGCCTTCAGCCTCAAAAACACCCTGTCCCACTTTAGCGTCGCTCCAGGCACAAAAATGGCCATATGTCTGGAGACTGGTCCCACGCCCAAAGAGCCAGCAGGGAAAACTATGCCTTGTTCTAAAGCTCTTTGGGAACCGCTTGCGTAGCCCCACAGACCTGGGGTCTGCAGTCTTTCCTGCTGTCTTCAGCCTTAAAACCACCCTTTCCCACTTGGCGCCGCGCCAGGCACAAAAATGGCCATATGTCTGGAGACTGGTCCCACGCCCAAAGAGCCAGCAGGGAAAACTATGCCTTGTTCTAAAGCTCTTTGGGAACCGCTTGCGTAGCCCCACAGACCTGGGGGCTGCAGGCTTTCCTGGAGCCTTCAGACTCAAAATCACCCTTTCCCACTTGGCACTGCGCCAGGCACAAAAATGGCAATATGTCTGGAGATTGGTCCCACGTCCAAAGAGCCAGCAGGGAAAACTATGCCTTGTTCTAAAGGTCTTTGGGAACCGCTTGCGTAGACCCACACACCTGGGGGCTGCAGGCTTTCCTGCTGCCTTCAGCCTCAAAACCACCCTGTCCCACTTTGGCGTTGCTCGAGGCACAAAAATGGCCATATGTCTGGAGATTGGTCCCACGCCCAAAGAGCCAGCAGGGAAAACTATGCCTTGTTGTAAAGCTCTTTGGGAAACGCTTGCGTGGCCCCACACAACTGGGGGCTGCAGGCTTTCCTGCTGCCTTCAGCCTCAAAACCACCCTTTCCCACTTGGCGCCGCGCCAGGCACAAAATGGCCATATGTCTGGAGATGGGTCCCACGCCCAAAGAGCCAGCAGGGAAAAATGTGGCTTTTTCTAAAGCTCTTTGGGAACCGCTTGCGTAGCCCCACACACCTGGGGGCTGCAGGCTTTCCTGCTGCCTTCAGCCTCAAAACCACCCTTTCCCACTTGGCGCCGCGCCAGGCACAAAAATGGCCATATGTCTGGAGATTGGTCCCACGACCAAAGAGCCAGCAGGGAAAACTATGCCTTGTTCTAAAGCTCTTTGGGAACTGCTTGCGTAGTCCCACGAACCTGGCGTCTGCAGGCTTTCCTGCTGCCTTCAGCCTCAAAACCACCCTTTCCTACTTAGCGCCGCGCCAGGCACAAAAATGGCCATATGTCTGGAGACTGGTCCCACGCCCAAAGAGCCAGCAGGGAAAACTAGGCCTTGTTCTAAAGCTCTTTGGGAACCGCTTGCGTAGCCCCACACACCTGTGGGCTGCAGGCTTTCCTGGAGCCTTCAGCCTCAAAACCACCCTTTCCCACTTGGCGTCGCTCCAGGCACAAAAATGGCCATATGTCTGGAGATTGGTCCCACGACCAAAGAGCCAGCAGGGAAAACTATGCCTTGTTCTAAAGCTCTTTGGGAACCGCTTGCGTAGCCCCACACACCTGGGGGCTGCAGGCTTTCCTGCTGCCTTCAGCCTCAAAACCACCCTTTCCCACTTGGCGCCGCACCAGGCACAAAAATGGCCATATGTCTGGAGACTGGTCCCACGCCCAAAGAGCCAGCAGGGAAAACTATGCCTTGTTCTAAAGCTCTTTGGGAACCGCTTGCGTAGCCCCACACACTAGGGGGCTGCAGGCTTTCCTGCTGCCTTCAGCCTCAAAACCTCCCTTTCCCACTTGGCTCCACGCCAGGCACAAAAATGGCCATATGTCTGGAGACTGGTCCCACGCCCAAAGAGCCAGCAGGGAAAACTATGCCTTGTTCTAAAGCTCTTTGGGAACCGCTTGCGTAGCCCCACACACCTGGGGGCTGCAGGCTTTCCTGCTGCCTTCAGCCTCAAAACCACCCTTTCCCACTTGGCACCACGCCAGGCACAAAAATGGCCATATGTCTGGAGACTGGTCCCACGCCCAAAGAGCCAGCAGGGAAAACTATGCCTTGTTCTAAAGCTCTTTGGGAACCGCTTGCGTAGCCCCACGGACCTCTGGGCTGCAGGATTTCCTGCTGCCTTCAGCCTCAAAACCACCCTTTCCCACTTGGCGCCGCGCCAGGCACAAAAATCTACATATGTCTGGAGATGGGTCCCACGCCCAAAGAGCCAGCAGGGAAAACTATGCCTTGTTCTAAAGCTCTTTGGGAACCGCTTGCGTAGCCCCACACACCTGGGGGCTCCAGGCTTTCCTGCTGCCTTCAGCCTCAAAACCACCCTTTCCAACTTGGCGCCGCGCCAGGCACAAAAATGGCCATATGTCTGGAGACTGGTCCCACGCTCAAAGAGCTAGCAGGGAAAACTAAGCCTTGTTCTAAAGCTCTTTGGGAACCGCTGGCGTGGCTCCACACACCTGGGGGCTGCAGGCTTTCCTGCTGCCTTCAGCCTCAAAACCACCCTGTCCCACTTGGCGCCGCGCCAGCCACAAAAATGGCCATATGCCTGGAGAACTGTCCTATGCCCAAAGAGCCAGCAGGGAAAATTATGCCTTGTTCTAAAGCACTTTGGCAACCGCTTGCGTAGCCCCACACACCTGGGGCCTGCAGGCTTTCCTGGAGCCTTCAGCCTCAAAACCACCCTTTCCCACTTGGCGCCGCGCCAGGCACAAAAATGGCCATATGTCTGGAGATTGGTCCCACGCCCAAAGAGCCAGCAGGGAAAACTATGCCTTGTTCTAAAGCTCTTTGGGAAACGCTTGCGTGGCCCCACAGACCTGGGGGCTGCAGGCTTTCCTGCTGTCTTCAGCCTCAAAACCACCCTTTCCCACTTGGCGCCGCGCCAGGCACAAAAATGGCCATATGTCTGGAGACTGGTCCCACGCCCAAAGAGCCAGCAGGGAAAAATGTGGCTTTTTCTAAAGCTCTTTGGGAACCGCTTGCGTAGCCCCACGGACCTGGGGGCTGCAGGCTTTCCTGCTGCCTTCAGCCTCAAAACCACCCTTTCCCACTTGGCGCCGCTCCAGGCACAAAAATGGCCATATGTCTGGAGACCGGTCCACGCCCAAAGAGCCAGCAGGGAAAACTATGCCTTGTTCTAAAGCTCTTTGGCAACCGCTTGCGTAGCCCCACACACCTGGGGGCTGCAGGATTTCCTGCTGCCTTCAGCCTCAAAACCACCCTGTCCCACTTTAGCGTCGCTCCAGGCACAAAAATGGCCATATGTCTGGAGATTGGTCCCACGACCAAAGAGCCAGCAGGGAAAACTATGCCTTGTTCTAAAGCTCTTTGGGAACCGCTTGCGTAGCCCCACACACCTGGGGGCTGCAGGCTTTCCTGGAGCCTTCAGCCTCAAAACCACCCTTTCCCACTTGGCGCCGCGCCAGGCACAAAAATGGCCATATGTCTGGAGACTGGTCCCACGCCCAAAGAGCCAGCAGGGAAAACTATGCCTTGTTCTAAAGCTCTTTGGGAACCGCTTGCGTAGCCCCACACACCTGGGGGCTGCAGGCTTTCCTGGAGCCTTCAGCCTCAAAACCACCCTTTCCCACTTGGCGTCGCTCCAGGCACAAAAATGGCCATATGTCTGGAGACTGGTCCCACGCCCAAAGAGCCAGCAGGGAAAACTATGCCTTGTTCTAAAGCTCTTTGGGAACCGCTTGCGTAGCCCCACACACCTGGGGGCTGCAGGCTTTCCTGCTGCCTTCAGCCTCAAAACCACCCTTTCCCACTTGGTGCCACGCCAGGCACAAAAATGGCCATATGTCTGGAGACTGGTCCCACACTCAAAGAGCCAGCAGGGAAAACTAGGCCTTCTTCTAAAGCTCTTTGGGAACCGCTTGCGTGGCCCCACAGACCTGGGGGCTGCAGGCTTTCCTGCTGCCTTCAGCCTCAAAACTACCCTGTCCCACTTTAGCGTCGCTCCAGGCACAAAAATGGCCATATGTCTGGAGATTGGTCCCACGCCCAAAGAGGCAGCAGGGAAAACTATGCCTTGTTCTAAAGCTCTTTGGGAACCGCTTGCGTAGCCCCACAGACCTGGGGGCTGCAGGCTTTCCTGGAGCCTTCAGACTCAAAATCACCCTTTCCCACTTGGCGCTGCGCCAGGCACAAAAATGGCAATATGTCTGGAGATTGGTCCCACGCCCAAAGAGCCAGCAGGGAAAACTATGCCTTGTTGTAAAGCTCTTTGGGAAACGCTTGCGTGGCCCCACAGACCTGGGGGCTGCAGGCTTTCCTGCTGTCTTCAGCCTCAAAACCACCCTTTCCCACTTGGCGCCGCGCCAGGCACAAAAATGGCCATATGTCTGGAGACTGGTCCCACGCCCAAAGAGCCAGCAGGGAAAACTATGCCTTGTTCTAAAGCTCGTTGGGAATCGCTTGCGTAGCCCCACAGACCTGGGGTCTGCAGGCTTTCCTGCTGCCTTCAGCCTCAAAACCACCCTTTCCCACTTGGCGCCGCGCCAGGCACAAAAATGGCCATATGTCTGGAGATTGGTCCCACGCCCAAAGAGCCAGCAGGGAAAACTATGCCTTGTTCTAAAGCTCTTTGGGAACCGCTTGCGTAGCCCCACACACCTGTGGGCTGCAGGCTTTCCTGCTGCCTTCAGCCTCAAAACCACCCTTTCCTACTTAGCGCCGCGCCAGGCACAAAAATGGCCATATGTCTGGAGACTGGTCCCACGCCCAAAGAGCCAGCAGGGAAAACTAGGCCTTCTTCTAAAGCTCTTTGGAAACCGCTTGCGTAGCCCCACAGACCTGGGGGCTGCAGGCATTCCTGCTGCCTTCAGCCTCAAACCACCCTGTCCCACTTGGTGCCGCGCCAGGCACAAAAATGGCCATATGTCTGGAGACTGGTCCCACACTCAAAGAGCCAGCAGGGAAAACTATGCCTTGTTCTAAAGCTCTTTGGGAACCGCTTGCGTAGCCCCACGGACCTGGGGGCTGCAGGCTTTCCTGCTGCCTTCAGCCTCAAAATCTCCCTTTCCCACTTGGCGCCACGCCAGGCACAAAAATGGCCATATGTCTGGAGACTGGTCCCACGCCCAAAGAGCCAGCAGGGAAAACTATGCCTTGTTCTAAAGCTCTTTGGGAACCGCTTGCGTAGCCCCACACACCTGGGGGCTGCAGGCATTCCTGCTGCCTTCAGCCTCAAAACCACCCTGTCCCACTTGGTGCCGCACCAGGCACAAAAATGGCCATATGTCTGGAGACTGGTCCCACACTCAAAGAGCCAGCAGGGAAAACTATGCCTTGTTCTAAAGCTCTTTGGGAACCGCTTGCGTAGCCCCACACACCTGGGGGCTGCAGGCTTTCCTGCTGCCTTCAGACTCAAAACCACCCTTTCCCACTTGGCTCCACGCCAGGCACAAAAATGGCCATATGTCTGGAGACTGGTCCCACGCCCAAAGAGCCAGCAGGGAAAACTATGCCTTGTTCTAAAGCTCTTTGGGAACCGCTTGCGTAGCCCCACAGACCTGGGGGCTGCAGGCTTTCCTGCTGCCTTCAGCCTCAAAACCACCCTTTCCCACTTGGCACCACGCCAGGCACAAAAATGGCCATATGTCTGGAGACTGGTCCCACGCCCAAAGAGCCAGCAGGGAAAACTATGCCTTGTTCTAAAGCTCTTTGGGAACCGCTTGCGTAGCCCCACGGACCTCTGGGCTGCAGGATTTCCTGCTGCCTTCAGCCTCAAAACCACCCTTTCCCACTTGGCGCCGCGCCAGGCACAAAAATCTACATATGTCTGGAGATGGGTCCCACGCCCAAAGAGCCAGCAGGGAAAACTATGCCTTGTTCTAAAGCTCTTTGGGAACCGCTTGCGTAGCCCCACACACCTGGGGGCTGCAGGCTTTTCTGGTGCTTTCAGCCTCAAAACCACCCTTTCCAACTTGGCGCCGCGCCAGGCACAAAAATGGCCATATGTCTGGAGACTGGTCCCACGCTCAAAGAGCTAGCAGGGAAAACTAAGCCTTGTTCTAAAGCTCTTTGGGAACCGCTGGCGTGGCCCCACACACCTGGGGGCTGCAGGCTTTCCTGCTGCCTTCAGCCTCAAAACCACCCTGTCCCACTTGGCGCCGCGCCAGCCACAAAAATGGCCATATGCCTGGAGAACTGTCCTATGCCCAAAGAGCCAGCAGGGAAAATTATGCCTTGTTCTAAAGCACTTTGGCAACCGCTTGCGTAGCCCCACACACCTGGGGCCTGCAGGCTTTCCTGGAGCCTTCAGCCTCAAAACCACCCTTTCCCACTTGGCGCCGCGTCAGGCACAAAAATGGCCATATGTCTGGAGATTGGTCCCACGCCCAAAGAGCCAGCAGGGAAAACTATGCCTTGTTCTAAAGCTCTTTGGGAACCGCTTGCGTAGCCCCACACACCTGGGGGCTGCAGGCTTTCCTGCTGCCTTCAGCCTCAAAACCACCCTTTCCCACTTGGCGCCGCGCCAGGCACAAAAATGGCCATATGGCTGGAGACTGGTCCCACGCCCAAAGAGCCAGCAGGGAAAACTATGCCTTGTTCTAAAGCTCTTTGGGAACCGCTGGCGTGGCCCCACACACCTGGGGGCTGCAGGCTTTCCTGCTACCTTAAGCCTCAAAACCACCCTTTCCCACTTGGCGCCGCGCCAGGCACAAAAATGGCCATATGTCTGGTGAATTGTCCTACGCCCAAAGAGCCAGCAGGGAAAACTATGTCTTGTTTTAAAGCTCTTTGGGAACCACTTGTGTGGCCCCACAGACCTGGGGGCTGCAGTGTTTCCTGCTGTCTTCAGCCTCAAAACCACCCTTTCCCACTTGGCGCCGCGCCAGGCACAAAAATGGCCATATGTCTGGAGACTGGTCCCACGCCCAAAGAGCCAGCAGGGAAAACTAGGCCTTGTTCTAAAGGTCTTTGGGAACCGCTTGCGTAGCCCCACACACCTGGGGGCTGCAGGCTTTCCTGCTGCCTTCAGCCTCAAAACCACCCTGTCCCACTTGGCGCCGCGCCAGGCACAAAAATGGCCATATGTCTGGAGACTGGTCCCACGCCCAAAGAGCCAGCAGGGAAAACTATGCCTTGTTCTAAAGCTCTTTGGGAACCGCTTGCGTAGCCCCACACACCTGGGGGCTGCAGGCATTCCTGCTGCCTTCAGCCTCAAAACCACCCTGTCCCACTTGGTGCCGCGCCAGGCACAAAAATGGCCATATGTCTGGAGACTGGTCCCACACTCAAAGAGCCAGCAGGGAAAACTATGCCTTGTTCTAAAGCTCTTTGGGAACCGCTTGCGTAGCCCCACACACCTGGGGGCTGCAGGCTTTCCTGCTGCCTTCAGACTCAAAACCACCCTTTCCCACTTGGCTCCACGCCAGGCACAAAAATGGCCATATGTCTGGAGACTGGTCCCACGCCCAAAGAGCCAGCAGGGAAAACTATGCCTTGTTCTAAAGCTCTTTGGGAACCGCTTGCGTAGCCCCACAGACCTGCGGGCTGCAGGCTTTCCTGCTGCCTTCAGCCTCAAAACCACCCTTTCCCACTTGGCACCACGCCAGGCACAAAAATGGCCATATGTCTGGAGACTGGTCCCACGCCCAAAGAGCCAGCAGGGAAAACTATGCCTTGTTCTAAAGCTCTTTGGGAACCGCTTGCGTAGCCCCACGGACCTCTGGGCTGCAGGATTTCCTGCTGCCTTCAGCCTCAAAACCACCCTTTCCCACTTGGCGCCGCGCCAGGCACAAAAATCTACATATGTCTGGAGATGGGTCCCACGCCCAAAGAGCCAGCAGGGAAAAATATGCCTTGTTCTAAAGCTCTTTGGGAACCGCTTGCGTAGCCCCACACACCTGGGGGCTGCAGGCTTTTCTGGTGCTTTCAGCCTCAAAACCACCCTGTCCCACTTGGCGCCGCGCCAGCCACAAAAATGGCCATATGTCTGGAGACTGGTCCCACGCTCAAAGAGCTAGCAGGGAAAACTAAGCCTTGTTCTAAAGCTCTTTGGGAACCGCTGGCGTGGCCCCACACACCTGGGGGCTGCAGGCTTTCCTGCTGCCTTCAGCCTCAAAACCACCCTGTCCCACTTGGCGCCGCGCCAGCCACAAAAATGGCCATATGCCTGGAGAACTGTCCTATGCCCAAAGAGCCAGCAGGGAAAATTATGCCTTGTTCTAAAGCACTTTGGCAACGGCTTGCGTAGCCCCACACACCTGGGGGCTGCAGGCTTTCCTGCTGCATTCAGCCTCAAAACCACCCTTTCCCACTTGGCACCACGCCAGGCACAAAAATGGCCATATGTCTGGAGACTGGTCCCACGCCCAAAGAGCCAGCAGGGAAAACTTTGGCTTTTTCTAAAGCTCTATGGGAACCGCTTGCGTAGCCCCACACACCTGGGGGCTGCAGGCTTTCCTCCTGCCTTCAGCCTCAAAACCACCCTTTCTCACTTGGCGCCGCGCCAGGCACAAAAATGGCCATATGTCTGGAGTCTGGTCCCACGCCCAAAGAGCCAGCAGGGAAAACTATGCCTTTTCTAAAGCTCTTTGGGAACCGCTTGCGTAGCCCCACACACCTGGGGGCTGCAGGCTTTCCTGGAGCCTTCAGCCTCAAAACCACCCTTTCCCACTTGGCGCCGCGCCAGGCACAAAAATGGCCATATGTCTGGAGTCTGGTCCCACGCCCAAAGAGCCAGCAGGGAAAACTATGCCTTGTTCTAAAGCTCTTTGGGAACCGCTTGCGTAGCCCCACACACCTGGGGGCTGCAGGCTTTCCTGCTGTCTTCAGCCTCAAAACCACCCTTTCCCACTTGGCGCCGCGCCAGGCACAAAAATGGCCATATGTCTGGAGATTGGTCCCACGCCCAAAGAGCCAGCAGGGAAAACTAGGCCTTGTTCTAAAGCTCTTTGGGAACCGCTTGCGTAGCCCCACAGACCTGGGGGCTGCAGGTTTTCCTGGCGCCTTCAGCTTCAAAACCACCCTTTCCCACTTGGCGCTGCGCCAGGCACAAAAATGGCCATATGTCTGGAGACTGGTCCCACGACCAAAGAGCCAGCAGGGAAAAATATGCCTTGTTCTAAAGCTCTTTGGGAACCACTTGCGTAGCCCCACACACCTGGGGGCTGCAGGCTTTCCTGCTGCCTTCAGCCTCAAAACCACCCTTTCCCACTTGGCGCCGCGCCAGGCACAAAAATGGCCATATGTCTGGAGACTGGTCCCACGCCCAAAGAGCCAGCAGGCAAAACTATGCCTTGTTCTAAAGCTCTTTGGGAACCGCTTGCGTAGCCCCACAGACTGCAGGCTGCAGGCTTTCCTGCTGCCTTCAGCCTCAAAACCACCCTTTCCCACTTGGCGCCGCGCCAGGCACAAAAATGGCCATATGTCTGGACACTGGTCCCACGCGCAAAGAGCCAGCAGGCAAAACTATGCCTTGTTCTAAAGCTCTTTGGGAACCGCTTGCGTAGCCCCACGGACCTGGGGGCTGCAGGCTTTCCTGCTGCCTTCAGCCTCAAAACCACCCTTTCCCACTTGGCGCCGCGACAGGCACAAAAATGGCCATATGTCTGGAGACTGGTCCCACGCCCAAAGAGCCAGCAGGGAAAACTATGCCTTGTTCTAAAGCTCTTTGGGAACCGCTTGCCTAGCCCCACAGACCTGGGGTCTGCAGGCTTTCCTGGAGCCTTCAGCCTCAAAACCACCCTTTCCCACTTGGCGCCGCGCCAGGCACAAAAATGGCAATATGTCTGGAGATTGGTCCCACGCCCAAGGAACCAGCAGGGAAAACTATGCCTTGTTCTAAAGCTCTTTGGGAACCGCTTGCGTAGCCCCACGGACCTGGGGGCTGCAGGCTTTCCTGCTGCCTTCAGCCTCAAAACCACCCTTTCCCACTTGGCGCCGCGCCAGGCACAAAAATGGCCATATGTCTGGAGACTGGTCCCACGCCCAAAGAGCCAGCAGGGAATACTATGCCTTGTTCTAAAGCTCTTTGGGAACCGCTTGCGTAGCCCCACACACCTGGGGGCTGCAGGCTTTCCTGCTGCCTTCAGCCTCAAAACCACCCTTTCCCACTTGGCGCCGCGCCAGGCACAAAAATGGCCATATGTCTGGAGACTGGTCCCACGCCCAAAGAGCCAGCAGGCAAAACTGTGGCTTTTTCTAAAGCTTTTTGGGAACCGCTTGCGTAGCCCCACAGACTGCAGGCTGCAGGCTTTCCTGCTGCCTTCAGCCTCAAAACCACCCTTTCCCACTTGGCGCCGCGCCAGGCACAAAAATGGCCATATGTCTGGAGGCTGGTCCCACGCCCAAAGAGCCAGCAGGCAAAACTATGCCTTGTTCTAAAGCTCTTTGGGAACCGCTTGCGTAGCCCCACGGACCTGGGGGCTGCAGGCTTTCCTGCTGCCTTCAGCCTCAAAACCACCCTTTCCCACTTGGCGCCGCTCCAGGCACAAAAATGGCCATATGTCTGGAGACTGGTCCCACGCCCAAAGAGCCAGCAGGGAAAACTATGCCTTGTTCTAAAGCTCTTTGGGAACCGCTTGCCTAGCCCCACACACCTGGGGTCTGCAGGCTTTCCTGGAGCCTTCAGCCTCAAAACCACCCTTTCCCACTTGGCGCCGCGCCAGGCACAAAAATGGCAATATGTCTGGAGATTGGTCCCACGCCCAAGGAACCAGCAGGGAAAACTATGCCTTGTTATAAAGCTCTTTGGGAACCGCTTGCGTAGCCCCACGGACCTGGGGTCTGCAGGCTTTCCTGCTGCCTTCAGCCTCAAAACCACCCTTTCCCACTTGGCGCCGCGCCAGGCACAAAAATGGCCATATGTCTGGAGACTGGTCCCACGCCCAAAGAGCCAGCAGGGAATACTATGCCTTGTTCTAAAGCTCTTTGGGAACCGCTTGCGTAGCCCCACAGACCTGGGGGCTGCAGGCTTTCCTGCTGCCTTCAGCCTCAAAACGACCCTTTCCCACTTGGCGCCGCGCCAGGCACAAAAATGGCCATATGTCTGGAGACTGGTCCCACGCCCAAAGAGCCAGCAGGGAAAACTGTGGCTTTTTCTAAAGCTTTTTGGGAACCGTTTGCGTAGCCCCACAGACAGCGGGCTGCAGGCTTTCCTGCTGCCTTCAGCCTCAAAACCACCCGTTCCCACTTGGCGCCGCGCCAGGCACAAAATTGGCCATATGTCTGGAGACTGGTCCCACACTCAAAGAGCCAGGAGGGAAAACTGTGGCTTTTTCTAAAGCTCTTTGGGAACCGCTTGCTTAGCCCCACACACCTGGGGGCTGCAGGCTTTCCTGCTGCCTTCAGCCTCAAAACCACCCTTTCCCACTTGGCGCCGTGCCAGGCACAAAAATGGCCATATGTCTGGAGATTGGTCCCACGCCCAAAGAGCCAGCAGGGAAAACTAGGCCTTGTTCTAAAGCTCTTTGGGAACCGCTTGCCTAGCCCCACAGACCTGGGGTCTGCAGGCTTTCCTGGAGCCTTCAGCCTCAAAACCACCCTTTCCCACTTGGCGCCGCGCCAGGCACAAAAATGGCAATATGTCTGGAGATTGGTCCCACGCCCAAGGAACCAGCAGGGAAAAATATGCCTTGTTATAAAGCTCTTAGGGAACCGCTTGCGTAGCCCCACGGACCTGGGGTCTGCAGGCTTTCCTGCTGCCTTCAGCCTCAAAACCACCCTTTCCCACTTGGCGCCGCGCCAGGCACAAAAATGGCCATATGTCTGGAGACTGGTCCCACGCCCAAAGAGCCAGCAGGGAATACTATGCCTTGTTCTAAAGCTCTTTGGGAACCGCTTGCGTAGCCCCACAGACCTGGGGGCTGCAGGCTTTCCTGCTGCCTTCAGCCTCAAAACGACCCTTTCCCACTTGGCGCCGCGCCAGGCACAAAAATGGCCATATGTCTGGAGACTGGTCCCACGCCCAAAGAGCCAGCAGGCAAAACTGTGGCTTTTTCTAAAGCTTTTTGGGAACCGCTTGCGTAGCCCCACAGACTGCAGGCTGCAGGCTTTCCTGCTGCCTTCAGCCTCAAAACCACCCTTTCCCACTTGGCGTCGCGCCAGGCACAAAAATGGCCATATGTCTGGAGGCTGGTCCCACGCGCAAAGAGCCAGCAGGCAAAACTATGCCTTGTTCTAAAGCTCTTTGGGAACCGCTTGCGTAGCCCCACGGACCTGGGGGCTGCAGGCTTTCCTGCTGCCTTCAGCCTCAAAACCACCCTTTCCCACTTGGCGCCGCTCCAGGCACAAAAATGGCCATATGTCTGGAGACTGGTCCCACGCCCAAAGAGCCAGCAGGGAAAACTATGCCTTGTTCTAAAGCTCTTTGGGAACCGCTTGCGTAGCCCCACACACCTGGGGCCTGCAGGCTTTCCTGGAGCCTTCAGCCTCAAAACCACCCTTTCCCACTTGGCGCCGCGTCAGGCACAAAAATGGCCATATGTCTGGAGATTGGTCCCACGCCCAAAGAGCCAGCAGGGAAAACTATGCCTTGTTCTAAAGCTCTTTGGGAACCGCTTGCGTAGCCCCACACACCTGGGGGCTGCAGGCTTTCCTGCTGCCTTCAGCCTCAAAACCCCCCTTTCCCACTTGGCGCCGCGCCAGGCACAAAAATGGCCATATGGCTGGAGACTGGTCCCACGCCCAAAGAGCCAGCAGGGAAAACTATGCCTTGTTCTAAAGCTCTTTGGGAACCGCTGGCGTGGCCCCACACACCTGGGGGCTGCAGGCTTTCCTGCTACCTTAAGCCTCAAAACCACCCTTTCCCACTTGGCGCCGCGCCAGGCACAAAAATGGCCATATGTCTGGTGAATTGTCCTACGCCCAAAGAGCCAGCAGGGAAAACTATGTCTTGTTTTAAAGCTCTTTGGGAACCACTTGTGTGGCCCCACAGACCTGGGGGCTGCAGTGTTTCCTGCTGTCTTCAGCCTCAAAACCACCCTTTCCCACTTGGCGCCGCGCCAGGCACAAAAATGGCCATATGTCTGGAGACTGGTCCCACGCCCAAAGAGCCAGCAGGGAAAACTAGGCCTTGTTCTAAAGGTCTTTGGGAACCGCTTGCGTAGCCCCACACACCTGGGGGCTGCAGGCTTTCCTGCTGCCTTCAGCCTCAAAACCACCCTGTCCCACTTGGCGCCGCGCCAGGCACAAAAATGGCCATATGTCTGGAGACTGGTCCCACGCCCAAAGAGCCAGCAGGGAAAACTATGCCTTGTTCTAAAGCTCTTTGGGAACCGCTTGCGTAGCCCCACACACCTGGGGGCTGCAGGCATTCCTGCTGCCTTCAGCCTCAAAACCACCCTGTCCCACTTGGTGCCGCGCCAGGCACAAAAATGGCCATATGTCTGGAGACTGGTCCCACACTCAAAGAGCCAGCAGGGAAAACTATGCCTTGTTCTAAAGCTCTTTGGGAACCGCTTGCGTAGCCCCACACACCTGGGGGCTGCAGGCTTTCCTGCTGCCTTCAGACTCAAAACCACCCTTTCCCACTTGGCTCCACGCCAGGCACAAAAATGGCCATATGTCTGGAGACTGGTCCCACGCCCAAAGAGCCAGCAGGGAAAACTATGCCTTGTTCTAAAGCTCTTTGGGAACCGCTTGCGTAGCCCCACAGACCTGCGGGCTGCAGGCTTTCCTGCTGCCTTCAGCCTCAAAACCACCCTTTCCCACTTGGCACCACGCCAGGCACAAAAATGGCCATATGTCTGGAGACTGGTCCCACGCCCAAAGAGCCAGCAGGGAAAACTATGCCTTGTTCTAAAGCTCTTTGGGAACCGCTTGCGTAGCCCCACGGACCTCTGGGCTGCAGGATTTCCTGCTGCCTTCAGCCTCAAAACCACCCTTTCCCACTTGGCGCCGCGCCAGGCACAAAAATCTACATATGTCTGGAGATGGGTCCCACGCCCAAAGAGCCAGCAGGGAAAAATATGCCTTGTTCTAAAGCTCTTTGGGAACCGCTTGCGTAGCCCCACACACCTGGGGGCTGCAGGCTTTTCTGGTGCTTTCAGCCTCAAAACCACCCTGTCCCACTTGGCGCCGCGCCAGCCACAAAAATGGCCATATGTCTGGAGACTGGTCCCACGCTCAAAGAGCTAGCAGGGAAAACTAAGCCTTGTTCTAAAGCTCTTTGGGAACCGCTGGCGTGGCCCCACACACCTGGGGGCTGCAGGCTTTCCTGGCGCCTTCAGCCTCAAAACCACCCTGTCCCACTTGGCGCCGCGCCAGCCACAAAAATGGCCATATGCCTGGAGAACTGTCCTATGCCCAAAGAGCCAGCAGGGAAAATTATGCCTTGTTCTAAAGCACTTTGGCAACCGCTTGCGTAGCCCCACACACCTGGGGGCTGCAGGCTTTCCTGCTGCATTCAGCCTCAAAACCACCCTTTCCCACTTGGCACCACGCCAGGCACAAAAATGGCCATATGTCTGGAGACTGGTCCCACGCCCAAAGAGCCAGCAGGGAAAACTGTGGCTTTTTCTAAAGCTCTATGGGAACCGCTTGCGTAGCCCCACAGACCTGGGGGCTGCAGGCTTTCCTCCTGCCTTCAGCCTCAAAACCACCCTTTCTCACTTGGCGCCGCGCCAGGCACAAAAATGGCCATATGTCTGGAGTCTGGTCCCACGCCCAAAGAGCCAGCAGGGAAAACTATGCCTTTTCTAAAGCTCTTTGGGAACCGCTTGCGTAGCCCCACACACCTGGGGGCTGCAGGCTTTCCTGCTGCCTTCAGCCTCAAAACCACCCTTTCCCACTTGGCGCCGCGCCAGGCACAAAAATGGCCATATGTCTGGAGTCTGGTCCCACGCCCAAAGAGCCAGCAGGGAAAACTATGCCTTGTTCTAAAGCTCTTTGGGAACCGCTTGCGTAGCCCCACACACCTGGGGGCTGCAGGCTTTCCTGGAGCATTCAGCCTCAAAACCACCCTTTCCCACTTGGCGCCGCGCCAGGCACAAAAATGGCCATATGTCTGGAGATTGGTCCCACGCCCAAAGAGCCAGCAGGGAAAACTATGCCTTGTTCTAAAGCTCTTTGGGAACCGCTTGCGTAGCCCCACAGACCTGGGGGCTGCAGGTTTTCCTGGCGCCTTCAGCTTCAAAACCACCCTTTCCCACTTGGCGCTGCGCCAGGCACAAAAATGGCCATATGTCTGGAGACTGGTCCCACGCCCAAAGAGCCAGCAGGGAAAAATATGCCTTGTTCTAAAGCTCTTTGGGAACCACTTGCGTAGCCCCACACACCTGGGGGCTGCAGGCTTTCCTGCTGCCTTCAGCCTCAAAACCACCCTTTCCCACTTGGCGCCGCGCCAGGCACAAAAATGGCCATATGTCTGGAGACTGGTCCCACGCCCAAAGAGCCAGCAGGCAAAACTATGCCTTGTTCTAAAGCTCTTTGGGAACCGCTTGCGTAGCCCCACAGACTGCAGGCTGCAGGCTTTCCTGCTGCCTTCAGCCTCAAAACCACCCTTTCCCACTTGGCGCCGCGCCAGGCACAAAAATGGCCATATGTCTGGACACTGGTCCCACGCGCAAAGAGCCAGCAGGCAAAACTATGCCTTGTTCTAAAGCTCTTTGGGAACCGCTTGCGTAGCCCCACGGACCTGGGGGCTGCAGGCTTTCCTGCTGCCTTCAGCCTCAAAACCACCCTTTCCCACTTGGCGCCGCGACAGGCACAAAAATGGCCATATGTCTGGAGACTGGTCCCACGCCCAAAGAGCCAGCAGGGAAAACTATGCCTTGTTCTAAAGCTCTTTGGGAACCGCTTGCCTAGCCCCACAGACCTGGGGTCTGCAGGCTTTCCTGGAGCCTTCAGCCTCAAAACCACCCTTTCCCACTTGGCGCCGCGCCAGGCACAAAAATGGCAATATGTCTGGAGATTGGTCCCACGCCCAAGGAACCAGCAGGGAAAACTATGCCTTGTTATAAAGCTCTTTGGGAACCGCTTGCGTAGCCCCACGGACCTGGGGTCTGCAGGCTTTCCTGCTGCCTTCAGCCTCAAAACCACCCTTTCCCACTTGGCGCCGCGCCAGGCACAAAAATGGCCATATGTCTGGAGACTGGTCCCACGCCCAAAGAGCCAGCAGGGAATACTATGCCTTGTTCTAAAGCTCTTTGGGAACCGCTTGCGTAGCCCCACAGACCTGGGGGCTGCAGGCTTTCCTGCTGCCTTCAGCCTCAAAACCACCCTTTCCCACTTGGCGCCGCGCCAGGCACAAAAATGGCCATATGTCTGGAGACTGGTCCCACGCCCAAAGAGCCAGCAGGCAAAACTGTGGCTTTTTCTAAAGCTTTTTGGGAACCGCTTGCGTAGCCCCACAGACTGCAGGCTGCAGGCTTTCCTGCTGCCTTCAGCCTCAAAACCACCCTTTCCCACTTGGCGCCGCGCCAGGCACAAAAATGGCCATATGTCTGGAGGCTGGTCCCACGCGCAAAGAGCCAGCAGGCAAAACTATGCCTTGTTCTAAAGCTCTTTGGGAACCGCTTGCGTAGCCCCACGGACCTGGGGGCTGCAGGCTTTCCTGCTGCCTTCAGCCTCAAAACCACCCTTTCCCACTTGGCGCCGCTCCAGGCACAAAAATGGCCATATGTCTGGAGACTGGTCCCACGCCCAAAGAGCCAGCAGGGAAAACTATGCCTTGTTCTAAAGCTCTTTGGGAACCGCTTGCCTAGCCCCACACACCTGGGGTCTGCAGGCTTTCCTGCTGCCTTCAGCCTCAAAACCACCCTTTCCCACTTGGCGCCGCACCAGGCACAAAAATGGCAATATGTCTGGAGATTGGTCCCACGCCCAAGGAACCAGCAGGGAAAACTATGCCTTGTTATAAAGCTCTTTGGGAACCGCTTGCGTAGCCCCACGGACCTGGGGTCTGCAGGCTTTCCTGCTGCCTTCAGCCTCAAAACCACCCTTTCCCACTTGGCGCCGCGCCAGGCACAAAAATGGCCATATGTCTGGAGACTGGTCCCACGCCCAAAGAGCCAGCAGGGAATACTATGCCTTGTTCTAAAGCTCTTTGGGAACCGCTTGCGTAGCCCCACAGACCTGGGGGCTGCAGGCTTTCCTGCTGCCTTCAGCCTCAAAACGACCCTTTCCCACTTGGCGCCGCGCCAGGCACAAAAATGGCCATATGTCTGGAGACTGGTCCCACGCCCAAAGAGCCAGCAGGGAAAACTGTGGCTTTTTCTAAAGCTTTTTGGGAACCGTTTGCGTAGCCCCACAGACAGCGGGCTGCAGGCTTTCCTGCTGCCTTCAGCCTCAAAACCACCCGTTCCCACTTGGCGCCGCGCCAGGCACAAAATTGGCCATATGTCTGGAGACTGGTCCCACACTCAAAGAGCCAGGAGGGAAAACTGTGGCTTTTTCTAAAGCTCTTTGGGAACCGCTTGCTTAGCCCCACACACCTGGGGGCTGCAGGCTTTCCTGCTGCCTTCAGCCTCAAAACCACCCTTTCCCACTTGGCGCCGTGCCAGGCACAAAAATGGCCATATGTCTGGAGATTGGTCCCACGCCCAAAGAGCCAGCAGGGAAAACTAGGCCTTGTTCTAAAGCTCTTTGGGAACCGCTTGCCTAGCCCCACAGACCTGGGGTCTGCAGGCTTTCCTGGAGCCTTCAGCCTCAAAACCACCCTTTCCCACTTGGCGCCGCGCCAGGCACAAAAATGGCAATATGTCTGGAGATTGGTCCCACGCCCAAGGAACCAGCAGGGAAAACTATGCCTTGTTATAAAGCTCTTTGGGAACCGCTTGCGTAGCCCCACGGACCTGGGGGCTGCAGGCTTTCCTGCTGCCTTCAGCCTCAAAACCACCCTTTCCCACTTGGCGCCGCGCCAGGCACAAAAATGGCCATATGTCTGGAGACTGGTCCCACGCCCAAAGAGCCAGCAGGGAATACTATGCCTTGTTCTAAAGCTCTTTGGGAACCGCTTGCGTAGCCCCACAGACCTGGGGGCTGCAGGCTTTCCTGCTGCCTTCAGCCTCAAAACGACCCTTTCCCACTTGGCGCCGCGCCAGGCACAAAAATGGCCATATGTCTGGAGACTGGTCCCACGCCCAAAGAGCCAGCAGGCAAAACTGTGGCTTTTTCTAAAGCTTTTTGGGAACCGCTTGCGTAGCCCCACAGACTGCAGGCTGCAGGCTTTCCTGCTGCCTTCAGCCTCAAAACCACCCTTTCCCACTTGGCGCCGCGCCAGGCACAAAAATGGCCATATGTCTGGAGGCTGGTCCCACGCGCAAAGAGCCAGCAGGCAAAACTATGCCTTGTTCTAAAGCTCTTTGGGAACCGCTTGCGTAGCCCCACGGACCTGGGGGCTGCAGGCTTTCCTGCTGCCTTCAGCCTCAAAACCACCCTTTCCCACTTGGCGCCGCTCCAGGCACAAAAATGGCCATATGTCTGGAGACTGGTCCCACGCCCAAAGAGCCAGCAGGGAAAACTATGCCTTGTTCTAAAGCTCTTTGGGAACCGCTTGCCTAGCCCCACACACCTGGGGTCTGCAGGCTTTCCTGGAGCCTTCAGCCTCAAAACCACCCTTTCCCACTTGGCGCCGCGCCAGGCACAAAAATGGCAATATGTCTGGAGATTGGTCCCACGCCCAAGGAACCAGCAGGGAAAACTATGCCTTGTTATAAAGCTCTTTGGGAACCGCTTGCGTAGCCCCACGGACCTGGGGTCTGCAGGCTTTCCTGCTGCCTTCAGCCTCAAAACCACCCTTTCCCACTTGGCGCCGCGCCAGGCACAAAAATGGCCATATGTCTGGAGACTGGTCCCACGCCCAAAGAGCCAGCAGGGAATACTATGCCTTGTTCTAAAGCTCTTTGGGAACCGCTTGCGTAGCCCCACAGACCTGGGGGCTGCAGGCTTTCCTGCTGCCTTCAGCCTCAAAACGACCCTTTCCCACTTGGCGCCGCGCCAGGCACAAAAATGGCCATATGTCTGGAGACTGGTCCCACGCCCAAAGAGCCAGCAGGGAAAACTGTGGCTTTTTCTAAAGCTTTTTGGGAACCGTTTGCGTAGCCCCACAGACAGCGGGCTGCAGGCTTTCCTGCTGCCTTCAGCCTCAAAACCACCCGTTCCCACTTGGCGCCGCGCCAGGCACAAAATTGGCCATATGTCTGGAGAGTGGTCCCACACTCAAAGAGCCAGGAGGGAAAACTGTGGCTTTTTCTAAAGCTCTTTGGGAACCGCTTGCTTAGCCCCACACACCTGGGGGCTGCAGGCTTTCCTGCTGCCTTCAGCCTCAAAACCACCCTTTCCCACTTGGCGCCGTGCCAGGCACAAAAATGGCCATATGTCTGGAGATTGGTCCCACGCCCAAAGAGCCAGCAGGGAAAACTAGGCCTTGTTCTAAAGCTCTTTGCAACCGCTTGCGTAGCCCCACGGACCTGGGGGCTGCAGGCTTTCCTGCTGCCTTCAGCCTCAAAACCACCCTTTCCCACTTGGCGCTGCGCCAGGCACAAAAATTGCCATATGTCTTGAGTCTGGTCCCACGCCCAAAGAGCCAGCAGGGAAAACTATGCCTTGTTCTAAAGCTCTTTGGCAACCGCTTGCGTAGCCCCACAGACCTGGGGGCTGCAGGCTTTCCTGCTGCCTTCAGCCTCAAAACCACCCTTTCCCACTTGGCGCCGCGCCAGGCACAAAAATGGCCATATGTCTGGAGACTGGTCCCACGCCCAAAGAGCCAGCAGGGAAAACTATGCCTTGTTCTAAAGCTCTTTGGGAACCGCTTGCGTAGCCCCACAGACCTGGGGGCTGCAGGCTTTCCTGCTGCCTTCAGCCTCAAAACCACCCTTTCCCACTTGGCGCCGCGCCAGGCACAAAAATGGCCATATGGCTGGAGACTGGTCCCACGCCCAAAGAGCCAGCAGGGGAAAATATGCCTTGTTTTAAAGCTCTTTGGGAACCGCTTGCGTGGCCCCACAGACCTGGGGGCTGCAGGCATTCCTGCTGCCTTCAGCCTCAAAACCACCCTGTCCCACTTGGCGCCGCGCCAGGCACAAAAATGGCCATATGTCTGGAGACTGGTCCCACGCCCAAAGAGCCAGCAGGGAAAACTATGCCTTGTTCTAAAGCTCTTTGGGAACCGCTTGCGTAGCCCCACACACCTGGGGGCTGCAGGCTTTCCTGCTGCCTTCAGCCTCAAAACCACCCTGTCCCACTCTGGCGTCGCTCCAACCACAATAATGGCCATATGTCTGGACATTGGTCCCACGCCCAAAGAGCCAGCAGGGAAAACTATGCCTTGTTCTAAAGCTCTTTGGGAACCGCTTGCGTAGCCCCACACACCTGGGGGCTGCAGGCTTTCCTGCTGCCTTCAGCCTCAAAACCACCCTTTCCCACTTGGCGCCGCGCCAGGCACAAAAAAGGCCATATGGCTGGAGACTGGTCCCACGCCCAAAGAGCCAGCAGGGAAAACTATGCCTTGTTCTAAAGCTCTTTGGGAACCGCTTGCGTAGCCCCACACACCTGGGGGCTGCAGGCTTTCCTGCTGCCTTCAGCCTCAAAACCACCCTTTCCCACTTGGCGCCGCGCCAGGCACAAAAATGGCCATATGTCTGGAGACTGGTCCCACGCCCAAAGAGCCAGCAGGGAAAACTATGTCTTGTTGTAAAGCTCTTTGGGAACCGCTTGTGTGGCCCCACAGACCTGGGGGCTGCAGGCTTTCCTGCTGCCTTCAGCCTCAAAACCACCCTTTCCCACTTGGCGCCGCGCCAGGCACAAAAATGGCCATATGTCTGGAGACTGGTCCCACGCCCAAAGAGCCAGCAGGGAAAACTAGGCCTTGTTCTAAAGCTCTTTGGGAACCGCTTGCGTAGCCCCACACACCTGGGGGCTGCAGGCTTTCCTGCTGCCTTCAGCCTCAAAACCACCCTTTCCCACTTGGCGCAGCGCCCGGCACAAAAATGGCCATATGTCTGGAGACTGGTCCCACGCCCAAAGAGCCAGCAGGGAAAACTGTGGCTTTTTCTAAAGCTCTTTGGGAACCGTTTGCGTAGCCCCACAGACAGCGGGCTGCAGGCTTTCCTGCTGCCTTCAGCCTCAAAACCACCCGTTCCCACTTAGCGCCGCGCCAGGCACAAAAATGGCCATATGTCTGGAGACTGGTCCCACACTCAAAGAGCCAGGAGGGAAAACTGTGGCTTTTTCTAAAGCTCTTTGGGAACCGCTTGCTTAGCCCCACACACCTGGGGGCTGCAGGCTTTCCTGCTGCCTTCAGCCTCAAAACTTCCCTTTCCCACTTGGCGCCGTGCCAGGCACAAAAATGGCAATATGTCTGGAGACTGGTCCCACGCCCAAAGAGCCAGCAGGGAAAACTATGCCTTGTTCTAAAGCTCTTTGCAACCGCTTGCGTAGCCCCACGGACCTGGGGGCTGCAGGCTTTCCTGCTGCCTTCAGCCTCAAAACCACCCTTTCCCACTTGGCGCTGCGCCAGGCACAAAAATGGTCATATGTCTTGGGTCTGGTCCCACGCCCAAAGAGCCAGCAGGGAAAACTATGCCTTGTTCTAAAGCTCTTTGGCAACCGCTTGCGTAGCCCCACACACCTGGGGGCTGCAGGCTTTCCTGCTGCCTTCAGCCTCAAAACCACCCTTTCCCACTTGGCGCCGCGCCAGGCACAAAAATGGCCATATGTCTGGAGACTGGTCCCACGCCCAAAGAGCCAGCAGGGAAAACTATGCCTTGTTCTAAAGCTCTTTGGGAACCGCTTGCGTAGCCCCACAGACCTGGGGGCTGCAGGCTTTCCTGGCGCCTTCAGCCTCAAAACCACCCTTTCCCACTTGGCGCCGCGCCAGGCACAAAAATGGCCATATGTCTGGAGACTGGTCCCACGCCCAAAGAGCCAGCAGGGGAAAATATGCCTTGTTTTAAAGCTCTTTGGGAACCGCTTGCGTGGCCCCACAGACCTGGGGGCTGCAGGCTTTCCTGCTGCCTTCAGGCTCAAAACCACCCTGTCCCACTTGGCGCCACGCCAGGCACAAAAATGGCCATATGTCTGGAGACTGGTCCACGCCCAAAGAGCCAGCAGGGAAAACTATGCCTTGTTCTAAAGCTCTTTGGGAACCGCTTGCGTAGCCCCACACACCTGGGGGCTGCAGGCTTTCCTGCTGCCTTCAGCCTCAAAACCACCCTGTCCCACTCTGGCGTCGCTCCAACACAATAATGGCCATATGTCTGGACATTGGTCCCACGCCCAAAGAGCCAGCAGGGAAAACTATGCCTTGTTCTAAAGCTCTTTGGGAACCGCTTGCGTGGCCCCACACACCTGGGGGCTGCAGGCTTTCCTGCTGCCTTCAGCCTCAAAACCACCCTTTCCCACTTGGCGCCGCGCCAGGCACAAAAAAGGCCATATCTCTGGAGACTGGTCCCACGCCCAAAGAGCCAGCAGGGAAAACTATGCCTTGTTCTAAAGCTCTTTGGGAACCGCTTGCGTAGCCCCACAGACCTGGGGGCTGCAGGCTTTCCTGCTGCCTTCAGCCTCAAAACCACCCTTTCCCACTTGGCGCCGCGCCAGGCACAAAAAAGGCCATATGGCTGGAGACTGGTCCCACGCCCAAAGAGCCAGCAGGGAAAACTATGCCTTGTTCTAAAGCTCTTTGGGAACCGCTTGCGTAGCCCCACACACCTGGGGGCTGCAGGCTTTCCTGCTGCCTTCAGCCTCAAAACCACCCTTTCCCACTTGGCGCCGCGCCAGGCACAAAAATGGCCATATGTCTGGAGACTGGTCCCACGCCCAAAGAGCCAGCAGGGAAAACTATGCCTTGTTGTAAAGCTCTTTGGGAACCGCTTGTGTGGCCCCACAGACCTGGGGGCTGCAGGCTTTCCTGCTGCCTTCAGCCTCAAAACCACCCTTTCCCACTTGGCGCCGCGCCAGGCACAAAAATGGCCATATGGATGGAGACTGGTCCCACGCCCAAAGAGCCAGCAGGGAAAACTATGCCTTGTTCTAAAGCTCTTTGGGAACCGCTTGCGTAGCCCCACACACCTGGGGGCTGCAGGCTTTCCTGCTGCCTTCAGCCTCAAAACCACCCTTTCCCACTTGGCGCAGCGCCCGGCACAAAAATGGCCATATGTCTGGAGACTGGTCCCACGCCCAAAGAGCCAGCAGGGAAAACTGTGGCTTTTTCTAAAGCTCTTTGGGAACCGTTTGCGTAGCCCCACAGACAGCGGGCTGCAGGCTTTCCTGCTGCCTTCAGCCTCAAAACCACCCGTTCCCACTTAGCGCCGCGCCAGGCACAAAAATGGCCATATGTCTGGAGACTGGTCCCACACTCAAAGAGCCAGGAGGGAAAACTGTGGCTTTTTCTAAAGCTCTTTGGGAACCGCTTGCGTAGCCCCACACACCTGGGGGCTGCAGGCTTTCCTGCTGCCTTCAGCCTCAAAACCACCCTTTCCCACTTGGCGCCGTGCCAGGCACAAAAATGGCAATATGTCTGGAGACTGGTCCCACGCCCAAAGAGCCAGCAGGGAAAACTATGCCTTGTTCTAAAGCTCTTTGCAACCGCTTGCGTAGCCCCACGCACCTGGGGGCTGCAGGCTTTCCTGCTGCCTTCAGCCTCAAAACCACCCTTTCCCACTTGGCGCTGCGCCAGGCACAAAAATGGCCATATGTCTTGAGTCTGGTCCCACGCCCAAAGAGCCAGCAGGGAAAACTATGCCTTGTTCTAAAGCTCTTTGGCAACCGCTTGCGTAGCCCCACACACCTGGGGGCTGCAGGCTTTCCTGCTGCCTTCAGCCTCAAAACCACCCTTTCCCACTTGGCGCCGCGCCAGGCACAAAAATGGCCATATGTCTGGAGACTGGTCCCACGCCCAAAGAGCCAGCAGGGAAAACTATGCCTTGTTCTAAAGCTCTTTGGGAACCGCTTGCGTAGCCCCACAGACCTGGGGGCTGCAGGCTTTCCTGGCGCCTTCAGCCTCAAAACCACCCTTTCCCACTTGGCACCACGCCAGGCACAAAAATGGCCATATGTCTGGAGACTGGTCCCACGCCCAAAGAGCCAGCAGGGGAAAATATGCCTTGTTTTAAAGCTCTTTGGGAACCGCTTGCGTGGCCCCACAGACCTGGGGGCTGCAGGCTTTCCTGCTGCCTTCAGGCTCAAAACCACCCTGTCCCACTTGTCGCCACGCCAGGCACAAAAATGGCCATATGTCTGGAGACTGGTCCACGCCCAAAGAGCCAGCAGGGAAAACTATGCCTTGTTCTAAAGCTCTTTGGGAACCGCTTGCGTAGCCCCACACACCTGGGGGCTGCAGGCTTTCCTGCTGCCTTCAGCCTCAAAACCACCCTGTCCCACTCTGGCGTCGCTCCAACACAATAATGGCCATATGTCTGGACATTGGTCCCACGCCCAAAGAGCCAGCAGGGAAAACTATGCCTTGTTCTAAAGCTCTTTGGGAACCGCTTGCGTGGCCCCACACACCTGGGGGCTGCAGGCTTTCCTGCTGCCTTCAGCCTCAAAACCACCCTTTCCCACTTGGCGCCGCGCCAGGCACAAAAAAGGCCATATTTCTGGAGACTGGTCCCACGCCCAAAGAGCCAGCAGGGAAAACTATGCCTTGTTCTAAAGCTCTTTGGGAACCGCTTGCGTAGCCCCACACACCTGGGGGCTGCAGGCTTTCCTGCTGCCTTCAGCCTCAAAACCACCCTTTCCCACTTGGCGCCGCGCCAGGCACAAAAAAGGCCATATGTCTGGAGACTGGTCCCACGCCCAAAGAGCCAGCAGGGAAAACTATGCCTTGTTCTAAAGCTCTTTGGGAACCGCTTGCGTAGCCCCACACACCTGGGGGCTGCAGGCTTTCCTGCTGCCTTCAGCCTCAAAACCACCCTTTCCCACTTGGCGCAGCGCCCGGCACAAAAATGGCCATATGTCTGGAGACTGGTCCCACGCCCAAAGAGCCAGCAGGGAAAACTGTGGCTTTTTCTAAAGCTCTTTGGGAACCGTTTGCGTAGCCCCACAGACAGCGGGCTGCAGGCTTTCCTGCTGCCTTCAGCCTCAAAACCACCCGTTCCCACTTAGCGCCGCGCCAGGCACAAAAATGGCCATATGTCTGGAGACTGGTCCCACACTCAAAGAGCCAGGAGGGAAAACTGTGGCTTTTTCTAAAGCTCTTTGGGAACCGCTTGCTTAGCCCCACACACCTGGGGGCTGCAGGCTTTCCTGCTGCCTTCAGCCTCAAAACCACCCTTTCCCACTTGGCGCCGTGCCAGGCACAAAAATGGCAATATGTCTGGAGACTGGTCCCACGCCCAAAGAGCCAGCAGGGAAAACTATGCCTTGTTCTAAAGCTCTTTGCAACCGCTTGCGTAGCCCCACGGACCTGGGGGCTGCAGGCTTTCCTGCTGCCTTCAGCCTCAAAACCACCCTTTCCCACTTGGCGCTGCGCCAGGCACAAAAATGGCCATATGTCTTGAGTCTGGTCCCACGCCCAAAGAGCCAGCAGGGAAAACTATGCCTTGTTCTAAAGCTCTTTGGCAACCGCTTGCGTAGCCCCACACACCTGGGGGCTGCAGGCTTTCCTGCTGCCTTCAGCCTCAAAACCACCCTTTCCCACTTGGCGCCGCGCCAGGCACAAAAATGGCCATATGTCTGGAGACTGGTCCCACGCCCAAAGAGCCAGCAGGGAAAACTATGCCTTGTTCTAAAGCTCTTTGGGAACCGCTTGCGTAGCCCCACAGACCTGGGGGCTGCAGGCTTTCCTGGCGCCTTCAGCCTCAAAACCACCCTTTCCCACTTGGCACCACGCCAGGCACAAAAATGGCCATATGTCTGGAGACTGGTCCCACGCCCAAAGAGCCAGCAGGGGAAAATATGCCTTGTTTTAAAGCTCTTTGGGAACCGCTTGCGTGGCCCCACAGACCTGGGGGCTGCAGGCTTTCCTGCTGCCTTCAGGCTCAAAACCACCCTGTCCCACTTGGCGCCACGCCAGGCACAAAAATGGCCATATGTCTGGAGACTGGTCCACGCCCAAAGAGCCAGCAGGGAAAACTATGCCTTGTTCTAAAGCTCTTTGGGAACCGCTTGCGTAGCCCCACGGACCTGGGGGCTGCAGGCTTTCCTGCTGCCTTCAGCCTCAAAACCACCCTGTCCCACTCTGGCGTCGCTCCAACACAATAATGGCCATATGTCTGGACATTGGTCCCACGCCCAAAGAGCCAGCAGGGAAAACTATGCCTTGTTCTAAAGCTCTTTGGGAACCGCTTGCGTGGCCCCACAGACCTGGGGGCTGCAGGCTTTCCTGCTGCCTTCAGCCTCAAAACCACCCTTTCCCACTTGGCGCCGCGCCAGGCACAAAAAAGGCCATATCTCTGGAGACTGGTCCCACGCCCAAAGAGCCAGCAGGGAAAACTATGCCTTGTTCTAAAGCTCTTTGGGAACCGCTTGCGTAGCCCCACACACCTGGGGGCTGCAGGCTTTCCTGCTGCCTTCAGCCTCAAAACCACCCTGTCCCACTCTGGCGTCGCTCCAACACAATAATGGCCATATGTCTGGACATTGGTCCCACGCCCAAAGAGCCAGCAGGGAAAACTATGCCTTGTTCTAAAGCTCTTTGGGAACCGCTTGCGTGGCCCCACACACCTGGGGGCTGCAGGCTTTCCTGCTGCCTTCAGCCTCAAAACCACCCTTTCCCACTTGGCGCCGCGCCAGGCACAAAAAAGGCCATATCTCTGGAGACTGGTCCCACGCCCAAAGAGCCAGCAGGGAAAACTATGCCTTGTTCTAAAGCTCTTTGGGAACCGCTTGCGTAGCCCCACACACCTGGGGGCTGCAGGCTTTCCTGCTGCCTTCAGCCTCAAAACCACCCTTTCCCACTTGGCGCCGCGCCAGGCACAAAAAAGGCCATATGTCTGGAGACTGGTCCCACGCCCAAAGAGCCAGCAGGGAAAACTATGCCTTGTTCTAAAGCTCTTTGGGAACCGCTTGCGTAGCCCCACACACCTGGGGGCTGCAGGCTTTCCTGCTGCCTTCAGCCAAAAAACCACCCTTTCCCACTTGGCGCAGCGCCCGGCACAAAAATGGCCATATGTCTGGAGACTGGTCCCACGCCCAAAGAGCCAGCAGGGAAAACTGTGGCTTTTTCTAAAGCTCTTTGGGAACCGTTTGCGTAGCCCCACAGACAGCGGGCTGCAGGCTTTCCTGCTGCCTTCAGCCTCAAAACCACCCGTTCCCACTTAGCGCCGCGCCAGGCACAAAAATGGCCATATGTCTGGAGACTGGTCCCACACTCAAAGAGCCAGGAGGGAAAACTGTGGCTTTTTCTAAAGCTCTTTGGGAACCGCTTGCTTAGCCCCACACACCTGGGGGCTGCAGGCTTTCCTGCTGCCTTCAGCCTCAAAACCACCCTTTCCCACTTGGCGCCGTGCCAGGCACAAAAATGGCAATATGTCTGGAGACTGGTCCCACGCCCAAAGAGCCAGCAGGGAAAACTATGCCTTGTTCTAAAGCTCTTTGCAACCGCTTGCGTAGCCCCACGGACCTGGGGGCTGCAGGCTTTCCTGCTGCCTTCAGCCTCAAAACCACCCTTTCCCACTTGGCGCTGCGCCAGGCACAAAAATGGCCATATGTCTTGAGTCTGGTCCCACGCCCAAAGAGCCAGCAGGGAAAACTATGCCTTGTTCTAAAGCTCTTTGGCAACCGCTTGCGTAGCCCCACACACCTGGGGGCTGCAGGCTTTCCTGCTGCCTTCAGCCTCAAAACCACCCTTTCCCACTTGGCGCCGCGCCAGGCACAAAAATGGCCATATGTCTGGAGACTGGTCCCACGCCCAAAGAGCCAGCAGGGAAAACTATGCCTTGTTCTAAAGCTCTTTGGGAACCGCTTGCGTAGCCCCACAGACCTGGGGGCTGCAGGCTTTCCTGGCGCCTTCAGCCTCAAAACCACCCTTTCCCACTTGGCACCACGCCAGGCACAAAAATGGCCATATGTCTGGAGACTGGTCCCACGCCCAAAGAGCCAGCAGGGGAAAATATGCCTTGTTTTAAAGCTCTTTGGGAACCGCTTGCGTGGCCCCACAGACCTGGGGGCTGCAGGCTTTCCTGCTGCCTTCAGGCTCAAAACCACCCTGTCCCACTTGGCGCCACGCCAGGCACAAAAATGGCCATATGTCTGGAGACTGGTCCACGCCCAAAGAGCCAGCAGGGAAAACTATGCCTTGTTCTAAAGCTCTTTGGGAACCGCTTGCGTAGCCCCACGGACCTGGGGGCTGCAGGCTTTCCTGCTGCCTTCAGCCTCAAAACCACCCTGTCCCACTCTGGCGTCGCTCCAACACAATAATGGCCATATGTCTGGACATTGGTCCCACGCCCAAAGAGCCAGCAGGGAAAACTATGCCTTGTTCTAAAGCTCTTTGGGAACCGCTTGCGTGGCCCCACACACCTGGGGGCTGCAGGCTTTCCTGCTGCCTTCAGCCTCAAAACCACCCTTTCCCACTTGGCGCCGCGCCAGGCACAAAAAAGGCCATATCTCTGGAGACTGGTCCCACGCCCAAAGAGCCAGCAGGGAAAACTATGCCTTGTTCTAAAGCTCTTTGGGAACCGCTTGCGTAGCCCCACACACCTGGGGGCTGCAGGCTTTCCTGCTGCCTTCAGCCTCAAAACCACCCTTTCCTACTTGGCGCCGCGCCAGGCACAAAAATGGCCATATGTCTGGAGACTGGTCCCACGCCCAAAGAGCCAGCAGGGAAAAATATGCCTTGTTCTAAAGCTCTTTGGGAACCGCTTGCGTAGCCCCACACACCTGGGGGCTGCAGGCTTTCCTGGCGCCTTCAGCCTCAAAACCACCCTTTCCCACT
The DNA here is from genome assembly GCF_964199755.1 of Larus michahellis. Taxonomy (NCBI): domain Eukaryota; kingdom Metazoa; phylum Chordata; class Aves; order Charadriiformes; family Laridae; genus Larus; species Larus michahellis. The sequence goes on along the minus strand of NW_027436175.1, from coordinate 116,529 downwards.
TGGCGCCGCGCCAGGCACAAAAATGGCCATATGTCTGGAGACTGGTCCCACGCCCAAAGAGCCAGCAGGGGAAAATATGCCTTGTTTTAAAGCTCTTTGGGAACCGCTTGCGTGGCCCCACAGACCTGGGGGCTGCAGGCTTTCCTGCTGCCTTCAGCCTCAAAACCACCCTGTCCCACTTGGCGCCACGCCAGGCATAAAAATCGCCATATGTCTGGAGATTGGTCCCACGCCCAAAGAGCCAGCAGGGAAAACTATGCCTTGTTGTAAAGCTCTATGGGAACCGCTTGTGTGGCCCCACAGACCTGGGGGCTGCAGGCTTTCCTGCTGCCTTCAGCCTCAAAACCACCCTTTCCCACTTGGCGCCGCGCCAGGCACAAAAATGGCCATATGTCTGGAGACTGGTCCACGCCCAAAGAGCCAGCAGGGAAAACTATGCCTTGTTCTAAAGCTCTTTGGGAACCGCTTGCGTAGCCCCACACACCTGGGGGCTGCAGGCTTTCCTGCTGCCTTCAGCCTCAAAACCACCCTGTCCCACTCTGGCGTCGCTCCAAGCACAATAATGGCCATATGTCTGGACATTGGTCCCACGCCCAAAGAGCCAGCAGGGAAAACTATGCCTTGTTCTAAAGCTCTTTGGGAACCGCTTGCGTAGCCCCACGGACCTGGGGGCTGCAGGCTTTCCTGCTGCCTTCAGCCTCAAAACCACCCTTTCCCACTTAGCGCCGCGCCAGGCACAAAAAAGGCCATATGTCTGGAGACTGGTCCCACGCCCAAAGAGCCAGCAGGGAAAACTATGCCTTGTTCTAAAGCTCTTTGGGAACCGCTTGCGTAGCCCCACACACCTGGGGGCTGCAGGCTTTCCTGCTGCCTTCAGCCTCAAAACCACCCTTTCCCACTTGGGGCCGCGCCAGGCACAAAAATGGCCATATGTCTGGAGACTGGTCCCACGCCCAAAGAGCCAGCAGGGAAAACTATGCCTTGTTCTAAAGGTCTTTGGGAACCGCTTGCGTAGCCCCACACACCTGGGGGCTGCAGGCTTTCCTGGCGCCTTCAGCCTCAAAACCACCCTTTCCCACTTGGCGCCGCGCCAGGCACAAAAATGGCCATATGTCTGGAGACTGGTCCCACGCCCAAAGAGCCAGCAGGGGAAAATATGCCTTGTTTTAAAGCTCTTTGGGAACCGCTTGCGTAGCCCCACAGACCTGGGGGCTGCAGGCTTTCCTGCTGCCTTCAGCCTCAAAACCACCCTGTCCCACTTGGCGCCGCGCCAGGCACAAAAATGGCCATATGTCTGGAGACTGGTCCACGCCCAAAGAGCCAGCAGGGAAAACTATGCCTTGTTCTAAAGCTCTTTGGGAACCGCTTGCGTAGCCCCACACACCTGGGGGCTGCAGGCTTTCCTGCTGCCTTCAGCCTCAAAACCACCCTGTCCCACTCTGGCGTCGCTCCAAGCACAATAATGGCCATATGTCTGGACATTGGTCCCACGCCCAAAGAGCCAGCAGGGAAAACTATGCCTTGTTCTAAAGCTCTTTGGGAACCGCTTGCGTGGCCCCACGGACCTGGGGGCTGCAGGCTTTCCTGCTGCCTTCAGCCTCAAAACCACCCTTTCCCACTTAGCGCCGCGCCAGGCACAAAAAAGGCCATATGTCTGGAGACTGGTCCCACGCCCAAAGAGCCAGCAGGGAAAACTATGCCTTGTTCTAAAGCTCTTTGGGAACCGCTTGCGTAGCCCCACACACCTGGGGGCTGCAGGCTTTCCTGCTGCCTTCAGCCTCAAAACCACCCTTTCCCACTTGGCGCCGCGCCAGGCACAAAAATGGCCATATGTCTGGAGACTGGTCCCACGCCCAAAGAGCCAGCAGGGAAAACTATGCCTTGTTCTAAAGCTCTTTGGGAACCCCTTGCGTAGCCCCACACACCTGGGGGCTGCAGGCTTTCCTGGCGCCTTCAGCCTCAAAACCACCCTTTCCCACTTGGCGCCGCGCCAGGCACAAAAATGGCCATATGTCTGGAGACTGGTCCCACGCCCAAAGAGCCAGCAGGGAAAACTATGCCTTGTTCTAAAGCTCTTTGGGAACCGCTTGCGTAGCCCCACACACCTGGGGGCTGCAGGCTTTCCTGCTGCCTTCAGCCTCAAAACCACCCTGTCCCACTCTGGCGTCGCTCCAAGCACAATAATGGCCATATGTCTGGACATTGGTCCCACGCCCAAAGAGCCAGCAGGGAAAACTATGCCTTGTTCTAAAGCTCTTTGGGAACCGCTTGCGTAGCCCCACACACCTGGGGGCTGCAGGCTTTCCTGCTGCCTTCAGCCTCAAAACCACCCTTTCCCACTTGGCGCCGCGCCAGGCACAAAAAAGGCCATATGTCTGGAGACTGGTCCCACGCCCAAAGAGCCAGCAGGGAAAACTATGCCTTGTTCTAAAGCTCTTTGGGAACCGCTTGCGTAGCCCCACAGACCTGGGGGCTGCAGGCTTTCCTGGCGCCTTCAGCCTCAAAACCACCCTTTCCCACTTGGCACCACGCCAGGCACAAAAATGGCCATATGTCTGGAGACTGGTCCCACGCCCAAAGAGCCAGCAGGGAAAACTATGCCTTGTTCTAAAGCTCTTTGGGAACGGCTTGCATGGCCCCACGGACCTGGGGGCTGCAGGCTTTCCTGCTGCCTTCAGCCTCAAAACCACCCTTTCCCACTTGGCGCCGCGCCAGGCACAAAAAAGGCCATATGTCTGGAGACTGGTCCCACGCCCAAAGAGCCAGCAGGGAAAACTATGCCTTGTTCTAAAGCTCTTTGGGAACCGCTTGCGTAGCCCCACAGACCTGGGGGCTGCAGGCTTTCCTGCTGCCTTCAGCCTCAAAACCACCCTGTCCCACTTGGCGCCGCGCCAGGCACAAAAATGGCCATATGTCTGGAGATTGGTCCCACGCCCAAAGAGCCAGCAGGGAAAACTATGCCTTGTTGTAAAGCTCTTTGGGAACCGCTTGTATGGCCCCACAGACCTGGGGGCTGCAGGCTTTCCTGCTGCCTTCAGCCTCAAAACCACCCTGTCCCACTTGGCGCCGCGCCAGGCACAAAAATGGCCATATGTCTGGAGACTGGTCCACGCCCAAAGAGCCAGCAGGGAAAACTATGCCTTGTTCTAAAGCTCTTTGGGAACCGCTTGCGTAGCCCCACACACCTGGGGGCTGCAGGCTTTCCTGCTGCCTTCAGCCTCAAAACCACCCTGTCCCACTCTGGCGTCGCTCCAAGCACAATAATGGCCATATGTCTGGACATTGGTCCCACGCCCAAAGAGCCAGCAGGGAAAACTATGCCTTGTTCTAAAGCTCTTTGGGAACCGCTTGCGTGGCCCCACGGACCTGGGGGCTGCAGGCTTTCCTGCTGCCTTCAGCCTCAAAACCACCCTTTCCCACTTAGCGCCGCGCCAGGCACAAAAAAGGCCATATGTCTGGAGACTGGTCCCACGCCCAAAGAGCCAGCAGGGAAAACTATGCCTTGTTCTAAAGCTCTTTGGGAACCGCTTGCGTAGCCCCACACACCTGGGGGCTGCAGGCTTTCCTGCTGCCTTCAGCCTCAAAACCACCCTTTCCCACTTGGCGCCGCGCCAGGCACAAAAATGGCCATATGTCTGGAGACTGGTCCCACGCCCAAAGAGCCAGCAGGGAAAACTATGCCTTGTTCTAAAGCTCTTTGGGAACCGCTTGCGTAGCCCCACACACCTGGGGGCTGCAGGCTTTCCTGGCGCCTTCAGCCTCAAAACCACCCTTTCCCACTTGGCGCCGCGCCAGGCACAAAAATGGCCATATGTCTGGAGACTGGTCCCACGCCCAAAGAGCCAGCAGGGAAAACTATGCCTTGTTCTAAAGCTCTTTGGGAACCGCTTGCGTAGCCCCGCACACCTGGGGGCTGCAGGCTTTCCTGCTGCCTTCAGCCTCAAAACCACCCTGTCCCACTCTGGCGTCGCTCCAAGCACAATAATGGCCATATGTCTGGACATTGGTCCCACGCCCAAAGAGCCAGCAGGGAAAACTATGCCTTGTTCTAAAGCTCTTTGGGAACCGCTTGCGTAGCCCCACACACCTGGGGGCTGCAGGCTTTCCTGCTGCCTTCAGCCTCAAAACCACCCTTTCCCACTTGGCGCCGCGCCAGGCACAAAAAAGGCCATATGTCTGGAGACTGGTCCCACGCCCAAAGAGCCAGCAGGGAAAACTATGCCTTGTTCTAAAGCTCTTTGGGAACCGCTTGCGTAGCCCCACAGACCTGGGGGCTGCAGGCTTTCCTGGCGCCTTCAGCCTCAAAACCACCCTTTCCCACTTGGCACCACGCCAGGCACAAAAATGGCCATATGTCTGGAGACTGGTCCCACGCCCAAAGAGCCAGCAGGGGAAAATATGCCTTGTTTTAAAGCTCTTTGGGAACCGCTTGCGTGGCCCCACAGACCTGGGGGCTGCAGGCTTTCCTGCTGCCTTCAGGCTCAAAACCACCCTGTCCCACTTGGCGCCACGCCAGGCACAAAAATGGCCATATGTCTGGAGACTGGTCCACGCCCAAAGAGCCAGCAGGGAAAACTATGCCTTGTTCTAAAGCTCTTTGGGAACCGCTTGCGTAGCCCCACACACCTGGGGGCTGCAGGCTTTCCTGCTGCCTTCAGCCTCAAAACCACCCTGTCCCACTCTGGCGTCGCTCCAACACAATAATGGCCATATGTCTGGACATTGGTCCCACGCCCAAAGAGCCAGCAGGGAAAACTATGCCTTGTTCTAAAGCTCTTTGGGAACCGCTTGCGTGGCCCCACACACCTGGGGGCTGCAGGCTTTCCTGCTGCCTTCAGCCTCAAAACCACCCTTTCCCACTTGGCGCCGCGCCAGGCACAAAAAAGGCCATATCTCTGGAGACTGGTCCCACGCCCAAAGAGCCAGCAGGGAAAACTATGCCTTGTTCTAAAGCTCTTTGGGAACCGCTTGCGTAGCCCCACACACCTGGGGGCTGCAGGCTTTCCTGCTGCCTTCAGCCTCAAAACCACCCTTTCCCACTTGGCGCCGCGCCAGGCACAAAAATGGCCATATGTCTGGAGACTGGTCCCACGCCCAAAGAGCCAGCAGGGAAAAATATGCCTTGTTCTAAAGCTCTTTGGGAACCGCTTGCGTAGCCCCACGGACCTGGGGGCTGCAGGCTTTCCTGGCGCCTTCAGCCTCAAAACCACCCTTTCCCACTTGGCGCCGCGCCAGGCACAAAAATGGCCATATGTCTGGAGACTGGTCCCACGCCCAAAGACCCAGCAGGGGAAAATATGCCTTGTTTTAAAGCTCTTTGGGAACCGCTTGCGTGGCCCCACAGACCTGGGGGCTGCAGGCTTTCCTGCTGCCTTCAGCCTCATAACCACCCTGTCCCACTTGGCGCCACGCCAGGCATAAAAATCGCCATATGTCTGGAGATTGGTCCCACGCCCAAAGAGCCAGCAGGGAAAACTATGCCTTGTTGTAAAGCTCTATGGGAACCGCTTGTGTGGCCCCACAGACCTGGGGGCTGCAGGCTTTCCTGCTGCCTTCAGCCTCAAAACCACCCTTTCCCACTTGGCGCCGCGCCAGGCACAAAAATGGCCATATGTCTGGAGACTGGTCCACGCCCAAAGAGCCAGCAGGGAAAACTATGCCTTGTTCTAAAGCTCTTTGGGAACCGCTTGCGTAGCCCCACACACCTGGGGGCTGCAGGCTTTCCTGCTGCCTTCAGCCTCAAAACCACCCTGTCCCACTCTGGCGTCGCTCCAAGCACAATAATGGCCATATGTCTGGACATTGGTCCCACGCCCAAAGAGCCAGCAGGGAAAACTAGGCCTTGTTCTAAAGCTCTTTGGGAACCGCTTGCGTAGCCCCACACACCTGGGGGCTGCAGGCTTTCCTGCTGCCTTCAGCCTCAAAACCACCCTTTCCCACTTGGCGTCGGTCCAGGCACAAAAATGGCCATATGTCTGGAGACTGGTCCACGCCCAAAGAGCCAGCAGGGAAAACTATGCCTTGTTCTAAAGCTCTTTGGGAACCGCTTGCGTAGCCCCACACACCTGGGGGCTGCAGGCTTTCCTGCTGCCTTCAGCCTCAAAACCACCCTTTCCCACTTGGCGCCGCGCCAGGCACAAAAATGGCCATATGTCTGGAGACTGGTCCCACGCCCAAAGAGCCAGCAGGGAAAACTATGCCTTGTTCTAAAGCTCTTTGGGAACCGCTTGCGTAGCCCCACACACCTGGGGGCTGCAGGCTTTCCTGGCGCCTTCAGCCTCAAAACCACCCTTTCCCACTTGGCGCCGCGCCAGGCACAAAAATGGCCATATGTCTGGAGACTGGTCCCACGCCCAAAGAGCCAGCAGGGGAAAATATGCCTTGTTTTAAAGCTCTTTGGGAACCGCTTGCGTAGCCCCACAGACCTGGGGGCTGCAGGCTTTCCTGCTGCCTTCAGCCTCAAAACCACCCTGTCCCACTTGGCGCCGCGCCAGGCACAAAAATGGCCATATGTCTGGAGACTGGTCCCACGCCCAAAGAGCCAGCAGGGAAAACTAGGCCTTGTTCTAAAGCTCTTTGGGAACCGCTTGCGTAGCCCCACACACCTGGGGGCTGCAGGCTTTCCTGCTGCCTTCAGCCTCAAAACCACCCTGTCCCACTCTGGCGTCGCTCCAAGCACAATAATGGCCATATGTCTGGACATTGGTCCCACGCCCAAAGAGCCAGCAGGGAAAACTATGCCTTGTTCTAAAGCTCTTTGGGAACCGCTTGCGTGGCCCCACGGACCTGGGGGCTGCAGGCTTTCCTGCTGCCTTCAGCCTCAAAACCACCCTTTCCCACTTAGCGCCGCGCCAGGCACAAAAAAGGCCATATGTCTGGAGACTGGTCCCACGCCCAAAGAGCCAGCAGGGAAAACTATGCCTTGTTCTAAAGCTCTTTGGGAACCGCTTGCGTAGCCCCACACACCTGGGGGCTGCAGGCTTTCCTGCTGCCTTCAGCCTCAAAACCACCCTTTCCCACTTGGCGCCGCGCCAGGCACAAAAATGGCCATATGTCTGGAGACTGGTCCCACGCCCAAAGAGCCAGCAGGGAAAACTATGCCTTGTTCTAAAGCTCTTTGGGAACCGCTTGCGTAGCCCCACACACCTGGGGGCTGCAGGCTTTCCTGGCGCCTTCAGCCTCAAAACCACCCTTTCCCACTTGGCGCCGCGCCAGGCACAAAAATGGCCATATGTCTGGAGACTGGTCCCACGCCCAAAGAGCCAGCAGGGAAAACTATGCCTTGTTCTAAAGCTCTTTGGGAACCGCTTGCGTAGCCCCACACACCTGGGGGCTGCAGGCTTTCCTGCTGCCTTCAGCCTCAAAACCACCCTGTCCCACTCTGGCGTCGCTCCAAGCACAATAATGGCCATATGTCTGGACATTGGTCCCACGCCCAAAGAGCCAGCAGGGAAAACCATGCCTTGTTCTAAAGCTCTTTGGGAACCGCTTGCGTAGCCCCACACACCTGGGGGCTGCAGGCTTTCCTGCTGCCTTCAGCCTCAAAACCACCCTTTCCCACTTGGCGCCGCGCCAGGCACAAAAAAGGCCATATGTCTGGAGACTGGTCCCACGCCCAAAGAGCCAGCAGGGAAAACTATGCCTTGTTCTAAAGCTCTTTGGGAACCGCTTGCGTAGCCCCACAGACCTGGGGGCTGCAGGCTTTCCTGCTGCCTTCAGCCTCAAAACCACCCTGTCCCACTTGGCGCCGCGCCAGGCACAAAAATGGCCATATGTCTGGAGATTGGTCCCACGCCCAAAGAGCCAGCAGGGAAAACTATGCCTTGTTCTAAAGCTCTTTGGGAACCGCTTGCGTAGCCCCACGGACCTGGGGGCTGCAGGCTTTCCTGCTGCCTTCAGCCTCAAAACCACCCTTTCCCACTTGGCGCCGCGCCAGGCACAAAAATGGCCATATGTCTGGAGACTGGTCCCACGCCCAAAGAGCCAGCAGGGAAAACTGTGGCTTTTTCTAAAGCTCTTTGGGAACCGTTTGCGTAGCCCCACACACCTGGGGGCTGCAGGCTTTCCTGCTGCCTTCAGCCTCAAAACCACCCTTTCCCACTTGGCGCCGCGCCAGGCACAAAAATGGCCATATGTCTGGAGACTGGTCCCACGCCCAAAGAGCCAGCAGGGAAAACTGTGGCTTTTTCTAAAGCTCTTTGGGAACCGCTTGCTTAGCCCCACACACCTGGGGGCTGCAGGCTTTCCTGCTGCCTTCAGCCTCAAAACCACCCTTTCCCACTTGGCGCCGTGCCAGGCACAAAAATGGCCATATGTCTGGAGACTGGTCCCACGCCCAAAGAGCCAGCAGGGAAAAATATGCCTTGTTCTAAAGCTCTTTGCAACCGCTTGCGTAGCCCCACACACCTGGGGGCTGCAGGCTTTCCTGCTGCCTTCAGCCTCAAAACCACCCTTTCCCACTTGGCGCTGCGCCAGGCACAGAAATGGCCATATGTAGGAATGTGTCTGAGAGAAAATGATCACGTGAGCCAGCCTCCCTACTATGAGAGATTAGATTAAGAGCAAAACAGGTGGTAGAAGATGGAATTAGTACATGGGAAAAACGGGGACTGAGAAGGTAGAAAACATGTTGTGCTAATGACTAAGCAATTTACTATGTGAATTCTTGTAACCAACCTGATCTGTGAATGAACTGCATGGACAGCGCGTGAACAGAGACTGTAAGCCAATCATATAGCTGCCGCTAGCGCGTGCTCTTATTGCCTGTCTGTATATACTCTGTGAAAACTTGAATAAAGGGAGAACGATCATACTCATATTGAGACTCCATCGTTACTCCGGGTCCGTCTCCCACTCCGACATCCTCCGACATCTGGTAGCAGAGGATGGTTCAGCGCGACTGAGTTCTCCGAGACTGCGGTAAGCAGCTAGAGGAGGGGAGTGGGAAACTTCGGCTGGGAGACGTGCTGCTTGGGCGCATCAGCGGGAGCAGACAACGGCGTGAGGTCGCTCCTCACCTCCCAGGCGCAGCTATGGAAACAGAAGCTGCGGCCACGCTACTCGCTGGGATCCTCTCTAAGAGAGGGATTGAAACACCAGCGAAACTGTTGTTCAAACTGATTAAGCCGGGGCAGGAGATGGGACAACAAGTAACAAAAGAAGAAGGGGCTATATTAAGACTTCTCCTGCATATCCTCTCTAAGAGAGGGGTGAAATACGATGAGCGTATGCTCCGAAGGTTGTTAACCTGGTGCAGAGAGAACGGATTTGCACCAGAGCCCCAGACAGCTTTTAAACCAGAAATATGGGAGGCTGTTGGGAATAAACTGTGGGAAGTGATAAGTAAAGGAGACAAAGAGGCATCACCGTTAGCGACGACATGGTGGTTGGTGTTATCGACCTTACAAGATATGAATGCGGAGCGAGCCACAGCAGCCGGGGCTTTTGCAGCGTTACAACCCACGGGAGGGGGATCGAACAGGCCAGGTCCGAAGGTCTGGGACAATCCCCTGCTGATCCCCTCTGCTCCACCTGAGGCCGATGGAGGAGGCAGAATGTCAGCAGAGAAGGACAGAGCCGGAGCTGTTTGCTCCTGACATTGCCCGCCTCACCCCCTCCCCTCCCCAGTCGTCTCCCTGAGATAAAAGTGCTGTTTTTGTATGTCTGCTGTGTAAGTGTGTGTGGGCGCCGGCTTATACCTGCTGATCAGCATGTGTGCTACTGTTTGCTTTTTGTTGTGTGCAGTGTCGTTAGGTGACTCCACTGGAGCAGGTGTTCTGCCCGGTGTGGTACTGTTCTCGTATGCAACTAGGGCTGACACTCCGTCAAGTGAAGAAGTTTGTATATACACAGTGTTTAGACATAAGGCGAGCGCGCCCCAAGTAGATACACCAGGATGGGCTGTAGAACCGATGGAAGTCCTGAAATATTGGGGGAGTTTTCATGAGCCGACACATTTACACTCTCGGGAACGGCTTGCCCGTGCAGGGCGTATCGCTGGTTGTTTGTTGTTTGTCTATAAGATCATGGTTGGTTGGGAAAAGGAGTTGAGACAAAATCTATAGGATGCTCTGTATGAAAATGAGAAACTTAAGGAAAAATGAGAAACTGAGCTCTTGTTGCAAAGGCAGACTTTTATGTCAGTTGTAAGTGATGGAAAAAAAAAAAAAGAGAGAAAAAAAAGAAAAAAGAAAAAAAGAAAAAAGAAAAAAAAAGAAAAAAAAAAGAAAAAAGAAAAAAAAAAAAAACCAAGAAACCAAACAGGAACAATTAGATGGGAAATGTGCCACGTTAGCACAAAAGTATGCCATAAGCATTACGAGAAAGCATCAGAAAAAGAGAAATAGGACACCTGATTCAAAGCAGTACCATAGAGATATGTTTTTGGGTTTTTTCCTATATATGTATATGTTATTGCATGCCTTAGTAGATTGCTCTGTGTTATACCCTGCGAGACTAAAATGAACCCCAGCAGAAGCGGTCTCTTGAGCAAGGGGGTGGAATATGGGAAAGCAACGGAAAATCAGCAAGGAGGACTGTAAATACACTCAAGGGACTCACACCTGGGTGCTGGAAAACACAGATATCACACCAATTGTTATTCAGTCTCGGGTGCTTGCAAGAAAAACATTTGGATGACATAAGCCTGTAATGGACTCACAGACACCTTATCCAGCTGCTTGAGAATCTTGGCCTGTTGTGGAAGAAGATCAAAGCACAGTACCAGCAAGAACAGGGAGTCCGCATGTGCTCTTGCTAACAAGGACTCTTTTGCTGCCAAGGATTTGTGATAACAAGGACTCTCTTGCTGCCAAGGATAAGTTTAACAATGCTACTAGTACCGCTATTTCTGAGTTATTGCTAGATGTAGATAGTATTTGATATGCGATGTTGCAAAACAGAACTGCTACTGATTTTTTGCTTTCAGCTCACAGACATGGTTGTCAAGATTTTAAAGGACTGTATTGTATGAATCTAAGTGACCACTCCAAATCCATCCATGCCCAGCTGCAGGAACTGCACCGACCGAACCAGCAACTTGTGGAGACCACTGGGTGAAATCTCTTTGCTGGATGGACTTGGGGATGGGGTTGGTTGAAGCAAATTATACTCATCGCCTGTGTTGAAGGAATTTGTCTGTTATTAGTATGCTGTTTGCCGTGTTTAATAAGCATTATATGATCAGCTGTAAATGCCGCTTTGCATCGTACCCTTGTACGAGTTGTAGAATATGTTGCTCTAAAAACTATGTGTGTATCCATGAGAACCCGACCTTCACAGAAGAAGATAACAAGAAGGGATTACAACAATGTAGTCACGTATCAGACAGCTGCTGTTAGCGAAGCTGGATCATGAGTTTGGTGAGACTCGCTGCATACGCTGGCCACGCGTGCAGCGACTCTAGCCTGTACTTTTCTACTCGATCCAGCGCAGGAGAGTCTGGTGGGACTCGCTGCGTGCACTGGCCATGCATGCAGCGACTCTAGCCTGTACTTCTCCAGTCAATCCAGTGCAGGATATAAGGAGGCTGTCTCAGGTCAGAGAGGGGGAGAGAGACATGAGCGCACTTTGAAGGTACAGGGGATGCCCTGAAGCACTGTGTCTGCCCGCGCCCCCCCCCCCAAGTTCTATGTTCATTAACCCAAACAGCTCTGAAGGCATTACAGTATGTTGCAAGATAAGATATAGTCTACTACTGCTGCAAGACGCACTGAACACCTTCCTACAAGAATTTCAAGAATTTCAACTTTATGCCCTGATAGGACAGTGGGATGATGCACTCGCAAAGAGCCTGACTGCGTTAGAGTGGGTATTTTTGCCACATACCTTTTCAAAACCAGTAACTATGATGATCGAAATGTTACCACGATTGTTTTTCCAGGGTCGCTTGTGCTGTCAGCAACCGCAATGTATTTGAAATATTATAAAAGGATTTCTCGTGGGTAAATCCAAAGAAATTGGCTTTCTGGGCTAAATTTAGGAATCTGGGTATTTATTGCCTTAGCAGAGTTCTTTTTGATTCTGTTTTTAATTGTGTTTAGTATATGACCTGCTAAGAGCGTCACAAGAAGGATAACATGTCCAAATTAAAAGCGGTCAAAAATGGTTTCGATGATTGGTCAAACTCATGGGGTATAACAGGATGGTTATCAGACTTACTAAAGCAAGGGCTCATGCTACTGTTGGTTATATTATTATTGATTATGGTAGCCTCGTGTGTTCTCCGCAAAGTGACTGACATGATAGAAAATGCCATGCATAAGGTCTGGCTGGCTCAAGAAGAAAAAGGGGGGATTGTAGGAATGTGTCTGAGAGAAAATGATCACGTGAGCCAGCCTCCCTACTATGAGAGATTAGATTAAGAGCAAAACAGGTGGTAGAAGATGGAATTAGTACATGGGAAAAACGGGGACTGAGAAGGTAGAAAACATGTTGTGCTAATGACTAAGCAATTTACTATGTGAATTCTTGTAACCAACCTGATCTGTGAATGAACTGCATGGACAGCGCGTGAACAGAGACTGTAAGCCAATCATATAGCTGCCGCTAGCGCGTGCTCTTATTGCCTGTCTATATATACTCTGTGAAAACTTGAATAAAGGGAGAACGATCATACTCATATTGAGACTCCATCGTTACTCCGGGTCCGTCTCCCACTCCGACATCCTCCGACAGCCATATGTCTTGAGTCTGGTCCCACGCCCAAAGAGCCAGCAGGGAAAAGTATGCCTTGTTCTAAAGCTCTTTGGGAACCGCTTGCGTAGCCCCACACACCTGGGGGCTGCAGGCTTTCCTGCTGCCTTCAGCCTCAAAACCACCCTTTCCCACTTGGCGCCGCGCCAGGCACAAAAATGGCCATATGTCTGGAGACTGGTCCCACGCCCAAAGAGCCAGCAGGGAAAACTATGCCTTCTTCTAAAGCTCTTTGGGAACCGCTTGCGTAGCCCCACAGACTGCGGGCTGCAGGCTTTCCTGCTGCCTTCAGCCTCAAAACCACCCTGTCCCACTTGGCGTCCCTCGATGCACAAAAATGGCCATATGTCTGGACATTGGTCCAACGCCCAGAGAGCCAGCATGGATAACTATGCCTTGTTCTAAAGCTCTTTGGGAACCGCTTGCGTGGCCCCACACACCTGGGGGCTGCAGGCTTTCCTGCTGTCTTCAGCCTCAAAACCACCCTTTCCCACTTGGCGCCGCGCCAGGCACAAAAATGGCCATATGTCTGGAGACTGGTCCCACGCCCAAAGAGCCAGCAGGGAAAACTAGGCCTTGTTCTAAAGCTCTTTGGGAACCGCTTGCGTAGCCCCACACACCTGGGGGCTGCAGGCTTTCCTGCTGCCTTCAGCCTCAAAACCACCCTTTCCCACTTGGCGCCGCGCCAGGCACAAAAATGGCCATATGTCTGGAGATTGGTCCCACACTCAAAGAGCCAGGAGGGAAAACTGTGGCTTTTTCTAAAGCTCTTTGGGAACCGCTTGCGTAGCCCTACAGACCTGGGGGCTGCAGGCTTTCCTGCTGCCTTCAGCCTCAAAACCACCCTTTCCCACTTGGCGTCGGTCCAGGCACAAAAATGGCCATATGTCTGGAGACTGGTCCACGCCCAAAGAGCCAGCAGGGAAAACTATGCCTTGTTCTAAAGCTCTTTGGGAACCGCTTGCGTAGCCCCACGGACCTGGGGGCTGCAGGCTTTCCTGCTGCCTTCAGCCTCAAAACCACCCTTTCCCACTTGGCGCCGCGCCAGGCACAAAAATGGCCATATGTCTGGAGACTGGTCCCACGCCCAAAGAGCCAGCAGGGAAAACTGTGGCTTTTTCTAAAGCTCTTTGGGAACCGTTTGCGTAGCCCCACAGACTGCGGGCTGCAGGCTTTCCTGCTGCCTTCAGCCTCAAAACCACCCTTTCCCACTAGGCGCCGCGCCAGGCACAAAAATGGCCATATGTCTCGAGATGGGTCCCACGCCCAAAGAGCCAGCAGGGAAAACTATGCCTTGTTCTAAAGCTCTTTGGGAACCGCTTGCGTAGCCCCACGGACCTGGGGGCTGCAGGCTTTCCTGCTGCCTTCAGCCTCAAAACCACCCTTTCCCACTTGGTGCCGCGCCAGGCACAAAAATGGCCATATGTCTGGAGACTGGTCCCACGCCCAAAGAGCCAGCAGGGAAAACTATGCCTTCTTCTAAAGCTCTTTGGGAACCGCTTGCGTAGCCCCACAGACTGCGGGCTGCAGGCTTTCCTGCTGCCTTCAGCCTCAAAACCACCCTGTCCCACTTGGCGTCCCTCGATGCACAAAAATGGCCATATGTCTGGACATTGGTCCAACGCCCAGAGAGCCAGCATGGATAACTATGCCTTGTTCTAAAGCTCTTTGGGAACCGCTTGCGTGGCCCCACAGACCTGGGGGCTGCAGGCTTTCCTGCTGTCTTCAGCCTCAAAACCACCCTTTCCCACTTGGCTTCGGTCCAGGCACAAAAATGGCCATATGTCTGGAGACTTGTCCACGCCCAAAGAGCCAGCAGGGAAAACTATGCCTTGTTCTAAAGCTCTTTGGCAACCGCTTGCATGGCCCCACGGACCTGGGGGCTGCAGGCTTTCCTGCTGCCTTCAGCCTCAAAACCACCCTTTCCCACTTGGCGCCGCGCCAGGCACAAAAATGGCCATATGTCTGGAGACTGGTCCCACGCCCAAAGAGCCAGCAGGGAAAACTATGCCTTGTTCTAAAGCTCTTTGGGAACCGCTTGCATAACCCCACGGACCTGGGGGCTGCAGGCTTTCCTGCTGCCTTCAGCCTCAAAACCACCCTTTCCCACTTGGCGCCGGGCAAGGCACAAAAATGGCCATATGTCTGGAGACTGGTCCCACACTCAAAGAGCCAGGAGGGAAAACTGTGGCTTTTTCTAAAGCTCTTTGGGAACCGCTTGCGTAGCCCTACAGACCTGGGGGCTGCAGGCTTTCCTGCTGCCTTCAGCCTCAAAACCACCCTTTCCCACTTGGCGTCGGTCCAGGCACAAAAATGGCCATATGTCTGGAGACTGGTCCACGCCCAAAGAGCCAGCAGGGAAAACTATGCCTTGTTCTAAAGCTCTTTGGGAAACGCTTGCGTAGCCCCACAGACCTGGGGGCTGCAGGCTTTCCTGCTGCCTTCAGCCTCAAAACCACCCTTTCCCACTTGGCGCCGCGCCAGGCACAAAAATGGCCATATGTCTGGAGACTGGTCCCACGCCCAAAGAGCCAGCAGGGAAAACTATGCCTTGTTCTAAAGCTCTTTGGGAACCGTTTGCGTAGCCCCACAGACTGCGGGCTGCAGGCTTTCCTGCTGCCTTCAGCCTCAAAACCACCCTTTCCCACTAGGCGCCGCGCCAGGCACAAAAATGGCCATATGTCTCGAGATGGGTCCCACGCCCAAAGAGCCAGCAGGGAAAACTATGCCTTGTTCTAAAGCTCTTTGGGAACCGCTTGCGTAGCCCCACGGACCTGGGGGCTGCAGGCTTTCCTGCTGCCTTCAGCCTCAAAACCACCCTTTCCCACTTGGCGCCGCGCCAGGCACAAAAATGGCCATATGTCTGGAGACTGGTCCCACGCCCAAAGAGCCAGCAGGGAAAACTATGCCTTGTTCTAAAGCTCTTTGGGAACCGCTTGCATAACCCCACGGACCTGGGGGCTGCAGGCTTTCCTGCTGCCTTCAGCCTCAAAACCACCCTTTCCCACTTGGCGCCGCGCCAGGCACAAAAATGGCCATATGTCTGGAGATTGGTCCCACACTCAAAGAGCCAGGAGGGAAAACTGTGGCTTTTTCTAAAGCTCTTTGGGAACCGCTTGCGTAGCCCTACAGACCTGGGGGCTGCAGGCTTTCCTGCTGCCTTCAGCCTCAAAACCACCCTTTCCCACTTGGCGGCGGTCCAGGCACAAAAATGGCCATATGTCTGGAGACTGGTCCACGCCCAAAGAGCCAGCAGGGAAAACTATGCCTTGTTCTAAAGCTCTTTGGCAACCGCTTGCGTAGCCCCACGGACCTGGGGGCTGCAGGCTTTCCTGCTGCCTTCAGCCTCAAAACCACCCTTTCCCACTTGGCGCCGCGCCAGGCCCAAAAATGGCCATATGTCTGGAGACTGGTCCCACGCCCAAAGAGCCAGCAGGGAAAACTGTGGCTTTTTCTAAAGCTCTTTGGGAACCGTTTGCGTAGCCCCACGGACCTGGGGGCTGCAGGCTTTCCTGCTGCCTTCAGCCTCAAAACCACCCTTTCCCACTAGGCGCCGCGCCAGGCACAAAAATGGCCATATGTCTCGAGATGGGTCCCACGCCCAAAGAGCCAGCAGGGAAAACTATGCCTTGTTCTAAAGCTCTTTGGGAACCGCTTGCGTATCCCCACGGACCTGGGGGCTGCAGGCTTTCCTGCTGCCTTCAGCCTCAAAACCACCCTTTCCCACTTGGCGTCGGTCGAGGCCCAAAACTGGCCATATGTCTGGAGACTGGTCCCACGCCCAAAGAGCCAGCAGGGAAAACTATGCCTTGTTCTAAAGCTCTTTGGCAACCGCTTGCGTAGCCCCATAGACCGGGGGGCTGCAGGCTTTCCTGCTGCGTTCAGCCTCAAAACCACCCTTTCCCACTAGGCGCCGCGCCAGGCACAAAAATGGCCATATGTCTGGAGTCTGGTCCCACGCCCAAAGAGCCAGCAGGGAAAACTATGCCTTGTTGTAAAGCTCTTTGGGAACCGCTTGCGTAGCCCCACACACTAGGGGGCTGCAGGCTTTCCTGCTGCCTTCAGCCTCAAAACTACCCTTTCCCACTTGGCGCCGCGCCAGGCCCAAAAATGGCCATATGTCTGGAGATTGGTCCCACACTCAAAGTGCCAGGAGGGAAAACTGTGGCTTTTTCTAAAGCTCTTTGGGAACCGCTTGCGTAGCCCCACAGACCTGGGGGCTGCAGGCTTTCCTGCTGCCTTCAGCCTCAAAACCACCCTTTCCCACTTGGCGGCGGTCCAGGCACAAAAATGGCCATATGTCTGGAGACTGGTCCACGCCCAAAGAGCCAGCAGGGAAAACTATGCCTTGTTCTAAAGCTCTTTGGGAACCGCTTGCGTAGACCCACGGACCTGGGGGCTGCAGGCTTTCCTGCTGCCTTCAGCCTCAAAACCACCCTTTCCCACTCTGGCGTCGCTCCAGGCACAATAATGGCCATATGTCTGGACATTGGTCCCACGCCCAAAGAGCCAGCAGGGAAAACTAGGCCTTGTTCTAAAGCTCTTTGGGAACCGCTTGCGTGGCCCCACGGACCTGGGGGCTGCAGGCTTTCCTGCTGCCTTCAGCCTCAAAACCACCCTTTCCCACTTGGCGCCGCGCCAGGCCCAAAAATGGCCATATGTCTGGAGTCTGGTCCCACGCCCAAAGAGCCAGCAGGGAAAACTAGGCCTTGTTCTAAAGCTCTTTGGGAACAGCTTGCGTAGCCCCACACACCTGGGGACTGCAGGCTTTCCTGCTGCCTTCAGCCTCAAAACCACCCTTTCCCACTTGGCGTCGGTCCAGGCACAAAAATGGCCATATGTCTGGAGACTGGTCCACGCCCAAAGAGCCAGCAGGGAAAACTATGCCTTTTTCTAAAGCTCTTTGGGAACCGCTTGCGTAGCCCCACGGACCTGGGGGCTGCAGGCTTTCCTGCTGCCTTCAGCCTCAAAACCACCCTTTCCCACTTGGCGCCGCGCCAGGCACAAAAATGGCCATATGTCTGGAGACTGGTCCCACGCCCAAAGAGCCAGCAGGGAAAACTATGCCTTGTTCTAAAGCTCTTTGGGAACCGCTTGCGTAGCCCCACACACCTGGGGGCTGCAGGCTTTCCTGCTGCCTTCAGCCTCAAAACCACCCTTTCCCACTTGGCGCCGCGCCAGGCACAAAAATGGCCATATGTCTGGAGACTGGTCCCACGCCCAAAGAGCCAGCAGGGAAAACTATGCCTTCTTCTAAAGCTCTTTGGGAACCGTTTGCGTAGCCCCACAGACTGCGGGCTGCAGGCTTTCTTGCTGCCTTCAGCCTCAAATCCACCCTTTCCCACTTGGCGCCGCGCCAGGCACAAAAATGGCCATATGTCTGGAGATGGGTCCCACGCCCAAAGAGCGAGCAGGGAAAACTATGCCTTGTTCTAAAGCTCTTTGGGAACCGCTTGCGTAGCCCCACACACCTGCGGGATGCAGGCTTTCCTGCTGCCTTCAGCCTCAAAACCACCCTGTCCCACTTGGCGTCCCTCGAGGCACAAAAATGGCCATATGTCTGGAGATAGGTCTCACGCCCAGAGAGCCAGCATGGAAAACTATGCCTTGTTCTAAAGCTCTTTGGGAACCGCTGGCATGGCCCCACACACCTGGGGGCTGCAGGCTTTCCTGCTGCCTTCAGCCTCAAAACCACCCTTTCCTACTTGGCGCCGCGCCAGGCACAAAATTGGCCATATGTCTGGAGACTGGTCCACGCCCAAAGAGCCAGCATGGAAAACTATGCCTTGTTCTAAAGCTCTTTGGGAACCGCTTGCATGGCCCCATGGACCTGGGGGCTGCAGGCTTTCCTGCTGCCTTCAGCCTCAAAACCACCCTTTCCCACTTGGCGCCGCGCCAGGCACAAAAATGGCCATATGTCTGGAGACTGGTCCCACGCCCAAAGAGCCAGCAGGGAAAACTAGGCCTTGTTCTAAAGCTCTTTGGGAACCGCTTGCGTAGCCCCACACACCTGGGGGCTGCAGGCTTTCCTGCTGCCTTCAGCCTCAAAACCACCCTTTCCCACTTGGCGTCGGTCCAGGCACAAAACTGGCCATATGTCTGGAGACTGGTCCCACGCCCAAAGAGCCAGCAGGGAAAACTATGCCTTGTTCTAAAGCTCTTTGGCAACCGCTTGCGTAGCCCCATAGACCGGGGGGCTGCAGGCTTTCCTGCTGCCTTCAGCATCAAAACCACCCTTTCCCACTAGGCGCCGCGCCAGGCACAAAAATGGCCATATGTCTGGAGTCTGGTCCCACGCCCAAAGAGCCAGCAGGGAAAACTATGCCTTGTTCTAAAGCTCTTTGGGAACCGCTTGCGTAGCCCCACACACCTGGGGGCTGCAGGCTTTCCTGCTGCCTTCAGCCTCAAAACCACCCTTTCCCACTTGGCGCCGCGCCAGGCCCAAAAATGGCCATATGTCTGGAGATTGGTCCCACGCCCAAAGAGCCAGAAGGGAAAACTGTGGCTTTTTCTAAAGCTCTTTGGGAACCGTTTGCGTAGCCCCACAGACTGCGGGCTGCAGGCTTTCCTGCTGCCTTCAGCCTCAAAACCACCCTTTCCCACTTCGCGACGTGCCAGGCACAAAAATGGCCATATGTCTGGAGACTGGTCCCACGCCCAAAGAGCCAGCAGGGAAAACTATGCCTTGTTCTAAAGCTCTTTGGCAACCGCTTGCGTAGCCCCATAGACCGGGGGGCTGCAGGCTTTCCTGCTGCCTTCAGCATCAAAACCACCCTTTCCCACTAGGCGCCGCGCCAGGCACAAAAATGGCCATATGTATGGAGATGGGTCCCACGCCCAAAGAGCCAGCAGGGAAAACTATGCCTTGTTCTAAAGCTCTTTGGGAACCGCT
Source organism: Larus michahellis (assembly GCF_964199755.1). Taxonomy (NCBI): domain Eukaryota; kingdom Metazoa; phylum Chordata; class Aves; order Charadriiformes; family Laridae; genus Larus; species Larus michahellis. The sequence continues at coordinate 96,944 of NW_027436175.1, read as the reverse complement.
TGCGTAGCCCCACACACCTGGGGGCTGCAGGCTTTCCTGCTGCCTTCAGCCTCAAAACCACCCTTTCCCACTTGACGTCGGTCCAGGCCCAAAATTGGCCATATGTCTGGAGACTGGTCCCACGCCCAAAGAGCCAGCAGGGAAAACTATGCCTTGTTCTAAAGCTCTTTGGCAACCGCTTGCGTAGCCCCATAGACCGGGGGGCTGCAGGCTTTCCTGCTGCCTTCAGCCTCAAAACCACCCTTTCCCACTTGGCGTCGGTCCAGGCACAAAAATGGCCATATGTCTGGAGACTGGTCCACGCCCAAAGAGCCAGCAGGGAAAACTATGCCTTGTTCTAAAGCTCTTTGGGAACCGCTTGCGTAGACCCACGGACCTGGGGGCTGCAGGCTTTCCTGCTGCCTTCAGCCTCAAAACCACCCTTTCCCACTCTGGCGTCGCTCCAGGCACAATAATGGCCATATGTCTGGAGATTGGTCCCACGCCCAAAGAGCCAGCAGGGAAAACTATGCCTTGTTCTAAAGCTCTTTGGGAACCGCTTGCGTGGCCCCACGGACCTGGGGGCTGCAGGCTTTCCTGCTGCCTTCAGCCTCAAAACCACCCTTTCCCACTAGGCGCCGCGCCAGGCACAAAAATGGCCATATGTCTGGAGTCTGGTCCCACGCCCAAAGAGCCAGCAGGGAAAACTATGCCTTGTTCTAAAGCTCTTTGGGAACCGCTTGCGTAGCCCCACACACCTGGGGGCTGCAGGCTTTCCTGCTGCCTTCAGCCTCAAAACCACCCTTTCCCACTTGGCGCCGCGCCAGGCACAAAAATGGCCATATGTCTGGAGATTGGTCCCACACTCAAAGAGCCAGGAGGGAAAACTGTGGCTTTTTCTAAAGCTCTTTGGGAACCGCTTGCGTAGCCCTACAGACCTGGGGGCTGCAGGCTTTCTTGCTGCCTTCAGCCTCAAAACCACCCTTTCCCACTTGGCGCCGCGCCAGGCACAAAAATGGCCATATGTCTGGAGATGGGTCCCACGCCCAAAGAGCCAGCAGGGAAAACTATGCCTTGTTCTAAAGCTCTTTGGGAACCGCTTGCGTAGCCCCACACACCTGCGGGATGCAGGCTTTCCTGCTGCCTTCAGCCTCAAAACCACCCTGTCCCACTTGGCGTCCCTCGAGGCACAAAAATGGCCATATGTCTGGAGACTGGTCCACGCCCAGAGAGCCAGCATGGAAAACTATGCCTTGTTCTAAAGCTCTTTGGGAACCGCTTGCATAACCCCACGGACCTGGGGGCTGCAGGCTTTCCTGCTGCCTTCAGCCTCAAAACCACCCTTTCCCACTTGGCGCCGGGCAAGGCACAAAAACGGCCATATGTCTGGAGACTGGTCCCACGCCCAAAGAGCCAGCAGGGAAAACTATGCCTTGTTGTAAAGCTCTTTGGGAACCGCTTGCGTAGCCCCACACACCTGGGGGCTGCAGGCTTTCCTGCTGCCTTCAGCCTCAAAACCACCCTTTCCCACTTGGCGCCGCGCCAGGCACAAAAATGGCCATATGTCTGGAGATTGGTCCCACACTCAAAGAGCCAGGAGGGAAAACTGTGGCTTTTTCTAAAGCTCTTTGGGAACCGCTTGCGTAGCCCTACAGACCTGGGGGCTGCAGGCTTTCCTGCTGCCTTCAGCCTCAAAACCACCCTTTCCCACTTGGCGTCGGTCCAGGCACAAAAATGGCCATATGTCTGGAGACTGGTCCACGCCCAAAGAGCCAGCAGGGAAAACTATGCCTTGTTCTAAAGCTCTTTGGGAACCGCTTGCGTAGCCCCACGGACCTGGGGGCTGCAGGCTTTCCTGCTGCCTTCAGCCTCAAAACCACCCTTTCCCACTTGGCGCCGCGCCAGGCACAAAAATGGCCATATGTCTGGAGACTGGTCCCACGCCCAAAGAGCCAGCAGGGAAAACTGTGGCTTTTTCTAAAGCTCTTTGGGAACCGTTTGCGTAGCCCCACAGACTGCGGGCTGCAGGCTTTCCTGCTGCCTTCAGCCTCAAAACCACCCTTTCCCACTAGGCGCCGCGCCAGGCACAAAAATGGCCATATGTCTCGAGATGGGTCCCACGCCCAAAGAGCCAGCAGGGAAAACTATGCCTTGTTCTAAAGCTCTTTGGGAACCGCTTGCGTAGCCCCACGGACCTGGGGGCTGCAGGCTTTCCTGCTGCCTTCAGCCTCAAAACCACCCTTTCCCACTTGGCGCCGCGCCAGGCACAAAAATGGCCATATGTCTGGAGACTGGTCCCACGCCCAAAGAGCCAGCAGGGAAAACTATGCCTTGTTCTAAAGCTCTTTGGGAACCGCTTGCGTAGCCCCACACACCTGCGGGATGCAGGCTTTCCTGCTGCCTTCAGCCTCAAAACCACCCTGTCCCACTTGGCGTCCCTCGAGGCACAAAAATGGCCATATGTCTGGAGATAGGTCTCACGCCCAGAGAGCCAGCATGGAAAACTATGCCTTGTTCTAAAGCTCTTTGGGAACCGCTGGCATGGCCCCACACACCTGGGGGCTGCAGGCTTTCCTGCTGCCTTCAGCCTCAAAACCACCCTTTCCTACTTGGAGCCGCGCCAGGCACAAAATTGGCCATATGTCTGGAGACTGGTCCACGCCCAAAGAGCCAGCATGGAAAACTATGCCTTGTTCTAAAGCTCTTTGTGAACCGCTTGCATGGCCCCATGGACCTGGGGGCTGCAGGCTTTCCTGCTGCCTTCAGCCTCAAAACCACCCTTTCCCACTTGGCGCCGCGCCAGGCACAAAAATGGCCATATGTCTGGAGACTGGTCCCACGCCCAAAGAGCCAGCAGGGAAAACTAGGCCTTGTTCTAAAGCTCTTTGGGAACCGCTTTCGTAGCCCCACACACCTGGGGGCTGCAGGCTTTCCTGCTGCCTTCAGCCTCAAAACCACCCTTTCCCACTTGGCGTCGGTCCAGGCACAAAACTGGCCATATGTCTGGAGACTGGTCCCACGCCCAAAGAGCCAGCAGGGAAAACTATGCCTTGTTCTAAAGCTCTTTGGCAACCGCTTGCGTAGCCCCATAGACCGGGGGGCTGCAGGCTTTCCTGCTGCCTTCAGCATCAAAACCACCCTTTCCCACTAGGCGCCGCGCCAGGCACAAAAATGGCCATATGTCTGGAGTCTGGTCCCACGCCCAAAGAGCCAGCAGGGAAAACTATGCCTTGTTCTAAAGCTCTTTGGGAACCGCTTGCGTAGCCCCACGGACCTGGGGGCTGCAGGCTTTCCTGCTGCCTTCAGCCTCAAAACCACCCTTTCCCACTTGGCGCCGCGCCAGGCCCAAAAATGGCCATATGTCTGGAGATTGGTCCCACGCCCAAAGAGCCAGAAGGGAAAACTGTGGCTTTTTCTAAAGCTCTTTGGGAACCGTTTGCGTAGCCCCACAGACTGCGGGCTGCAGGCTTTCCTGCTGCCTTCAGCCTCAAAACCACCCTTTCCCACTTCGCGCCGTGCCAGGCACAAAAATGGCCATATGTCTGGAGACTGGTCCCACGCCCAAAGAGCCAGCAGGGAAAACTATGCCTTGTTCTAAAGCTCTTTGGCAACCGCTTGCGTAGCCCCATAGACCGGGGGGCTGCAGGCTTTCCTGCTGCCTTCAGCATCAAAACCACCCTTTCCCACTAGGCGCCGCGCCAGGCACAAAAATGGCCATATGTATGGAGATGGGTCCCACGCCCAAAGAGCCAGCAGGGAAAACTATGCCTTGTTCTAAAGCTCTTTGGGAACCGCTTGCGTAGCCCCACACACCTGGGGGCTGCAGGCTTTCCTGCTGCCTTCAGCCTCAAAACCACCCTTTCCCACTTGACGTCGGTCCAGGCCCAAAATTGGCCATATGTCTGGAGACTGGTCCCACGCCCAAAGAGCCAGCAGGGAAAACTATGCCTTGTTCTAAAGCTCTTTGGCAACCGCTTGCGTAGCCCCATAGACCGGGGGGCTGCAGGCTTTCCTGCTGCCTTCAGCCTCAAAACCACCCTTTCCCACTTGGCGTCGGTCCAGGCACAAAAATGGCCATATGTCTGGAGACTGGTCCACGCCCAAAGAGCCAGCAGGGAAAACTATGCCTTGTTCTAAAGCTCTTTGGGAACCGCTTGCGTAGCCCCACGGACCTGGGGGCTGCAGGCTTTCCTGCTGCCTTCAGCCTCAAAACCACCCTTTCCCACTCTGGCGTCGCTCCAGGCACAATAATGGCCATATGTCTGGAGATTGGTCCCACGCCCAAAGAGCCAGCAGGGAAAACTATGCCTTGTTCTAAAGCTCTTTGGGAACCGCTTGCGTGGCCCCACGGACCTGGGGGCTGCAGGCTTTCCTGCTGCCTTCAGCCTCAAAACCACCCTTTCCCACTAGGCGCCGCGCCAGGCACAAAAATGGCCATATGTCTGGAGTCTGGTCCCACGCCCAAAGAGCCAGCAGGGAAAACTATGCCTTGTTGTAAAGCTCTTTGGGAACCGCTTGCATAACCCCACGGACCTGGGGGCTGCAGGCTTTCCTGCTGCCTTCAGCCTCAAAACCACCCTTTCCCACTTGGCGCCGGGCAAGGCACAAAAATGGCCATATGTCTGGAGACTGGTCCCACGCCCAAAGAGCCAGCAGGGAAAACTATGCCTTGTTGTAAAGCTCTTTGGGAACCGCTTGCGTAGCCCCACACACCTGGGGGCTGCAGGCTTTCCTGCTGCCTTCAGCCTCAAAACCACCCTTTCCCACTTGGCGCCGCGCCAGGCACAAAAATGGCCATATGTCTGGAGATTGGTCCCACACTCAAAGAGCCAGGAGGGAAAACTGTGGCTTTTTCTAAAGCTCTTTGGGAACCGCTTGCGTAGCCCTACAGACCTGGGGGCTGCAGGCTTTCCTGCTGCCTTCAGCCTCAAAACCACCCTTTCCCACTTGGCGTCGGTCCAGGCACAAAAATGGCCATATGTCTGGAGACTGGTCCACGCCCAAAGAGCCAGCAGGGAAAACTATGCCTTGTTCTAAAGCTCTTTGGGAACCGCTTGCGTAGCCCCACGGACCTGGGGGCTGCAGGCTTTCCTGCTGCCTTCAGCCTCAAAACCACCCTTTCCCACTTGGCGCCGCGCCAGGCACAAAAATGGCCATATGTCTGGAGACTGGTCCCACGCCCAAAGAGCCAGCAGGGAAAACTGTGGCTTTTTCTAAAGCTCTTTGGGAACCGTTTGCGTAGCCCCACAGACTGCGGGCTGCAGGCTTTCCTGCTGCCTTCAGCCTCAAAACCACCCTTTCCCACTAGGCGCCGCGCCAGGCACAAAAATGGCCATATGTCTCGAGATGGGTCCCACGCCCAAAGAGCCAGCAGGGAAAACTATGCCTTGTTCTAAAGCTCTTTGGGAACCGCTTGCGTAGCCCCACGGACCTGGGGGCTGCAGGCTTTCCTGCTGCCTTCAGCCTCAAAACCACCCTTTCCCACTTGGCGCCGCGCCAGGCACAAAAATGGCCATATGTCTGGAGACTGGTCCCACGCCCAAAGAGCCAGCAGGGAAAACTATGCCTTGTTCTAAAGCTCTTTGGGAACCGCTTGCGTAGCCCCACGGACCTGGGGGCTGCAGGCTTTCCTGCTGCCTTCAGCCTCAAAACCACCCTGTCCCACTTGGCGTCCCTCGATGCACAAAAATGGCCATATGTCTGGACATTGGTCCAACGCCCAGAGAGCCAGCATGGATAACTATGCCTTGTTCTAAAGCTCTTTGGGAACCGCTTGCGTGGCCCCACAGACCTGGGGGCTGCAGGCTTTCCTGCTGTCTTCAGCCTCAAAACCACCCTTTCCCACTTGGCGCCGCGCCAGGCACAAAAATGGCCATATGTCTGGAGACTGGTCCACGCCCAAAGAGCCAGCAGGGAAAACTATGCCTTGTTCTAAAGCTCTTTGGCAACCGCTTGCATGGCCCCACGGACCTGGGGGCTGCAGGCTTTCCTGCTGCCTTCAGCCTCAAAACCACCCTTTCCCACTTGGCGCCGCGCCAGGCACAAAAATGGCCATATGTCTGGAGACTGGTCCCACGCCCAAAGAGCCAGCAGGGAAAACTATGCCTTCTTCTAAAGCTCTTTGGGAACCGCTTGCGTGGCCCCACGGACCTGGGGGCTGCAGGCTTTCCTGCTGCCTTCAGCCTCAAAACCACCCTTTCCCACTTGGCTTCGGTCCAGGCACAAAAATGGCCATATGTCTGGAGACTGGTCCCACACTCAAAGAGCCAGGAGGGAAAACTGTGGCTTTTTCTAAAGCTCTTTGGGAACCGCTTGCGTAGCCCTACAGACCTGGGGGCTGCAGGCTTTCCTGCTGCCTTCAGCCTCAAAACCACCCTTTCCCACTTGGCGTCGGTCCAGGCACAAAAATGGCCATATGTCTGGAGACTGGTCCACGCCCAAAGAGCCAGCAGGGAAAACTATGCCTTGTTCTAAAGCTCTTTGGGAACCGCTTGCGTAGCCCCACGGACCTGGGGGCTGCAGGCTTTCCTGCTGCCTTCAGCCTCAAAACCACCCTTTCCCACTTGGCGCCGCGCCAGGCACAAAAATGGCCATATGTCTGGAGACTGGTCCCACGCCCAAAGAGCCAGCAGGGAAAACTGTGGCTTTTTCTAAAGCTCTTTGGGAACCGTTTGCGTAGCCCCACAGACTGCGGGCTGCAGGCTTTCCTGCTGCCTTCAGCCTCAAAACCACCCTTTCCCACTAGGCGCCGCGCCAGGCACAAAAATGGTCATATGTCTCGAGATGGGTCCCACGCCCAAAGAGCCAGCAGGGAAAACTATGCCTTGTTCTAAAGCTCTTTGGGAACCGCTTGCGTAGCCCCACGGACCTGGGGGCTGCAGGCTTTCCTGCTGCCTTCAGCCTCAAAACCACCCTTTCCCACTTGGCGCCGCGCCAGGCACAAAAATGGCCATATGTCTGGAGACTGGTCCCACGCCCAAAGAGCCAGCAGGGAAAACTATGCCTTGTTCTAAAGCTCTTTGGGAACCGCTTGCATAACCCCACGGACCTGGGGGCTGCAGGCTTTCCTGCTGCCTTCAGCCTCAAAACCACCCTTTCCCACTTGGCGCCGCGCCAGGCACAAAAATGGCCATATGTCTGGAGATTGGTCCCACACTCAAAGAGCCAGGAGGGAAAACTGTGGCTTTTTCTAAAGCTCTTTGGGAACCGCTTGCGTAGCCCTACAGACCTGGGGGCTGCAGGCTTTCCTGCTGCCTTCAGCCTCAAAACCACCCTTTCCCACTTGGCGTCGGTCCAGGCACAAAAATGGCCATATGTCTGGAGGCTGGTCCCACGCCCAAAGAGCCAGCAGGGAAAACTATGCCTTGTTCTAAAGCTCTTTGGGAACCGCTTGCGTAGCCCCACGGACCTGGGGGCTGCAGGCTTTCCTGCTGCCTTCAGCCTCAAAACCACCCTTTCCCACTTGGCGCCGCGCCAGGCCCAAAAATGGCCATATGTCTGGAGACTGGTCCCACGCCCAAAGAGCCAGCAGGGAAAACTGTGGCTTTTTCTAAAGCTCTTTGGGAACCGTTTGCGTAGCCCCACGGACCTGGGGGCTGCAGGCTTTCCTGCTGCCTTCAGCCTCAAAACCACCCTTTCCCACTAGGCGCCGCGCCAGGCACAAAAATGGCCATATGTCTCGAGATGGGTCCCACGCCCAAAGAGCCAGCAGGGAAAACTATGCCTTGTTCTAAAGCTCTTTGGGAACCGCTTGCGTAGCCCCACGGACCTGGGGGCTGCAGGCTTTCCTGCTGCCTTCAGCCTCAAAACCACCCTTTCCCACTTGGCGTCGGTCGAGGCCCAAAACTGGCCATATGTCTGGAGACTGGTCCCACGCCCAAAGAGCCAGCAGGGAAAACTATGCCTTGTTCTAAAGCTCTTTGGCAACCGCTTGCGTAGCCCCATAGACCGGGGGGCTGCAGGCTTTCCTGCTGCGTTCAGCCTCAAAACCACCCTTTCCCACTAGGCGCCGCGCCAGGCACAAAAATGGCCATATGTCTGGAGTCTGGTCCCACGCCCAAAGAGCCAGCAGGGAAAACTATGCCTTGTTGTAAAGCTCTTTGGGAACCGCTTGCGTAGCCCCACACACTAGGGGGCTGCAGGCTTTCCTGCTGCCTTCAGCCTCAAAACCACCCTTTCCCACTTGGCGCCGCGCCAGGCCCAAAAATGGCCATATGTCTGGAGATTGGTCCCACACTCAAAGTGCCAGGAGGGAAAACTGTGGCTTTTTCTAAAGCTCTTTGGGAACCGCTTGCGTAGCCCCACAGACCTGGGGGCTGCAGGCTTTCCTGCTGCCTTCAGCCTCAAAACCACCCTTTCCCACTTGGCGGCGGTCCAGGCACAAAAATGGCCATATGTCTGGAGACTGGTCCACGCCCAAAGAGCCAGCAGGGAAAACTATGCCTTGTTCTAAAGCTCTTTGGGAACCGCTTGCGTAGACCCACGGACTTGGGGGCTGCAGGCTTTCCTGCTGCCTTCAGCCTCAAAACCACCCTTTCCCACTCTGGCGTCGCTCCAGGCACAATAATGGCCATATGTCTGGACATTGGTCCCACGCCCAAAGAGCCAGCAGGGAAAACTATGCCTTGTTCTAAAGCTCTTTGGGAACCGCTTGCGTGGCCCCACGGACCTGGGGGCTGCAGGCTTTCCTGCTGCCTTCAGCCTCAAAACCACCCTTTCCCACTAGGCGCCGCGCCAGGCCCAAAAATGGCCATATGTCTGGAGTCTGGTCCCACGCCCAAAGAGCCAGCAGGGAAAACTAGGCCTTGTTCTAAAGCTCTTTGGGAACAGCTTGCGTAGCCCCACACACCTGGGGGCTGCAGGCTTTCCTGCTGCCTTCAGCCTCAAAACCACCCTTTCCCACTTGGCGTCGGTCCAGGCACAAAAATGGCCATATGTCTGGAGACTGGTCCACGCCCAAAGAGCCAGCAGGGAAAACTATGCCTTTTTCTAAAGCTCTTTGGGAACCGCTTGCGTAGCCCCACGGACCTGGGGGCTGCAGGCTTTCCTGCTGCCTTCAGCCTCAAAACCACCCTTTCCCACTTGGCGCCGCGCCAGGCACAAAAATGGCCATATGTCTGGAGACTGGTCCCACGCCCAAAGAGCCAGCAGGGAAAACTATGCCTTGTTCTAAAGCTCTTTGGGAACCGCTTGCGTAGCCCCACACACCTGGGGGCTGCAGGCTTTCCTGCTGCCTTCAGCCTCAAAACCACCCTTTCCCACTTGGCGCCGCGCCAGGCACAAAAATGGCCATATGTCTGGAGACTGGTCCCACGCCCAAAGAGCCAGCAGGGAAAACTGTGGCTTTTTCTAAAGCTCTTTGGGAACCGTTTGCGTAGCCCCACAGACTGCGGGCTGCAGGCTTTCTTGCTGCCTTCAGCCTCAAATCCACCCTTTCCCACTTGGCGCCGCGCCAGGCACAAAAATGGCCATATGTCTGGAGATGGGTCCCACGCCCAAAGAGCCAGCAGGGAAAACTATGCCTTGTTCTAAAGCTCTTTGGGAACCGCTTGCGTAGCCCCACACACCTGCGGGATGCAGGCTTTCCTGCTGCCTTCAGCCTCAAAACCACCCTGTCCCACTTGGCGTCCCTCGAGGCACAAAAATGGCCATATGTCTGGAGATAGGTCTCACGCCCAGAGAGCCAGCATGGAAAACTATGCCTTGTTCTAAAGCTCTTTGGGAACCGCTGGCATGGCCCCACACACCTGGGGGCTGCAGGCTTTCCTGCTGCCTTCAGCCTCAAAACCACCCTTTCCTACTTGGCGCCGCGCCAGGCACAAAATTGGCCATATGTCTGGAGACTGGTCCACGCCCAAAGAGCCAGCATGGAAAACTATGCCTTGTTCTAAAGCTCTTTGGGAACCGCTTGCATGGCCCCATGGACCTGGGGGCTGCAGGCTTTCCTGCTGCCTTCAGCCTCAAAACCACCCTTTCCCACTTGGCGCCGCGCCAGGCACAAAAATGGCCATATGTCTGGAGACTGGTCCCACGCCCAAAGAGCCAGCAGGGAAAACTAGGCCTTGTTCTAAAGCTCTTTGGGAACCGCTTGCGTAGCCCCACACACCTGGGGGCTGCAGGCTTTCCTGCTGCCTTCAGCCTCAAAACCACCCTTTCCCACTTGGCGTCGGTCCAGGCACAAAACTGGCCATATGTCTGGAGACTGGTCCCACGCCCAAAGAGCCAGCAGGGAAAACTATGCCTTGTTCTAAAGCTCTTTGGCAACCGCTTGCGTAGCCCCATAGACCGGGGGGCTGCAGGCTTTCCTGCTGCCTTCAGCATCAAAACCACCCTTTCCCACTAGGCGCCGCGCCAGGCACAAAAATGGCCATATGTCTGGAGTCTGGTCCCACGCCCAAAGAGCCAGCAGGGAAAACTATGCCTTGTTCTAAAGCTCTTTGGGAACCGCTTGCGTAGCCCCACACACCTGGGGGCTGCAGGCTTTCCTGCTGCCTTCAGCCTCAAAACCACCCTTTCCCACTTGGCGCCGCGCCAGGCCCAAAAATGGCCATATGTCTGGAGATTGGTCCCACGCCCAAAGAGCCAGAAGGGAAAACAGTGGCTTTTTCTAAAGCTCTTTGGGAACCGTTTGCGTAGCCCCACAGACTGCGGGCTGCAGGCTTTCCTGCTGCCTTCAGCCTCAAAACCACCCTTTCCCACTTCGCGCCGTGCCAGGCACAAAAATGGCCATATGTCTGGAGACTGGTCCCACGCCCAAAGAGCCAGCAGGGAAAACTATGCCTTGTTCTAAAGCTCTTTGGCAACCGCTTGCGTAGCCCCATAGACCGGGGGGCTGCAGGCTTTCCTGCTGCCTTCAGCATCAAAACCACCCTTTCCCACTAGGCGCCGCGCCAGGCACAAAAATGGCCATATGTCTGGAGATGGGTCCCACGCCCAAAGAGCCAGCAGGGAAAACTATGCCTTGTTCTAAAGCTCTTTGGGAACCGCTTGCGTAGCCCCACACACCTGGGGGCTGCAGGCTTTCCTGCTGCCTTCAGCCTCAAAACCACCCTTTCCCACTTGGCGCCGCGCCAGGCCCAAAAATGGCCATATGTCTGGAGATTGGTCCCACACTCAAAGAGCCAGGAGGGAAAACTGTGGCTTTTTCTAAAGCTCTTTGGGAACCGCTTGCGTAGCCCTACAGACCTGGGGGCTGCAGGCTTTCTTGCTGCCTTCAGCCTCAAAACCACCCTTTCCCACTTGGCGGCGCGCCAGGCACAAAAATGGCCATATGTCTGGAGATGGGTCCCACGCCCAAAGAGCCAGCAGGGAAAACTATGCCTTGTTCTAAAGCTCTTTGGGAACCGCTTGCGTAGCCCCACACACCTGCGGGATGCAGGCTTTCCTGCTGCCTTCAGCCTCAAAACCACCCTGTCCCACTTGGCGTCCCTCGAGGCACAAAAATGGCCATATGTCTGGAGACTGGTCCACGCCCAGAGAGCCAGCATGGAAAACTATGCCTTGTTCTAAAGCTCTTTGGGAACCGCTGGCATGGCCCTACACACCTGGGGGCTGCAGGCTTTCCTGCTGTCTTCAGCCTCAAAACCACCCTTTCCCACTTGGCGCCGCGCCAGGCACAAAAATGGCCATATGTCTGGAGACTGGTCCACGCCCAAAGAGCCAGCATGGAAAACTATGCCTTGTTCTAAAGCTCTTTGGGAACCGCTTGCATGGCCCCATGGACCTGGGGGCTGCAGGCTTTCCTGCTGCCTTCAGCCTCAAAACCACCCTTTCCCACTTGGCGTCGGTCCAGGCACAAAACTGGCCATATGTCTGGAGACTGGTCCCACGCCCAAAGAGCCAGCAGGGAAAACCATGCCTTGTTCTAAAGCTCTTTGGCAACCGCTTTCGTAGCCCCATAGACCGGGGGGCTGCAGGCTTTCCTGCTGCCTTCAGCCTCAAAACCACCCTTTCCCACTAGGCGCCGCGCCAGGCACAAAAATGGCCATATGTCTGGAGTCTGGTCCCACGCCCAAAGAGCCAGCAGGGAAAACTATGCCTTGTTCTAAAGCTCTTTGGGAACCGCTTGCGTAGCCCCACACACCTGGGGGCTGCAGGCTTTCCTGGCGCCTTCAGCCTCAAAACCACCCTTTCCCACTTGGCGCCGCGCCAGGCCCAAAAATGGCCATATGTCTGGAGATTGGTCCCACACTCAAAGTGCCAGGAGGGAAAACTGTGGCTTTTTCTAAAGCTCTTTGGGAACCGCTTGCGTGGCCCCACAGACCTGGGGGCTGCAGGCTTTCCTGCTGCCTTCAGCCTCAAAACCACCCTTTCCCACTTGGCGCCGCGCCAGGCACAAAAATGGCCATATGTCTGGAGACTGGTCCCACGCCCAAAGAGCCAGCAGGGAAAACTATGCCTTGTTCTAAAGCTCTTTGGGAACCGCTTGCGTAGCCCCACACACCTGCGGGATGCAGGCTTTCCTGCTGCCTTCAGCCTCAAAACCACCCTGTCCCACTTGGCGTCCCTCGAGGCACAAAAATGGCCATATGTCTGGAGACTGGTCCCACGCCCAGAGAGCCAGCATGGAAAACTATGCCTTGTTCTAAAGCTCTTTGGGAACCGCTGGCATGGCCCTACACACCTGGGGGCTGCAGGCTTTCCTGCTGTCTTCAGCCTCAAAACCACCCTTTCCCACTTGGCGCCGCGCCAGGCACAAAAATGGCCATATGTCTGGAGACTGGTCCACGCCCAAAGAGCCAGCATGGAAAACTATGCCTTGTTCTAAAGCTCTTTGGGAACCGCTTGCATGGCCCCATGGACCTGGGGGCTGCAGGCTTTCCTGCTGCCTTCAGCCTCAAAACCACCCTTTCCCACTTGGCGTCGGTCCAGGCACAAAACTGGCCATATGTCTGGAGACTGGTCCCACGCCCAAAGAGCCAGCAGGGAAAACCATGCCTTGTTCTAAAGCTCTTTGGCAACCGCTTTCGTAGCCCCATAGACCTGGGGGCTGCAGGCTTTCCTGCTGCCTTCAGCCTCAAAACCACCCTTTCCCACTAGGCGCCGCGCCAGGCACAAAAATGGCCATATGTCTGGAGACTGGTCCCACGCCCAAAGAGCCAGCAGGGAAAACTATGCCTTGTTCTAAAGCTCTTTGGGAACCGCTTGCGTAGCCCCACACACCTGGGGGCTGCAGGCTTTCCTGCTGCCTTCAGCCTCAAAACCACCCTTTCCCACTTGGCGCCGCGCCAGGCCCAAAAATGGCCATATGTCTGGAGATTGGTCCCACACTCAAAGAGCCAGGAGGGAAAACTGTGGCTTTTTCTAAAGCTCTTTGGGAACCGCTTGCGTAGCCCTACAGACCTGGGGGCTGCAGGCTTTCTTGCTGCCTTCAGCCTCAAAACCACCCTTTCCCACTTGGCGGCACGCCAGGCACAAAAATGGCCATATGTCTGGAGATGGGTCCCACGCCCAAAGAGCCAGCAGGGAAAACTATGCCTTGTTCTAAAGCTCTTTGGGAACCGCTTGCGTAGCCCCACACACCTGCGGGATGCAGGCTTTCCTGCTGCCTTCAGCCTCAAAACCACCCTGTCCCACTTGGCGTCCCTCGAGGCACAAAAATGGCCATATGTCTGGAGACTGGTCCACGCCCAGAGAGCCAGCATGGAAAACTATGCCTTGTTCTAAAGCTCTTTGGGAACCGCTGGCATGGCCCTACACACCTGGGGGCTGCAGGCTTTCCTGCTGTCTTCAGCCTCAAAACCACCCTTTCCCACTTGGCGCCGCGCCAGGCACAAAAATGGCCATATGTCTGGAGACTGGTCCACGCCCAAAGAGCCAGCATGGAAAACTATGCCTTGTTCTAAAGCTCTTTGGGAACCGCTTGCATGGCCCCATGGACCTGGGGGCTGCAGGCTTTCCTGCTGCCTTCAGCCTCAAAACCACCCTTTCCCACTTGGCGTCGGTCCAGGCACAAAACTGGCCATATGTCTGGAGACTGGTCCCACGCCCAAAGAGCCAGCAGGGAAAACCATGCCTTGTTCTAAAGCTCTTTGGCAACCGCTTTCGTAGCCCCATAGACCGGGGGGCTGCAGGCTTTCCTGCTGCCTTCAGCCTCAAAACCACCCTTTCCCACTAGGCGCCGCGCCAGGCACAAAAATGGCCATATGTCTGGAGTCTGGTCCCACGCCCAAAGAGCCAGCAGGGAAAACTATGCCTTGTTCTAAAGCTCTTTGGGAACCGCTTGCGTAGCCCCACACACCTGGGGGCTGCAGGCTTTCCTGGCGCCTTCAGCCTCAAAACCACCCTTTCCCACTTGGCGCCGCGCCAGGCCCAAAAATGGCCATATGTCTGGAGATTGGTCCCACACTCAAAGTGCCAGGAGGGAAAACTGTGGCTTTTTCTAAAGCTCTTTGGGAACCGCTTGCGTGGCCCCACAGACCTGGGGGCTGCAGGCTTTCCTGCTGCCTTCAGCCTCAAAACCACCCTTTCCCACTTGGCGCCGCGCCAGGCACAAAAATGGCCATATGTCTGGAGACTGGTCCCACGCCCAAAGAGCCAGCAGGGAAAACTATGCCTTGTTCTAAAGCTCTTTGGGAACCGCTTGCGTAGCCCCACACACCTGCGGGATGCAGGCTTTCCTGCTGCCTTCAGCCTCAAAACCACCCTGTCCCACTTGGCGTCCCTCGAGGCACAAAAATGGCCATATGTCTGGAGACTGGTCCCACGCCCAGAGAGCCAGCATGGAAAACTATGCCTTGTTCTAAAGCTCTTTGGGAACCGCTGGCATGGCCCTACACACCTGGGGGCTGCAGGCTTTCCTGCTGTCTTCAGCCTCAAAACCACCCTTTCCCACTTGGCGCCGCGCCAGGCACAAAAATGGCCATATGTCTGGAGACTGGTCCACGCCCAAAGAGCCAGCATGGAAAACTATGCCTTGTTCTAAAGCTCTTTGGGAACCGCTTGCATGGCCCCATGGACCTGGGGGCTGCAGGCTTTCCTGCTGCCTTCAGCCTCAAAACCACCCTTTCCCACTTGGCGTCGGTCCAGGCACAAAACTGGCCATATGTCTGGAGACTGGTCCCACGCCCAAAGAGCCAGCAGGGAAAACCATGCCTTGTTCTAAAGCTCTTTGGCAACCGCTTTCGTAGCCCCATAGACCTGGGGGCTGCAGGCTTTCCTGCTGCCTTCAGCCTCAAAACCACCCTTTCCCACTAGGCGCCGCGCCAGGCACAAAAATGGCCATATGTCTGGAGACTGGTCCCACGCCCAAAGAGCCAGCAGGGAAAACTATGCCTTGTTCTAAAGCTCTTTGGGAACCGCTTGCGTAGCCCCACACACCTGGGGGCTGCAGGCTTTCCTGGCGCCTTCAGCCTCAAAACCACCCTTTCCCACTTGGCGCCGCGCCAGGCCCAAAAATGGCCATATGTCTGGAGATTGGTCCCACACTCAAAGTGCCAGGAGGGAAAACTGTGGCTTTTTCTAAAGCTCTTTGGGAACCGCTTGCGTGGCCCCACAGACCTGGGGGCTGCAGGCTTTCCTGCTGCCTTCAGCCTCAAAACCACCCTTTCCCACTTGGCGCCGCGCCAGGCACAAAAATGGCCATATGTCTGGAGACTGGTCCCACGCCCAAAGAGACAGCAGGGAAAACTGTGGCTTTTTCTAAAGCTCTTTGGGAACCGTTTGCGTAGCCCCACAGACTGCGGGCTGCAGGCTTTCCTGCTGCCTTCAGCCTCAAAACCACCCTTTCCCACTAGGCGCCGCGCCAGGCACAAAAATGGCCATATGTCTGGAGATGGGTCCCACGCCCAAAGAGCCAGCAGGGAAAACTATGCCTTGTTCTAAAGCTCTTTGGGAACCGCTTGCGTAGCCCCACACACCTGGGGGCTGCAGGCTTTCCTGCTGCCTTCAGCCTCAAAACCACCCTTTCCCACTTGGCGCCGCGCCAGGCACAAAAATGGCCATATGTCTGGAGACTGGTCCCACGCCCAAAGAGCCAGCAGGGAAAACTATGCCTTGTTCTAAAGCTCTTTGGGAACCGCTTGCGTAGCCCCATAGACCGGGGGGCTGCAGGCTTTCCTGCTGCCTTCAGCCTCAAAACCACCCTTTCCCACTTGGCGCCGCGCCAGGCACAAAAATGGCCATATGTCTGGAGTCTGGTCCCACGCCCAAAGAGCCAGCAGGGAAAACTAGGCCTTGTTCTAAAGCTCTTTGGGAACCGCTTGCGTAGCCCCACACACCTGGGGGCTGCAGGCTTTCCTGCTGCCTTCAGCCTCAAAACCACCCTTTCCCACTTGGCGTCGGTCCAGGCACAAAAATGGCCATATGTCTGGAGACTGGTCCACGCCCAAAGAGCCAGCAGGGAAAACTAGGCCTTGTTCTAAAGCTCTTTGGGAACCGCTTGCGTAGCCCCACGGACCTGGGGGCTGCAGGCTTTCCTGCTGCCTTCAGCCTCAAAACCACCCTTTCCCACTTGGCGCCGCGCCAGGCACAAAAATGGCCATATGTCTGGAGACTGGTCCCACGCCCAAAGAGCCAGCAGGGAAAACTATGCCTTGTTCTAAAGCTCTTTGGGAACCGCTTGCGTAGCCCCACACACCTGGGGGCTGCAGGCTTTCCTGCTGCCTTCAGCCTCAAAACCACCCTTTCCCACTTGGCGCCGCGCCAGGCCCAAAAATGGCCATATGTCTGGAGACTGGTCCCACGCCCAAAGAGCCAGCAGGGAAAACTGTGGCTTTTTCTAAAGCTCTTTGGGAACCGTTTGCGTAGCCCCACAGACTGCGGGCTGCAGGCTTTCTTGCTGCCTTCAGCCTCAAAACCACCCTTTCCCACTTGGCGCCGCGCCAGGCACAAAAATGGCCATATGTCTGGAGATGGGTCCAACGCCCAAAGAGCCAGCAGGGAAAACTATGCCTTGTTCTAAAGCTCTTTGGGAACCGCTTGCGTAGCCCCACACACCTGCGGGATGCAGGCTTTCCTGCTGCCTTCAGCCTCAAAACCACCCTGTCCCACTTGGCGTCCCTCGAGGCACAAAAATGGCCATATGTCTGGAGATAGGTCCCACGCCCACAGAGCCAGCATGGAAAACTATGCCTTGTTCTAAAGCTCTTTGGGAACCGCTTGCATGGCCCCATGGACCTGGGGGCTGCAGGCTTTCCTGCTGCCTTCAGCCTCAAAACCACCCTTTCCCACTTGGCGTCGGTCCAGGCACAAAAATGGCCATATGTCTGGAGACTGGTCCACGCCCAAAGAGCCAGCAGGGAAAACTAGGCCTTGTTCTAAAGCTCTTTGGGAACCGCTTGCGTAGCCCCACGGACCTGGGGGCTGCAGGCTTTCCTGCTGCCTTCAGCCTCAAAACCACCCTTTCCCACTTGGCGCAGCGCCAGGCACAAAAATGGCCATATGTCTGGAGACTGGTCCCACGCCCAAAGAGCCAGCAGGGAAAACTATGCCTTGTTCTAAAGCTCTTTGGGAACCGCTTGCGTAGCCCCACACACCTGGGGGCTGCAGGCTTTCCTGCTGCCTTCAGCCTCAAAACCACCCTTTCCCACTTGGCGCCGCGCCAGGCACAAAAATGGCCATATGTCTGGAGACTGGTCCAACGCCCAAAGAGCCAGCAGGGAAAACTGTGGCTTTTTCTAAAGCTCTTTGGGAACCGTTTGCGTAGCCCCACAGACTGCGGGCTGCAGGCTTTCTTGCTGCCTTCAGCCTCAAAACCACCCTTTCCCACTTGGCGCCGCGCCAGGCACAAAAATGGCCATATGTCTGGAGATGGGTCCCACGCCCAAAGAGCCAGCAGGGAAAACTATGCCTTGTTCTAAAGCTCTTTGGGAACCGCTTGCGTAGCCCCACACACCTGCGGGATGCAGGCTTTCCTGCTGCCTTCAGCCTCAAAACCACCCTGTCCCACTTGGCGTCCCTCGAGGCACAAAAATGGCCATATGTCTGGAGATAGGTCCCACGCCCAGAGAGCCAGCATGGAAAACTATGCCTTGTTCTAAAGCTCTTTGGGAACCGCTGGCATGGCCCCACACACCTGGGGGCTGCAGGCTTTCCTGCTGCCTTCAGCCTCAAAACCACCGTTTCCCACTTGGCACCGCGCCAGGCACAAAAATGGCCATATGTCTGGAGACTGGTCCCACGCCCAAAGAGCCAGCAGGGAAAACTATGCCTTGTTCTAAAGCTCTTTGGGAACCGCTTGCGTAGCCCCACACACCTGGGGGCTGCAGGCTTTCCTGCTGCCTTCAGCCTCAAAACCACCCTTTCCCACTTGGCGCCGCGCCAGGCACAAAAATGGCCATATGTCTGGAGTCTGGTCCCACACCCACAGAGCCAGCAGGGAAAACTATGCCTTGTTCTAAAGCTCTTTGGGAACCGCTTGCGTAGCCCCACACACTAGGGGGCTGCAGGCTTTCCTGCTGCCTTCAGCCTCAAAACCACCCTTTCCCACTCTGGCGTCGCTCCAGGCACAATAATGGCCATATGTCTGGACATTGGTCCCACGCCCAAAGAGCCAGCAGGGAAAATTATGCCTTGTTCTAAAGCTCTTTGGGAACCGCTGGCGTGGCCCCACACACCTGGGGGCTGCAGGCTTTCCTGCTGCCTTCAGCCTCAAAACCACCCTTTCCCACTTGGCGCCGCGCCAGGCACAAAAATGGCCATATGTCTGGAGACTGGTCCACGCCCAAAGAGCCAGCATGGAAAACTATGCCTTGTTCTAAAGCTCTTTGGGAACCGCTTGCATGGCCCCATGGACCTGGGGGCTGCAGGCTTTCCTGCTGCCTTCAGCCTCAAAACCACCCTTTCCCACTTGGCGCCGCGCCAGGCACAAAAATGGCCATATGTCTGGAGACTGGTCCCACGCCCAAAGAGCCAGCAGGGAAAACTAGGCCTTGTTCTAAAGCTCTTTGGGAACCGCTTGCGTAGCCCCACGGACCTGGGGGCTGCAGGCTTTCCTGCTGCCTTCAGCCTCAAAACCACCCTTTCCCACTTGGCGTCGGTCCAGGCACAAAAATGGCCATATGTCTGGAGACTGGTCCACGCCCAAAGAGCCAGCAGGGAAAACTATGCCTTTTTCTAAAGCTCTTTGGGAACCGCTTGCGTAGCCCCACGGACCTGGGGGCTGCAGGCTTTCCTGCTGCCTTCAGCCTCAAAACCACCCTTTCCCACTTGCCGCAGCGCCAGGCACAAAAATGGCCATATGTCTGGAGACTGGTCCCACGCCCAAAGAGCCAGCAGGGAAAACTATGCCTTGTTCTAAAGCTCTTTGGGAACCGCTTGCGTAGCCCCACACACCTGGGGGCTGCAGGCTTTCCTGCTGCCTTCAGCCTCAAAACCACCCTTTCCCACTTGGCGCCGCGCCAGGCACAAAAATGGCCATATGTCTGGAGACTGGTCCAACGCCCAAAGAGCCAGCAGGGAAAACTGTGGCTTTTTCTAAAGCTCTTTGGGAACCGTTTGCGTAGCCCCACAGACTGCGGGCTGCAGGCTTTCTTGCTGCCTTCAGCCTCAAAACCACCCTTTCCCACTAGGCGCCGCGCCAGGCACAAAAATGGCCATATGTCTGGAGATGGGTCCCACGCCCAAAGAGCCAGCAGGGAAAACTATGCCTTGTTCTAAAGCTCTTTGGGAACCGCTTGCGTAGCCCCACACACCTGCGGGATGCAGGCTTTCCTGCTGCCTTCAGCCTCAAAACCACCCTGTCCCACTTGGCGTCCCTCGAGGCACAAAAATGGCCATATGTCTGGAGATAGGTCCCACGCCCAGAGAGCCAGCATGGAAAACTATGCCTTGTTCTAAAGCTCTTTGGGAACCGCTGGCATGGCCCCACACACCTGGGGGCTGCAGGCTTTCCTGCTGCCTTCAGCCTCAAAACCACCCTTTCCCACTTGGCGTCGCGCCAGGCACAAAAATGGCCATATGTCTGGAGACTGGTCCACGCCCAAAGAGCCAGCATGGAAAACTATGCCTTGTTCTAAAGCTCTTTGGGAACCGCTTGCATGGCCCCACACACCTGGGGGCTGCAGGCTTTCCTGCTGCCTTCAGCCTCAAAACCACCCTTTCCCACTTGGCGCCGCGCCAGGCACAAAAATGGCCATATGTCTGGAGACTGGTCCCACGCCCAAAGAGCCAGCAGGGAAAACTAGGCCTTGTTCTAAAGCTCTTTGGGAACCGCTTGCGTAGCCCCACGGACCTGGGGGCTGCAGGCTTTCCTGCTGCCTTCAGCCTCAAAACCACCCTTTCCCACTTGGCGCCGCGCCAGGCACAAAAATGGCCATATGTCTGGAGACTGGTCCCACGCCCAAAGAGCCAGCAGGGAAAACTATGCCTTGTTCTAAAGCTCTTTGGGAACCGCTTGCGTAGCCCCACACACCTGGGGGCTGCAGGCTTTCCTGCTGCCTTCAGCCTCAAAACCACCCTTTCCCACTTGGCGTCGGTCCAGGCACAAAACTGGCCATATGTCTGGAGACTGGTCCCACGCCCAAAGAGCCAGCAGGGAAAACTATGCCTTGTTCTAAAGCTCTTTGGCAACCGCTTGCGTAGCCCCATAGACCGGGGGGCTGCAGGCTTTCCTGCTGCCTTCAGCCTCAAAACCACCCTTTCCCACTAGGCGCCGCGCCAGGCCCAAAAATGGCCATATGGCTGGAGATTGGTCCCACGCCCAAAGAGCCAGAAGGGAAAACTGTGGCTTTTTCTAAAGCTCTTTGGGAACCGTTTGCGTAGCCCCACAGACTGCGGGCTGCAGGCTTTCCTGCTGCCTTCAGCCTCAAAACCACCCTTTCCCACTTGGCGCCGTGCCAGGCACAAAAATGGCCATATGTCTGGAGATGGGTCCCACGCCCAAAGAGCCAGCAGGGAAAACTATGCCTTGTTCTAAAGCTCTTTGGGAACCGCTTGCGTAGCCCCACACACCTGGGGGCTGCAGGCTTTCCTGCTGCCTTCAGCCTCAAAACCACCCTTTCCCACTTAGAGCCGCGCCAGGCCCAAAACTGGCCATATGTCTGGAGACTGGTCCCACGCCCAAAGAGCCAGCAGGGAAAACTATGCCTTGTTCTAAAGCTCTTTGGCAACCGCTTGCGTAGCCCCATAGACCGGGGGGCTGCAGGCTTTCCTGCTGCCTTCAGCCTCAAAACCACCCTTTCCCACTTGGCGTCGGTCCAGGCACAAAAATGGCCATATGTCTGGAGACTGGTCCACGCCCAAAGAGCCAGCAGGGAAAACTATGCCTTGTTCTAAAGCTCTTTGGGAACCGCTTGCGTAGACCCACGGACCTGGGGGCTGCAGGCTTTCCTGCTGCCTTCAGCCTCAAAACCACCCTTTCCCACTCTGGCGTCGGTCCAGGCACAATAATGGCCATATGTCTGGAGATTGGTCCCACGCCCAAAGAGCCAGCAGGGAAAACTATGCCTTGTTCTAAAGCTCTTTGGGAACCGCTTGCGTGGCCCCACGGACCTGGGGGCTGCAGGCTTTCCTGCTGCCTTCAGCCTCAAAACCACCCTTTCCCACTAGGCGCCGCGCCAGGCACAAAAATGGCCATATGTCTGGAGACTGGTCCACGCCCAAAGAGCCAGCAGGGAAAACTATGCCTTGTTCTAAAGCTCTTTGGGAACCGCTGGCGTGGCACCACACACCTGGGGGCTGCAGGCTTTCCTGCTGCCTTCAGCCTCAAAACCACCCTTTCCCACTTGGCGCCGCGCCAGGCACAAAAATGGCCATATGTCTGGAGACTGGTCCCACGCCCAAAGAGCCAGCAGGGAAAACTATGCCTTGTTCTAAAGCTCTTTGGGAACCGCTTGCGTAGCCCCACACACCTGGGGGCTGCAGGCTTTCCTGGCGCCTTCAGCCTCAAAACCACCCTTTCCCACTTGGCGCCGCGCCAGGCACAAAAATGGCCATATGTCTGGAGACTGGTCCCACGCCCAAAGAGCCAGCAGGGAAAACTATGCCTTGTTCTAAAGCTCTTTGGGAACCGCTTGCGTAGCCCCACAGACCTGGGGGCTGCAGGCTTTCCTGCTGCCTTCAGCCTCAAAACCACCCTTTCCCACTTGGCGCCGCGCCAGGCACAAAAATGGCCATATGTCTGGAGACTGGTCCCACGCCCAAAGAGCCAGCAGGGAAAACTATGCCTTGTTCTAAAGCTCTTTGGCAACCGCTTGCGTAGCCCCACAGACCTGGGGGCTGCAGGCTTTCCTGCTGCCTTCAGCCTCAAAACCACCCTTTCCCACTTGGCGCCGCGCCAGGCACAAAAATGGCCATATGTCTTGAGTCTGGTCCCACGCCCAAAGAGCCAGGAGGGAAAACTGTGGCTTTTTCTAAAGCTCTTTGGGAACCGCTTGCGTAGCCCCACAGACCTGGGGGCTGCAGGCTTTCTTGCTGTCTTCAGCCTCAAAACCACCCTTTCCCACTTGGCGTCGGTCCAGGCACAAAAATGGCCATATGTCTGGAGACTGGTCCCACGCCCAAAGAGCCAGCAGGGAAAACTATGCCTTGTTCTAAAGCTCTTTGGGAACCGCTTGCGTAGCCCCACACACCTGGGGGCTGCAGGCTTTCCTGCTGCCTTCAGCCTCAAAACCACCCTTTCCCACTTGGCGCCGCGCCAGGCACAAAAATGGCCATATGTCTGGAGACTGGTCCACGCCCAAAGAGCCAGCAGGGAAAACTATGCCTTGTTCTAAAGCTCTTTGGGAACCGCTTGCGTAGCCCCACGGACCTGGGGTCTGCAGGCTTTCCTGCTGCCTTCAGCCTCAAAACCACCCTTTCCCACTTGGCGCCGCGCCAGGCACAAAAATGGCCATATGTCTGGAGACTGGTCCCACGCCCAAAGAACCAGCAGGGAAAACTATGCCTTTTTCTAAAGCTCTTTGGGAACCGCTTGCGTAGCCCCACACACCTGGGGTCTGCAGGCTTTCCTGCTGCATTCAGCCTCAAAACCACCCTTTCCCACTTGGTGCCGCGCCAGGCACAAAAATGGCCATATGTCTGGAGACTGGTCCCACGCCCAAAGAGCCAGCAGGGAAAACTAGGCCTTGTTCTAAAGCTCTTTGGGAACCGCTGGCGTAGCACCACGGACCTGGGGGCTGCAGGCTTTCCTGCTGCCTTCAGCCTCAAAACCACCCTTTCCCACTAGACGCCGCGCCAGGCACAAAAATGGCCATATGTCTGGAGACTGGTCCCACGCCCAAAGAGCCAGCAGGGAAAACTGTGGCTTTTTCTAAAGCTCTTTGGGAACCGTTTGCGTAGCCCCACAGACTGCGGGCTGCAGGCTTTCCTGCTGCCTTCAGCCTCAAAACCACCCTTTCCCACTTGGTGCCGCGCCAGGCACAAAAATGGCCATATGTCTGGAGACTGGTCCCACGCCCAAAGAGCCAGCAGGGAAAACTGTGGCTTTTTCTAAAGCTCTTTGGCAACCGCTTGCGTAGCCCCACAGACCTGGGGGCTGCAGGCTTTCCTGCTGTCTTCAGCCTCAAAACCACCCTTTCCCACTTGGCGTCGGTCCAGGCACAAAAATGGCCATATGTCTGGAGACTGGTCCCACGCCCAAAGAGCCAGCAGGGAAAACTATGTCTTGTTCTAAAGCTCTTTGGGAACCGCTTGCATAGCCCCACACACCTGGGGGCTGCAGGCTTTCCTGCTGCCTTCAGCCTCAAAACCACCCTTTCCCACTTGGCGCCGCGCCAGGCACAAAAATGGCCATATGTCTGGAGACTGGTCCACGCCCAAAGAGCCTGCAGGGAAAACTATGCCTTGTTCTAAAGCTCTTTGGCAACCGCTTGCGTAGACCCACGGACCTGGGGGCTGCAGGCTTTCCTGCTGCCTTCAGCCTCAAAACCACCCTTTCCCACTTGGCGCCGCGCCAGGCACAAAAATGGCCATATGTCTGGAGACTGGTCCCACGCCCAAAGAGCCAGCAGGGAAAACTGTGGCTTTTTCTAAAGCTCTTTGGGAACCGCTTGCATAGCCCCACAGACTGCGGGCTGCAGGCTTTCCTGCTACCTTCACCCTCAAAACCACCCTTTCCCACTAGACGCCGTGCCAGGCACAAAAATGGCCATATGTCTGGAGATGGGTCCCACGCCCAAAGAGCCAGCAGGGAAAATTATGCCTTGTTCTAAAGCTCTTTGGGAACCGCTTGCGTAGCCCCACACACCTGGGGGCTGCAGGCTTTCCTGCTACCTTCAGCCTCAAAACCACCCTGTCCCACTTTGGCGTCGCTCGAAGCACAAAAATGGCCATATGTCTGGACATTGGTCCCACGCCCAGAGAGCCAGCATGGAAAACTATGCCTTGTTGTAAAGCTCTTTGGGAACCGCTTGCGTAGCCCCACGGACCTGGGGGCTGCAGGCTTTCCTGCTGCCTTCAGCCTCAAAACCACCCTTTCCCACTTGGCGCCGCGCCAGGCACAAAAATGGCCATATGTCTGGAGACTGGTCCCACGCCCAAACAGCCAGCAGGGAAAACTGTGGCTTTTTCTAAAGCTCTTTGGGAAACGCTTGCATAGCCCCACAGACTGCGGGCTGCAGGCTTTCCTGCTACCTTCAGCCTCAAAACCACCCTTTCCCACTAGGCGCCGCGCGAGGCACAAAAATGGCCATATGTCTGGAGATGGGTCCCACGCCCAAAGAGCCTGCAGGGAAAACTATGCCTTGTTCTAAAGCTCTCTGGGAACCGCTTGTGTAGCCCCACACACCTGGAGGCTGCAGGCTTTCCTGCTGCCTTCAGCCTCAAAACCACGCTTTCCCACTTTGGCGTCGCTCGAGGCACAAAAATGGCCATATGTCTGGAGATTGGTCCCACGCCCAAAGAGCCAGCAGGGAAAACTATGCCTTGTTCTAAAGCTCTTTGGGAACCGCTGGCGTGGCCCCACACACCTGGGGGCTGCAGGCTTTCCTGCTGCCTTCAGCCTCAAAACGACCCTTTCCCACTTGGCGCCGCGCCAGGCCCAAAAATGGCCATATGTCTGGAGACTGGTCCCATGCCCAAAGAGCCAGCAGGGAAAACTGTGGCTTTTTGTAAAGCTCTTTGGGAACCGCTTGCATAGCCCCACAGACTGCGGGCTGCAGGCTTTCCTACTACCTTCAGCCTCAAAACCACCCTTTCCCACTAGGCGCCGTGCCAGGCACAAAAATGGCCATATGTCTGGAGATGGGTCCCACGCCCAAAGAGCCAGCAGGGAAAATTATGCCTTGTTCTAAAGCTCTTTGGGAACCGCTTGCGTAGCCCCACAGACCTGGGGGCTGCAGGCTTTCCTGCTACCTTCAGCCTCAAAACCACCCTGTCCCACTTTGGCGTCGCTCGAAGCACAAAAATGGCCATATGTCTGGACATTGGTCCCACGCCCAGAGAGCCAGCATGGAAAACTATGCCTTGTTGTAAAGCTCTTTGGGAACCGCTTGCGTAGCCCCACACACCTGGGGGCTGCAGGCTTTCCTGCTGCCTTTAGCCTCAAAACCACCCTTTCCCACTTGGCGCCGCGCCAGGCACAAAAATGGCCATATGTCTGGAGATTGGTCCCACGCCCAAAGAACCAGCAGGGAAAACTATGCCTTGTTCTAAAGCTCTTTGGGAACCGCTTGCGTAGCCCCACACACCTGGGGACTGCAGGCTTTCCTGCTGCCTTCAGCCTCAAAACCACCCTTTCCCACTAGGCGCCGCGCCAGGCACAAAAATGGCCATATGTCTGGAGACTGGTCCCACGCCCAAAGAGCCAGCAGGGAAAAATATGCCTTTTTCTAAAGTTCTTGAGAACCGCTTGCATAGCCCCACGGACCTGGGGGCTGCAGGCTTTCCTGCTGCCTTCAGCCTCAAAACCACCCTTTCCCACTTGGCGCCGCACCAGGCACAAAAATGGCCATATGTCTGGAGACTGGTCCCACGCCCAAAGAGCCAGCAGGGAAAACTATGCCTTGTTCTAAAGCTCTTTGGGAACCGCTTGCGTAGCCCCACACACCTGGGGGCTGCAGGCTTTCCTGCTGCCTTCAGCCTCAAAACCACCCTTTCCCACTTGGCGTCGGTCCAGGCACAAAACTGGCCATATGTCTGGAGACTGGTCCCACGCCCAAAGAGCCAGCAGGGAAAACTATGCCTTGTTCTAAAGCTCTTTGGCAACCGCTTGCGTAGCCCCATAGACCGGGGGGCTGCAGGCTTTCCTGCTGCCTTCAGCCTCAAAACCACCCTTTCCCACTAGGCGCCGCGCCAGGCCCAAAAATGGCCATATGGCTGGAGATTGGTCCCACGCCCAAAGAGCCAGAAGGGAAAACTATGCCTTGTTCTAAAGCTCTTTGGGAACCGCTTGCGTAGCCCCACAGACTGCGGGCTGCAGGCTTTCCTGCTGCCTTCAGCCTCAAAACCACCCTTTCCCACTTGGCGCCGTGCCAGGCACAAAAATGGCCATATGTCTGGAGATGGGTCCCACGCCCAAAGAGCCAGCAGGGAAAACTATGCCTTGTTCTAAAGCTCTTTGGGAACCGCTTGCGTAGCCCCACACACCTGGGGGCTGCAGGCTTTCCTGCTGCCTTCAGCCTCAAAACCACCCTTTCCCACTTGGTGCCGCGCCAGGCACAAAAATGGCCATATGTCTGGAGACTGGTCCCACGCCCAAAGAGCCAGCAGGGAAAACTAGGCCTTGTTCTAAAGCTCTTTGGGAACCGCTGGCGTAGCCCCACGGACCTGGGGGCTGCAGGCTTTCCTGCTGCCTTCAGCCTCAAAACCACCCTTTCCCACTAGACGCCGCGCCAGGCCCAAAACTGGCCATATGTCTGGAGACTGGTCCCACGCCCAAAGAGCCAGCAGGGAAAACTGTGGCTTTTTCTAAAGCTCTTTGGGAACCGTTTGCGTAGCCCCACAGACTGCGGGCTGCAGGCTTTCCTGCTGCCTTCAGCCTCAAAACCACCCTTTCCCACTTGGCGCCGCGCCAGGCACAAAAATGGCCATATGTCTGGAGACTGGTCCCACGCCCAAAGAGCCAGCAGGGAAAACTGTGGCTTTTTCTAAAGCTCTTTGGCAACCGCTTGCGTAGCCCCACAGACCTGGGGGCTGCAGGCTTTCCTGCTGTCTTCAGCCTCAAAACCACCCTTTCCCACTTGGCGTCGGTCCAGGCACAAAAATGGCCATATGTCTGGAGACTGGTCCCACGCCCAAAGAGCCAGCAGGGAAAACTATGTCTTGTTCTAAAGCTCTTTGGGAACCGCTTGCATAGCCCCACACACCTGGGGGCTGCAGGCTTTCCTGCTGCCTTCAGCCTCAAAACCACCCTTTCCCACTTGGCGCCGCGCCAGGCACAAAAATGGCCATATGTCTGGAGACTGGTCCACGCCCAAAGAGCCAGCAGGGAAAACTATGCCTTGTTCTAAAGCTCTTTGGCAACCGCTTGCGTAGCCCCACACACCTGGGGTCTGCAGGCTTTCCTGCTGCATTCAGCCTCAAAACCACCCTTTCTCACTTGGTGCCGCGCCAGGCACAAAAATGGCCATATGTCTGGAGACTGGTCCCACGCCCAAAGAGCCAGCAGGGAAAACTAGGCCTTGTTCTAAAGCTCTTTGGGAACCGCTGGCGTAGCCCCACGGACCTGGGGGCTGCAGGCTTTCCTGCTGCCTTCAGCCTCAAAACCACCCTTTCCCACTAGACGCCGCGCCAGGCACAAAAATGGCCATATGTCTGGAGACTGGTCCCACGCCCAAAGAGCCAGCAGGGAAAACTGTGGCTTTTTCTAAAGCTCTTTGGGAACCGTTTGCGTAGCCCCACAGACTGCGGGCTGCAGGCTTTCCTGCTGCCTTCAGCCTCAAAACCACCCTTTCCCACTTGGTGCCGCGCCAGGCACAAAAATGGCCATATGTCTGGAGACTGGTCCCACGCCCAAAGAGCCAGCAGGGAAAACTGTGGCTTTTTCTAAAGCTCTTTGGCAACCGCTTGCGTAGCCCCACAGACCTGGGGGCTGCAGGCTTTCCTGCTGTCTTCAGCCTCAAAACCACCCTTTCCCACTTGGCGTCGGTCCAGGCACAAAAATGGCCATATGTCTGGAGACTGGTCCCACGCCCAAAGAGCCAGCAGGGAAAACTATGTCTTGTTCTAAAGCTCTTTGGGAACCGCTTGCATAGCCCCACACACCTGGGGGCTGCAGGCTTTCCTGCTGCCTTCAGCCTCAAAACCACCCTTTCCCACTTGGCGCCGCGCCAGGCACAAAAATGGCCATATGTCTGGAGACTGGTCCACGCCCAAAGAGCCTGCAGGGAAAACTATGCCTTGTTCTAAAGCTCTTTGGCAACCGCTTGCGTAGACCCACGGACCTGGGGGCTGCAGGCTTTCCTGCTGCCTTCAGCCTCAAAACCACCCTTTCCCACTTGGCGCCGCGCCAGGCACAAAAATGGCCATATGTCTGGAGACTGGTCACACGCCCAAAGAGCCAGCAGGGAAAACTGTGGCTTTTTCTAAAGCTCTTTGGGAACCGCTTGCATAGCCCCACAGACTGCGGGCTGCAGGCTTTCCTGCTACCTTCACCCTCAAAACCACCCTTTCCCACTAGACGCCGTGCCAGGCACAAAAATGGCCATATGTCTGGAGATGGGTCCCACGCCCAAAGAGCCAGCAGGGAAAATTATGCCTTGTTCTAAAGCTCTTTGGGAACCGCTTGCGTAGCCCCACACACCTGGGGGCTGCAGGCTTTCCTGCTACCTTCAGCCTCAAAACCACCCTGTCCCACTTTGGCGTCGCTCGAAGCACAAAAATGGCCATATGTCTGGACATTGGTCCCACGCCCAGAGAGCCAGCATGGAAAACTATGCCTTGTTGTAAAGCTCTTTGGGAACCGCTTGCGTAGCCCCACGGACCTGGGGGCTGCAGGCTTTCCTGCTGCCTTCAGCCTCAAAACCACCCTTTCCCACTTGGCGCCGCGCCAGGCACAAAAATGGCCATATGTCTGGAGACTGGTCCCACGCCCAAACAGCCAGCAGGGAAAACTGTGGCTTTTTCTAAAGCTCTTTGGGAACCGCTTGCATAGCCCCACAGACTGCGGGCTGCAGGCTTTCCTGCTACCTTCAGCCTCAAAACCACCCTTTCCCACTAGGCGCCGCGCGAGGCACAAAAATGGCCATATGTCTGGAGATGGGTCCCACGCCCAAAGAGCCTGCAGGGAAAACTATGCCTTGTTCTAAAGCTCTCTGGGAACCGCTTGTGTAGCCCCACACACCTGGGGGCTGCAGGCTTTCCTGCTGCCTTCAGCCTCAAAACCACCCTTTCCCACTTTGGCGTCGCTCGAGGCACAAAAATGGCCATATGTCTGGAGATTGGTCCCACGCCCAAAGAGCCAGCAGGGAAAACTATGCCTTGTTCTAAAGCTCTTTGGGAACCGCTGGCGTGGCCCCACACACCTGGGGGCTGCAGGCTTTCCTGCTGCCTTCAGCCTCAAAACGACCCTTTCCCACTTGGCGCCGCGCCAGGCCCAAAAATGGCCATATGTCTGGAGACTGGTCCCATGCCCAAAGAGCCAGCAGGGAAAACTGTGGCTTTTTGTAAAGCTCTTTGGGAACCGCTTGCATAGCCCCACAGACTGCGGGCTGCAGGCTTTCCTACTACCTTCACCCTCAAAACCACCCTTTCCCACTAGGCGCCGTGCCAGGCACAAAAATGGCCATATGTCTGGAGATGGGTCCCACGCCCAAAGAGCCAGCAGGGAAAATTATGCCTTGTTCTAAAGCTCTTTGGGAACCGCTTGCGTAGCCCCACAGACCTGGGGGCTGCAGGCTTTCCTGCTACCTTCAGCCTCAAAACCACCCTGTCCCACTTTGGCGTCGCTCGAAGCACAAAAATGGCCATATGTCTGGACATTGGTCCCACGCCCAGAGAGCCAGCATGGAAAACTATGCCTTGTTGTAAAGCTCTTTGGGAACCGCTTGCGTAGCCCCACACACCTGGGGGCTGCAGGCTTTCCTGCTGCCTTTAGCCTCAAAACCACCCTTTCCCACTTGGCGCCGCGCCAGGCACAAAAATGGCCATATGTCTGGAGACTGGTCCCACGCCCAAAGAACCAGCAGGGAAAAATATGCCTTTTTCTAAAGTTCTTGAGAACCGCTTGCATAGCCCCACGGACCTGGGGGCTGCAGGCTTTCCTGCTGCCTTCAGCCTCAAAACCACCCTTTCCCACTTGGCGCCGCACCAGGCACAAAAATGGCCATATGTCTGGAGACTGGTCCCACGCCCAAAGAGCCAGCAGGGAAAACTATGCCTTGTTCTAAAGCTCTTTGGGAACCGCTTGCGTAGCCCCACACACCTGGGGGCTGCAGGCTTTCCTGCTGCCTTCAGCCTCAAAACCACCCTTTCCCACTTGGCGTCGGTCCAGGCACAAAACTGGCCATATGTCTGGAGACTGGTCCCACGCCCAAAGAGCCAGCAGGGAAAACTATGCCTTGTTCTAAAGCTCTTTGGCAACCGCTTGCGTAGCCCCATAGACCGGGGGGCTGCAGGCTTTCCTGCTGCCTTCAGCCTCAAAACCACCCTTTCCCACTAGGCGCCGCGCCAGGCCCAAAAATGGCCATATGTCTGGAGATTGGTCCCACGCCCAAAGAGCCAGAAGGGAAAACTGTGGCTTTTTCTAAAGCTCTTTGGGAACCGTTTGCGTAGCCCCACAGACTGCGGGCTGCAGGCTTTCCTGCTGCCTTCAGCCTCAAAACCACCCTTTCCCACTTGGCGCCGTGCCAGGCACAAAAATGGCCATATGTCTCAGATGGGTCCCACGCCCAAAGAGCCAGCAGGGAAAACTATGCCTTGTTCTAAAGCTCTTTGGGAACCGCTTGCGTAGCCCCACACACCTGGGGGCTGCAGGCTTTCCTGCTGCCTTCAGCCTCAAAACCACCCTTTCCCACTTAGAGCCGCGCCAGGCCCAAAACTGGCCATATGTCTGGAGACTGGTCCCACGCCCAAAGAGCCAGCACGGAAAACTATGCCTTGTTCTAAAGCTCTTTGGCAACCGCTTGCGTAGCCCCATAGACCGGGGGGCTGCAGGCTTTCCTGCTGCCTTCAGCCTCAAAACCACCCTTTCCCACTTGGCGTCGGTCCAGGCACAAAAATGGCCATATGTCTGGAGACTGGTCCACGCCCAAAGAGCCAGCAGGGAAAACTATGCCTTGTTCTAAAGCTCTTTGGGAACCGCTTGCGTAGACCCACGGACCTGGGGGCTGCAGGCTTTCCTGCTGCCTTCAGCCTCAAAACCACCCTTTCCCACTCTGGCGTCGCTCCAGGCACAATAATGGCCATATGTCTGGAGATTGGTCCCACGCCCAAAGAGCCAGCAGGGAAAACTATGACTTGTTCTAAAGCTCTTTGGGAACCGCTTGCGTGGCCCCACGGACCTGGGGGCTGCAGGCTTTCCTGCTGCCTTCAGCCTCAAAACCACCCTTTCCCACTAGGCGCCGCGCCAGGCACAAAAATGGCCATATGTCTGGAGACTGGTCCACGCCCAAAGAGCCAGCAGGGAAAACTATGCCTTGTTCTAAAGCTCTTTGGGAACCGCTGGCGTGGCACCACACACCTGGGGGCTGCAGGCTTTCCTGCTGCCTTCAGCCTCAAAACCACCCTTTCCCACTTGGCGCCGCGCCAGGCACAAAAATGGCCATATGTCTGGAGACTGGTCCCACGCCCAAAGAGCCAGCAGGGAAAACTATGCCTTGTTCTAAAGCTCTTTGGGAACCGCTTGCGTAGCCCCACACACCTGGGGGCTGCAGGCTTTCCTGCTGCCTTCAGCCTCAAAACCACCCTTTCCCACTTGGCGCCGCGCCAGGCACAAAAATGGCCATATGTCTGGAGACTGGTCCCACGCCCAAAGAGCCAGCAGGGAAAACTATGCCTTGTTCTAAAGCTCTTTGGGAACCGCTTGCGTAGCCCCACACACCTGGGGGCTGCAGGCTTTCCTGCTGCCTTCAGCCTCAAAACCACCCTTTCCCACTTGGCGCCGCGCCAGGCACAAAAATGGCCATATGTCTGGAGACTGGTCCCACGCCCAAAGAGCCAGCAGGGAAAACTATGCCTTGTTCTAAAGCTCTTTGGCAACCGCTTGCGTAGCCCCACAGACCTGGGGGCTGCAGGCTTTCCTGCTGCCTTCAGCCTCAAAACCACCCTTTCCCACTTGGCGCCGCGCCAGGCACAAAAATGGCCATATGTCTTGAGTCTGGTCCCACGCCCAAAGAGCCAGGAGGGAAAACTGTGGCTTTTTCTAAAGCTCTTTGGGAACCGCTTGCGTAGCCCCACAGACCTGGGGGCTGCAGGCTTTCTTGCTGTCTTCAGCCTCAAAACCACCCTTTCCCACTTGGCGTCGGTCCAGGCACAAAAATGGCCATATGTCTGGAGACTGGTCCCACGCCCAAAGAGCCAGCAGGGAAAACTATGCCTTGTTCTAAAGCTCTTTGGGAACCGCTTGCGTAGCCCCACACACCTGGGGGCTGCAGGCTTTCCTGCTGCCTTCAGCCTCAAAACCACCCTTTCCCACTTGGCGCCGCGCCAGGCACAAAAATGGCCATATGTCTGGAGACTGGTCCACGCCCAAAGAGCCAGCAGGGAAAACTATGCCTTGTTCTAAAGCTCTTTGGGAACCGCTTGCGTAGCCCCACGGACCTGGGGTCTGCAGGCTTTCCTGCTGCCTTCAGCCTCAAAACCACCCTTTCCCACTTGGCGCCGCGCCAGGCACAAAAATGGCCATATGTCTGGAGACTGGTCCCACGCCCAAAGAACCAGCAGGGAAAACTATGCCTTTTTCTAAAGCTCTTTGGGAACCGCTTGCGTAGCCCCACACACCTGGGGTCTGCAGGCTTTCCTGCTGCATTCAGCCTCAAAACCACCCTTTCCCACTTGGTGCCGCGCCAGGCACAAAAATGGCCATATGTCTGGAGACTGGTCCCACGCCCAAAGAGCCAGCAGGGAAAACTAGGCCTTGTTCTAAAGCTCTTTGGGAACCGCTGGCGTAGCCCCACGGACCTGGGGGCTGCAGGCTTTCCTGCTGCCTTCAGCCTCAAAACCACCCTTTCCCACTAGGCGCCGCGCCAGGCACAAAAATGGCCATATGTCTGGAGACTGGTCCCACGCCCAAAGAGCCAGCAGGGAAAACTGTGGCTTTTTCTAAAGCTCTTTGGGAACCGTTTGCGTAGCCCCACAGACTGCGGGCTGCAGGCTTTCCTGCTGCCTTCAGCCTCAAAACCACCCTTTCCCACTTGGTGCCGCGCCAGGCACAAAAATGGCCATATGTCTGGAGACTGGTCCCACGCCCAAAGAGCCAGCAGGGAAAACTGTGGCTTTTTCTAAAGCTCTTTGGCAACCGCTTGCGTAGCCCCACAGACCTGGGGGCTGCAGGCTTTCCTGCTGTCTTCAGCCTCAAAACCACCCTTTCCCACTTGGCGTCGGTCCAGGCACAAAAATGGCCATATGTCTGGAGACTGGTCCCACGCCCAAAGAGCCAGCAGGGAAAACTATGTCTTGTTCTAAAGCTCTTTGGGAACCGCTTGCATAGCCCCACACACCTGGGGGCTGCAGGCTTTCCTGCTGCCTTCAGCCTCAAAACCACCCTTTCCCACTTGGCGCCGCGCCAGGCACAAAAATGGCCATATGTCTGGAGACTGGTCCACGCCCAAAGAGCCAGCAGGGAAAACTATGCCTTGTTCTAAAGCTCTTTGGCAACCGCTTGCGTAGACCCACGGACCTGGGGGCTGCAGGCTTTCCTGCTGCCTTCAGCCTCAAAACCACCCTTTCCCACTTGGCGCCGCGCCAGGCACAAAAATGGCCATATGTCTGGAGACTGGTCCCACGCCCACAGAGCCAGCAGGGAAAACTGTGGCTTTTTCTAAAGCTCTTTGGGAACCGCTTGCATAGCCCCACAGACTGCGGGCTGCAGGCTTTCCTGCTACCTTCACCCTCAAAACCACCCTTTCCCACTAGACGCCGTGCCAGGCACAAAAATGGCCATATGTCTGGAGATGGGTCCCACGCCCAAAGAGCCAGCAGGGAAAATTATGCCTTGTTCTAAAGCTCTTTGGGAACCGCTTGCGTAGCCCCACACACCTGGGGGCTGCAGGCTTTCCTGCTACCTTCAGCCTCAAAACCACCCTGTCCCACTTTGGCGTCGCTCGAAGCACAAAAATGGCCATATGTCTGGACATTGGTCCCACGCCCAGAGAGCCAGCATGGAAAACTATGCCTTGTTGTAAAGCTCTTTGGGAACCGCTTGCGTAGCCCCACGGACCTGGGGGCTGCAGGCTTTCCTGCTGCCTTCAGCCTCAAAACCACCCTTTCCCACTTGGCGCCGCGCCAGGCACAAAAATGGCCATATGTCTGGAGACTGGTCCCACGCCCAAACAGCCAGCAGGGAAAACTGTGGCTTTTTCTAAAGCTCTTTGGGAACCGCTTGCATAGCCCCACAGACTGCGGGCTGCAGGCTTTCCTGCTACCTTCAGCCTCAAAACCACCCTTTCCCACTAGGCGCCGCGCGAGGCACAAAAATGGCCATATGTCTGGAGATGGGTCCCACGCCCAAAGAGCCTGCAGGGAAAACTATGCCTTGTTCTAAAGCTCTCTGGGAACCGCTTGTGTAGCCCCACACACCTGGGGGCTGCAGGCTTTCCTGCTGCCTTCAGCCTCAAAACCACCCTTTCCCACTTTGGCGTCGCTCGAGGCACAAAAATGGCCATATGTCTGGAGATGGGTCCCACGCCCAAAGAGCCAGCAGGGAAAACTATGCCTTGTTCTAAAGCTCTTTGGGAACCGCTGGCGTGGCCCCACACACCTGGGGGCTGCAGGCTTTCCTGCTGCCTTCAGCCTCAAAACGACCCTTTCCCACTTGGCGCCGCGCCAGGCCCAAAAATGGCCATATGTCTGGAGACTGGTCCCATGCCCAAAGAGCCAGCAGGGAAAACTGTGGCTTTTTGTAAAGCTCTTTGGGAACCGCTTGCATAGCCCCACAGACTGCGGGCTGCAGGCTTTCCTACTACCTTCAGCCTCAAAACCACCCTTTCCCACTAGGCGCCGTGCCAGGCACAAAAATGGCCATATGTCTGGAGATGGGTCCCACGCCCAAAGAGCCAGCAGGGAAAATTATGCCTTGTTCTAAAGCTCTTTGGGAACCGCTTGCGTAGCCCCACAGACCTGGGGGCTGCAGGCTTTCCTGCTACCTTCAGCCTCAAAACCACCCTGTCCCACTTTGGCGTCGCTCGAAGCACAAAAATGGCCATATGTCTGGACATTGGTCCCACGCCCAGAGAGCCAGCATGGAAAACTATGCCTTGTTGTAAAGCTCTTTGGGAACCGCTTGCGTAGCCCCACACACCTGGGGGCTGCAGGCTTTCCTGCTGCCTTTAGCCTCAAAACCACCCTTTCCCACTTGGCGCCGCGCCAGGCACAAAAATGGCCATATGTCTGGAGACTGGTCCCACGCCCAAAGAACCAGCAGGGAAAACTATGCCTTGTTCTAAAGCTCTTTGGGAACCGCTTGCGTAGCCCCACACACCTGGGGACTGCAGGCTTTCCTGCTGCCTTCAGCCTCAAAACCACCCTTTCCCACTAGGCGCCGCGCCAGGCACAAAAATGGCCATATGTCTGGAGACTGGTCCCACGCCCAAAGAGCCAGCAGGGAAAAATATGCCTTTTTCTAAAGTTCTTGAGAACCGCTTGCATAGCCCCACGGACCTGGGGGCTGCAGGCTTTCCTGCTGCCTTCAGCCTCAAAACCACCCTTTCCCACTTGGCGCCGCACCAGGCACAAAAATGGCCATATGTCTGGAGACTGGTCCCACGCCCAAAGAGCCAGCAGGGAAAACTATGCCTTGTTCTAAAGCTCTTTGGGAACCGCTTGCGTAGCCCCACAGACTGCGGGCTGCAGGCTTTCCTGCTGCCTTCAGCCTCAAAACCACCCTTTCCCACTTGGCGCCGCGCCAGGCACAAAAATGGCCATATGTCTGGAGACTGGTCCCACGCCCAAAGAGCCAGCAGGGAAAACTAGGCCTTGTTCTAAAGCACTTTGGCAACCGCTTGCGTAGCCCCACACACCTGGGGGCTGCAGGCTTTCCTGCTGCCTTCAGCCTCAAAACCACCATTTCCCACTTGGCGCCGCGCCAGGCACAAAAATGGCCATATGTCTGGAGACTGGTCCCACGCCCAAAGAGCCAGCAGGGAAAACTATGCCTTGTTCTAAAGCTCTTTGGGAACCGCTTGCGTAGCCCCACACACCTGGGGGCTGCAGGCTTTCCTGCTGCCTTCAGCCTCAAAACCACCCTTTCCCACTTGGCGCCGCGCCAGGCACAAAAATGGCCATATGTCTGGAGACTGGTCCCACGCCCAAACAGCCAGCAGGGAAAACTGTGGCTTTTTCTAAAGCTCTTTGGGAACCGCTTGCATAGCCCCACAGACTGCGGGCTGCAGGCTTTCCTGCTACCTTCAGCCTCAAAACCACCCTTTCCCACTAGGCGCCGCGCGAGGCACAAAAATGGCCATATGTCTGGAGATGGGTCCCACGCCCAAAGAGCCTGCAGGGAAAACTATGCCTTGTTCTAAAGCTCTCTGGGAACCGCTTGTGTAGCCCCACACACCTGGGGGCTGCAGGCTTTCCTGCTGCCTTCAGCCTCAAAACCACCCTTTCCCACTTTGGCGTCGCTCGAGGCACAAAAATGGCCATATGTCTGGAGACTGGTCCCACGCCCAGAGAGCCAGCATGGAAAACTATGCCTTGTTCTAAAGCTCTTTGGGAACCGCTGGCGTGGCCCCACACACCTGGGGGCTGCAGGCTTTCCTGCTGCCTTCAGCCTCAAAACCACCCTTTCCCACTTGGCGCCGCGCCAGGCACAAAAATGGCCATATGTCTGGAGACTGGTCCACGCCCAAAGAGCCAGCAGGGAAAACTATGCCTTGTTGTAAAGCTCTTTGGCAACCGCTGGCGTGGCCCCACACACCTGGGGGCTGCAGGCTTTCCTGCTGCCTTCAGCCTCAAAACCACACTTTCCCACTTGGCGCCGCGCCAGGCACAAAAATGGCCATATGGCTGGAGACTGGTCCCACGCCCAAAGAGCCAGCAGGGAAAACTATGCCTTGTTCTAAAGCTCTTTGGGAACCGCTTGCGTAGCCCCACACACCTGGGGGCTGCAGGCTTTCATGCTGCCTTCAGCCTCAAAACCACCCTTTCCCACTTGGCGCCGCGCCAGGCACAAAAATGGCCATATGTCTGGAGACTGGTCCCACGCCCAAAGAGCCAGCAGGGAAAACTATGCCTTGTTCTAAAGCTCTCTGGGAACCGCTTGCGTAGCCCCACACACCTGGGGGCTGCAGGCTTTCCTGCTGCCTTCAGCCTCAAAACCACCCTTTCCCACTTGGCGCCGCGCCAGGCACAAAAATGGCCATATGTCTGGAGACTGGTCCCACGCCCAAAGAGCCAGCAGGGAAAACTATGCCTTGTTCTAAAGCTCTTTGGGAACCGCTTGCGTAGCCCCACACACCTGGGGGCTGCAGGCTTTCCTGCTGTCTTCAGCCTCAAAACCACCCTTTCCCACTTGGCTTCGGTCCAGGCACAAAAATGGCCATATGTCTGGAGACTGGTCCCACGCCCAAAGAGCCAGCAGGGAAAACTATGCCTTGTTCTAAAGCTCTTTGGGAACCGCTTGCTTAGCCCCACGGACCTGGGGGCTGCAGGCTTTCCTGCTGCCTTCAGCCTCAAAACCACCCTTTCCCACTTGGCGCCGTGCCAGGCACAAAAATGGCCATATGTCTGGAGACTGGTCCCACGCCCAAAGAGCCAGCAGGGAAAACTATGCCTTGTTCTAAAGCTCTTTGGGAACCGCTTGCGTAGCCCCACACACCTGGGGGCTACAGGCTTTCCTGCTGCCTTCAGCCTCAAAACCACCCTTTCCCACTTAGCGCCGCGCCAGGCACAAAAATGGCCATATGTCTGGAGTCTGGTCCCACGCCCAAAGAGCCAGCAGGGAAAACTATGCCTTGTTCTAAAGCTCTTTGGGAACCGCTTGCGTAGCCCCACACACCTGGGGGCTGCAGGCTTTCCTGCTGCCTTCAGCCTCAAAACCACCCTTTCCCACTTGGCGCCGCGCCCGGCACAAAAATGGCCATATGTCTGGAGACTGGTCCCACGCCCAAAGAGCCAGCAGGGAAAACTATGCCTTGTTCTAAAGCTCTTTGGGAACCGCTTGCGTAGCCCCACACACCTGGGGGCTGCAGGCTTTCATGCTGCCTTCAGCCTCAAAACCACCCTTTCCCACTTGGCGCCGCGCCAGGCACAAAAATGGCCATATGGCTGGAGACTGGTCCCACGCCCAAAGAGCCAGCAGGGAAAACTATGTCTTGTTTTAAAGCTCTCTGGGAACCGCTTGCGTAGCCCCACACACCTGGGGGCTGCAGGCTTTCCTGCTGCCTTCAGCCTCAAAACCACCCTTTCCCACTTGGCGCCGCGCCAGGCACAAAAATGGCCATATGTCTGGAGACTGGTCCCACGCCCAAAGAGCCAGGAGGGAAAACTATGCCTTGTTCTAAAGCTCTTTGGGAACCGCTTGCGTAGCCCCACACACCTGGGGGCTGCAGGCTTTCCTGCTGTCTTCAGCCTCAAAACCACCCTTTCCCACTTGGCTTCGGTCCAGGCACAAAAATGGCCATATGTCTGGAGACTGGTCCCACGCCCAAAGAGCCAGCAGGGAAAACTATGCCTTGTTCTAAAGCTCTTTGGGAACCGCTTGCTTAGCCCCACACACCTGGGGGCTGCAGGCTTTCCTGCTGCCTTCAGCCTCAAAACCACCCTTTCCCACTTGGCGCCGTGCCAGGCACAAAAATGGCCATATGTCTGGAGACTGGTCCCACGCCCAAAGAGCCAGCAGGGAAAACTATGCCTTGTTCTAAAGCTCTTTGGGAACCGCTTGCGTAGCCCCACACACCTGGGGGCTACAGGCTTTCCTGCTGCCTTCAGCCTCAAAACCACCCTTTCCCACTTAGCGCCGCGCCAGGCACAAAAATGGCCATATGTCTGGAGTCTGGTCCCACGCCCAAAGAGCCAGCAGGGAAAACTATGCCTTGTTCTAAAGCTCTTTGGGAACCGCTTGCGTAGCCCCACACACCTGGGGGCTGCAGGCTTTCCTGCTGCCTTCAGCCTCAAAACCACCCTTTCCCACTTCGCGCCGCGCCCGGCACAAAAATGGCCATATGTCTGGAGACTGGTCCCACGCCCAAAGAACCAGCAGGGAAAACTATGCCTTTTTCTAAAGCTCTTTGGGAACCGCTTGCGTAGCCCCACACACCTGGGGGCTGCAGGCTTTCCTGTTGCCTTCAGCCTCAAAACCACCCTTTCCCACTTGGCGCCGCGCCAGGCACAAAAATGGCCATATGTCTGGAGACTGGTCCCATGCCCAAAGAGCCAGCAGGGAAAACTATGCCTTGTTCTAAAGCTCTTTGGGAACCGCTTGCGTAGCCCCACACACCTGGGGGCTGCAGGCTTTCCTGTTGCCTTCAGCCTCAAAACCACCCTTTCCCACTAGGCGCCGAGCCAGGCACAAAATTGGCCATATGTCTGGAGACTGGTCCCACGCCCAAAGAGACACCAGGGAAAACTGTGGCTTTTTCTAAAGCTCTTTGGGAACCGTTTGCGTAGCCCCACAGACTGCGGGCTACAGGCTTTCCTGCTGCCTTCAGCCTCAAAACCACCCTTTCCCACTTGGTGCCGCGCCAGGCACAAAAATGGCCATATGTCTGGAGACTGGTCCCACGCCCAAAGAGCCAGCAGGGAAAACTATGCCTTGTTCTAAAGCTCTTTGGGAACCGCTTGCGTAGCCCCACAGACTGCGGGCTGCAGGCTTTCCTGCTGCCTTCAGCCTCAAAACCACCCTTTCCCACTTGGCGCCGCGCCAGGCACAAAAATGGCCATATGTCTGGAGACTGGTCCCACGCCCAAAGAGCCAGCAGGGAAAACTAGGCCTTGTTCTAAAGCTCTTTGGGAACCGCTTGCGTGGCCCCACGGACCTGGGGGCTGCAGGCTTTCCTGCTGCCTTCAGCCTCAAAACCACCATTTCCCACTTGGCGCCGCGCCAGGCACAAAAATGGCCATATGTCTGGAGACTGGTCCCACGCCCAAAGAGCCAGCAGGGAAAACTATGCCTTGTTCTAAAGCTCTTTGGGAACCGCTTGCGTAGCCCCACACACCTGGGGGCTGCAGGCTTTCCTGCTGCCTTCAGCCTCAAAACCACCCTTTCCCACTTGGGGCCGCGCCAGGCACAAAAATGGCCATATGTCTGGAGACTGGTCCCACGCCCAAAGAGCCAGCAGGGAAAACTGTGGCTTTTTCTAAAGCTCTTTGGGAACCGCTTGCATAGCCCCACAGACTGCGGGCTGCAGGCTTTCCTGCTACGTTCAGCCTCAAAACCACCCTTTCCCACTAGGCGCCGCGCGAGGCACAAAAATGGCCATATGTCTGGAGATGGGTCCCACGCCCAAAGAGCCTGCAGGGAAAACTATGCCTTGTTCTAAAGCTCTTTGGGAACCGCTTGTGTAGCCCCACACACCTGGGGGCTGCAGGCTTTCCTGCTGCCTTCAGCCTCAAAACCACCCTTTCCCACTTAGCGCCGCGCCAGGCACAAAAATGGCCATATGTCTGGAGTCTGGTCCCACGCCCAAAGAGCCAGCAGGGAAAACTAGGCCTTGTTCTAAAGCTCTTTGGGAACCGCTTGCGTAGCCCCACACACCTGGGGGCTGCAGGCTTTCCTGCTGCCTTCAGCCTCAAAACCACCCTTTCCCACTTGGTGCCGCGCCAGGCACAAAAATGGCCATATGTCTGGAGACTGGTCCCACGCCCAAAGAGCCAGGAGGGAAAACTGTGGCTTTTTCTAAAGCTCTTTGGGAACCGCTTGCGTAGCACCACAGACCTGGGGGCTGCAGGCTTTCCTGCTGCCTTCAGCCTCAAAACCACCCTTTCCCACTTGGCGCCGCGCCAGGCACAAAAATGGCCATATGTCTGGAGACTGGTCCACGCCCAAAGAGCCTGCAGGGAAAACTATGCCTTGTTCTAAAGCTCTTTGGCAACCGCTTGCGTAGACCCACGGACCTGGGGGCTGCAGGCTTTCCTGCTGCCTTCAGCCTCAAAACCACCCTTTCCCACTTGGCGCCGCGCCAGGCACAAAAATGGCCATATGTCTGGAGACTGGTCCCACGCCCAAAGAGCCAGCAGGGAAAACTAGGCCTTGTTCTAAAGCTCTTTGGGAACCGCTTGCGTAGCCCCACACACCTGGGGGCTGCAGGCTTTCCTGCTGCCTTCAGCCTCAAAACCACCCTTTCCCACTTGGCGCCGCGCCAGGCACAAAAATGGCCATATGTCTGGAGACTGGTCCCACGCCCAAAGAGCCAGGAGGGAAAACTGTGGCTTTTTCTAAAGCTCTTTGGGAACCGTTTGCGTAGCCCCACAGACTGCGGGCTGCAGGCTTTCCTGCTGCCTTCAGCCTCAAAACCACCCTTTCCCACTTGGTGCCGCGCCAGGCACAAAAATGGCCATATGTCTGGAGACTGGTCCCACGCCCAAAGAGCCAGGAGGGAAAACTGTGGCTTTTTCTAAAGCTCTTTGGGAACCGCTTGCGTAGCATCACAGACCTGGGGGCTGCAGGCTTTCCTGCTGTCTTCAGCCTCAAAACCACCCTTTCCCACTTGGCGTCGGTCCAGGCACAAAAATGGCCATATGTCTGGAGACTGGTCCCACGCCCAAAGAGCCAGCAGGGAAAACTATGCCTTGTTCTAAAGCTCTTTGGGAACCGCTTGCGTAGCCCCATAGACCGGGGGGCTGCAGGCTTTCCTGCTGCCTTCAGCCTCAAAACCACCCTTTCCCACTTGGCGCCGCGCCAGGCACAAAAATGGCCATATGTCTGGAGACTGGTCCCACGCCCAAAGAGCCAGCAGGGAAAACTAGGCCTTGTTCTAAAGCTCTTTGGGAACCGCTTGCGTAGCCCCACACACCTGGGGGCTGCAGGCTTTCCTGCTGCCTTCAGCCTCAAAACCACCCTTTCCCACTTGGCGCCGCGCCAGGCACAAAAATGGCCATATGTCTGGAGACTGGTCCCACGCCCAAAGAGCCAGCAGGGAAAACTGTGGCTTTTTCTAAAGCTCTTTGGGAACCGTTTGCGTAGCCCCACAGACTGCGGGCTGCAGGCTTTCCTGCTGCCTTCAGCCTCAAAACCACCCTTTCCCACTTGGTGCCGCGCCAGGCACAAAAATGGCCATATGTCTGGAGACTGGTCCCACGCCCAAAGAGCCAGGAGGGAAAACTGTGGCTTTTTCTAAAGCTCTTTGGGAACCGCTTGCGTAGCACCACAGACCTGGGGGCTGCAGGCTTTCCTGCTGTCTTCAGCCTCAAAACCACCCTTTCCCACTTGGCGTCGGTCCAGGCACAAAAATGGCCATATGTCTGGAGACTGGTCCCACGCCCAAAGAGCCAGCAGGGAAAACTATGCCTTGTTCTAAAGCTCTTTGGGAACCGCTTGCGTAGCCCCATAGACCGGGGGGCTGCAGGCTTTCCTGCTGCCTTCAGCCTCAAAACCACCCTTTCCCACTTGGCGCCGCGCCAGGCACAAAAATGGCCATATGTCTGGAGACTGGTCCACGCCCAAAGAGCCTGCAGGGAAAACTATGCCTTGTTCTAAAGCTCTTTGGCAACCGCTTGCGTAGACCCACGGACCTGGGGGCTGCAGGCTTTCCTGCTGCCTTCAGCCTCAAAACCACCCTTTCCCACTTGGCGCCGCGCCAGGCACAAAAATGGCCATATGTCTGGAGACTGGTCCCACGCCCAAAGAGCCAGGAGGGAAAACTAGGCCTTGTTCTAAAGCTCTTTGGGAACCGCTTGCGTAGCCCCACACACCTGGGGGCTGCAGGCTTTCCTGCTGCCTTCAGCCTCAAAACCACCCTTTCCCACTTGGCGCCGCGCCAGGCACAAAAATGGCCATATGTCTGGAGACTGGTCCCACGCCCAAAGAGCCAGCAGGGAAAACTGTGGCTTTTTCTAAAGCTCTTTGGGAACCGCTTGCGGTACACCACAGACCTGGGGGCTGCAGGCTTTCCTGCTGTCTTCAGCCTCAAAACCACCCTTTCCCACTTGGCGTCGGTCCAGGCACAAAAATGGCCATATGTCTGGAGACTGGTCCCACGCCCAAAGAGCCAGCAGGGAAAACTATGACTTGTTCTAAAGCTCTTTGGGAACCGCTTGCGTAGCCCCATAGACCGGGGGGCTGCAGGCTTTCCTGCTGCCTTCAGCCTCAAAACCACCCTTTCCCACTTGGCGCCGCGCCAGGCACAAAAATGGCCATATGTCTGGAGACTGGTCCACGCCCAAAGAGCCTGCAGGGAAAACTATGCCTTGTTCTAAAGCTCTTTGGCAACCGCTTGCGTAGACCCACGGACCTGGGGGCTGCAGGCTTTCCTGCTGCCTTCAGCCTCAAAACCACCCTTTCCCACTTAGCGCCGCGCCAGGCACAAAAATGGCCATATGTCTGGAGACTGGTCCCACGCCCAAAGAGCCAGCAGGGAAAACTGTGGCTTTTTCTAAAGCTCTTTGGGAACCGCTTGCATAGCCCCACAGACTGCGGGCTGCAGGCTTTCCTGCTACCTTCAGCCTCAAAACCACCCTTTCCCACTAGGCGCCGCGCCAGGCACAAAAATGGCCATATGTCTGGAGATGGGTCCCACGCCCAAAGAGCCAGCAGGGAAAACTAGGCCTTGTTCTAAAGCTCTTTGGGAACCGCTTGCGTAGCCCCACACACCTGGGGGCTGCAGGCTTTCCTGCTGCCTTCAGCCTCAAAACCACCCTTTCCCACTTGGCGCCGCGCCAGGCACAAAAATGGCCATATGTCTGGAGACTGGTCCCACGCCCAAAG
Organism: Larus michahellis; assembly: GCF_964199755.1. Classification (NCBI taxonomy): domain Eukaryota; kingdom Metazoa; phylum Chordata; class Aves; order Charadriiformes; family Laridae; genus Larus; species Larus michahellis. Next base: position 53,131 of record NW_027436175.1, on the reverse strand, counting down.
AGCCAGGAGGGAAAACTGTGGCTTTTTCTAAAGCTCTTTGGGAACCGTTTGCGTAGCCCCACAGACTGCGGGCTGCAGGCTTTCCTGCTGCCTTCAGCCTCAAAACCACCCTTTCCCACTTGGTGCCGCGCCAGGCACAAAAATGGCCATATGTCTGGAGACTGGTCCCACGCCCAAAGAGCCAGGAGGGAAAACTGTGGCTTTTTCTAAAGCTCTTTGGGAACCGCTTGCGTAGCATCACAGACCTGGGGGCTGCAGGCTTTCCTGCTGTCTTCAGCCTCAAAACCACCCTTTCCCACTTGGCGTCGGTCCAGGCACAAAAATGGCCATATGTCTGGAGACTGGTCCCACGCCCAAAGAGCCAGCAGGGAAAACTATGCCTTGTTCTAAAGCTCTTTGGGAACCGCTTGCGTAGCCCCATAGACCGGGGGGCTGCAGGCTTTCCTGCTGCCTTCAGCCTCAAAACCACCCTTTCCCACTTGGCGCCGCGCCAGGCACAAAAATGGCCATATGTCTGGAGACTGGTCCACGCCCAATGAGCCTGCAGGGAAAACTATGCCTTGTTCTAAAGCTCTTTGGCAACCGCTTGCGTAGACCCACGGACCTGGGGGCTGCAGGCTTTCCTGCTGCCTTCAGCCTCAAAACCACCCTTTCCCACTTAGCGCCGCGCCAGGCACAAAAATGGCCATATGTCTGGAGACTGGTCCCACGCCCAAAGAGCCAGCAGGGAAAACTGTGGCTTTTTCTAAAGCTCTTTGGGAACCGCTTGCATAGCCCCACAGACTGCGGGCTGCAGGCTTTCCTGCTACCTTCAGCCTCAAAACCACCCTTTCCCACTAGGCGCCGCGCCAGGCACAAAAATGGCCATATGTCTGGAGATGGGTCCCACGCCCAAAGAGCCAGCAGGGAAAATTATGCCTTGTTCTAAAGCTCTTTGGGAACCGCTTGCGTAGCCCCACACACCTGCGGGCTGCAGGCTTTCCTGCTGCCTTCAGCCTCAAAACCACCCTGTCCCACTTTGGCGTCGCTCGAAGCACAAAAATGGCCATATGTCTGGATATTGGTCCCACGCCCAGAGAGCCAGCATGGAAAACTATGCCTTGTTCTAAAGCTATTTGGCAACCGCTTGCGTAGCCCCACGGACCTGGGGGCTGCAGGCTTTCCTGCTGCCTTCAGCCTCAAAACCACCCTTTCCCACTTAGCGCCGCGCCAGGCACAAAAATGGCCATATGTCTTGAGTCTGGTCCCACGCCCAAAGAGTCAGCAGGGAAAACTAGGCCTTGTTGTAAAGCTCTTTGGGAACCGCTTGCGTAGCCCCACGGACCTGGGGGCTGCAGGCTTTCCTGCTGCCTTTAGCCTCAAAACCACCCTTTCCCACTTGGCGTCGGTCCAGGCACAAAAATGGCCATATGTCTGGAGACTGGTCCCACGCCCAAAGAGCCAGCAGGGAAAACTATGCCTTGTTCTAAAGCTCTTTGGGAACCGCTTGCGTAGCCCCACACACCTGCGGGATGCAGGCTTTCCTGCTGCCTTCAGCCTCAAAACCACCCTTTCCCACTTGGCGTCGGTCCAGGCACAAAAATGGCCATATGTCTGGAGACTGGTCCCACGCCCAAAGAGCCAGCAGGGAAAACTATGCCTTGTTCTAAAGCTCTTTGGGAACCGCTTGCGTAGCCCCACACACCTGGGGGCTGCAGGCTTTCCTGCTGCCTTCAGCCTCAAAACCACCCTTTCCCACTTGGCGCCGTGCCAGGCACAAAAATGGCCATATGTCTGGAGACTGGTCCACGCCCAAAGAGCCTGCAGGGAAAACTATGCCTTTTTCTAAAGCTCTTTGGGAACCGCTTGCGTGGCCCCACGGACCTGGGGGCTGCAGGCTTTCCTGCTGCCTTCAGCCTCAAAACCACCCTTTCCCACTTGGCGCCGCGCCAGGCACAAAAATGGCCATATGTCTGGAGACTGGTCCCACGCCCAAAGAGCCAGCAGGGAAAACTATGGCTTTTTCTAAAGCTCTTTGGGAACCGCTTGCATAGCCCCACAGACTGCGGGCTGCAGGTTTTCCTGCTACCTTCAGCCTCAAAACCACCCTTTCCCACTAGGCGCCACGCCAGGCACAAAAATGGCCATATGTCTGGAGATGGGTCCCACGCCCAAAGAGCCAGCAGGGAAAACTATGCCTTGTTCTAAAGCTCTTTGGGAACCGCTTGCGTAGCCCCACACACCTGGGGGCTGCAGGCTTTCCTGCTGCCTTCAGCCTCAAAACCACCCTTTCCCACTTGGCGCCGCGCTAGGAACAAAAATGGCCATATGTCTGGAGACTGGTCCCACGCCCAAAGAACCAGCAGGGAAAACTATGCCTTTTTGTAAAGCTCTTTGGGAACCGCTTGCGTAGCCCCACACACCTGGGGGCTGCAGGCTTTCCTGCTGCCTTCAGCCTCAAAACCACCCTTTCCCACTAGGCGCCGCGCCAGGCACAAAAATGGCCATATGTCTGGAGACTGGTCCCACGCCCAAAGAGCCAGCAGGGAAAACTATGCCTTGTTCTAAAGCTCTTTGGGAACCGCTTGCGTAGCCCCACACACCTGGGGGCTGCAGGCTTTCCTGCTGCCTTCAGCCTCAAAACCACCCTTTCCCACTTGGCGCCGCGCCAGGCACAAAAATGGCCATATGTCTGGAGACTGGTCCCACGCCCAAAGAGCCAGCAGGGAAAACTATGCCTTGTTCTAAAGCTCTTTGGGAACCGCTTGCGTAGCCCCACACACCTGGGGGCTGCAGGCTTTCCTGCTGCCTTCAGCCTCAAAACCACCCTTTCCCACTTGGCGCCGCGCCAGGCACAAAAATGGCCATATGTCTGGAGACTGGTCCACGCCCAAAGAGCCTGCAGGGAAAACTATGCCTTGTTCTAAAGCTCTTTGGGAACCGCTTGCGTAGCCCCACAGACCGGGGGGCTGCAGGCTTTCCTGCTGCCTTCAGCCTCAAAACCACCCTTTCCCACTTAGCGCCGCGCCAGGCACAAAAATGGCCATATGTCTGGAGTCTGGTCCCACGCCCAAAGAGCCAGCAGGGAAAACTATGCCTTGTTCTAAAGCTCTTTGGGAACCGCTTGCGTAGCCCCACACACCTGCGGGATGCAGGCTTTCCTGCTGCCTTCAGCCTCAAAACCACCCTTTCCCACTTGGCGCCGCGCCAGGCACAAAAATGGCCATATGTCTGGAGACTGGTCCCACGCCCAAAGAACCAGCAGGGAAAACTATGCCTTTTTCTAAAGCTCTTTGGGAACCGCTTGCGTAGCCCCACACACCTGGGGGCTGCAGGCTTTCCTGTTGCCTTCAGCCTCAAAACCACCCTTTCCCACTTGGCGCCGCGCCAGGCACAAAAATGGCCATATGTCTGGAGACTGGTCCCACGCCCAAAGAGCCAGCATGGAAAACTAGGCCTTGTTCTAAAGCTCTTTGGGAACCGCTTGCGTAGCCCCACACACCTGGGGGCTGCAGGCTTTCCTGCTGCCTTCAGCCTCAAAACCACCCTTTCCCACTTGGCGCCGCGCCAGGCGCAAAAATGGCCATATGTCTGGAGACTGGTCCCACGCCCAAAGAGCCAGGAGGGAAAACTGTGGCTTTTTCTAAAGCTCTTTGGGAACCGTTTGCGTAGCCCCACAGACTGCGGGCTGCAGGCTTTCCTGCTGCCTTCAGCCTCAAACCCACCCTTTCCCACTTGGTACCGCGCCAGGCACAAAAATGGCCATATGGCTGGAGACTGGTCCCACGCCCAAAGAGCCAGGAGGGAAAACTGTGGCTTTTTCTAAAGCTCTTTGGGAACCGCTTGCGTAGACCCACGGACCTGGGGGCTGCAGGCTTTCCTGCTGCCTTCAGCCTCAAAACCACCCTTTCCCACTTGGCGCCGCGCCAGGCACAAAAATGGCCATATGTCTGGAGACTGGTCCACGCCCAAAGAGCCTGCAGGGAAAACTAGGCCTTGTTCTAAAGCTCTTTGGCAACCGCTTGCGTAGCCCCACGGACCTGGGGGCTGCAGGCTTTCCTGCTGCCTTCAGCCTCAAAATCACCCTTTCCCACTTAGCGCCGCGCCAGGCACAAAAATGGCCATATGTCTGGAGACTGGTCCCACGCCGAAAGAGCCAGCAGGGAAAACTGTGGCTTTTTCTAAAGCTCTTTGGGAACCGCTTGCATAGTCCCACAGACTGCGGGCTGCAGGCTTTCCTGGTACCTTCAGCCTCAAAACCACCCTTTCCCACTAGGCGCCGCGCCAGGCACAAAAATGGCCATATGTCTGGAGACTGGTCCCACGCCCAAAGAGCCAGCAGGGAAAACTATGCCTTTTTCTAAAGCTCTTTGGGAACCGCTTGCTTAGCCCCACACACCTGGGGGCTGCAGGCTTTCCTGCTGCCTTCAGCCTCAAAACCACCCTTTCCCACTTGGCGCCGCGCCAGGCACAAAAAAGGCCATATGGCTGGAGACTGGTCCCACGTCCAAAGAGCCAGCAGGGAAAACTATGCCTTGTTCTAAAGCTCTTTGGGAACCGCTTGCGTAGCCCCACACACCTGGGGGCTGCAGGCTTTCCTGCTGCCTTCAGCCTCAAAACCACCCTTTCCCACTTGGCGCCGCGCCAGGCACAAAAATGGCCATATGTCTGGAGACTGGTCCCACGCCCAAAGAGCCAGCAGGGAAAACTGTGGCTTTTTCTAAAGCTCTTTGGGAACCGCTTGCGTAGAACCACAGACCTGGGGGCTGCAGGCTTTCCTGCTGTCTTCAGCCTCAAAACCACCCTTTCCCACTTGGCGTCGGTCCAGGCACAAAAATGGCCATATGTCTGGAGACTGGTCCCACGCCCAAAGAGCCAGCAGGGAAAACTATGCCTTGTTCTAAAGCTCTTTGGGAACCGCTTGCGTAGCCCCATAGACCGGGGGGCTGCAGGCTTTCCTGCTGCCTTCAGCCTCAAAACCACCCTTTCCCACTTGGCGCCGCGCCAGGCACAAAAATGGCCATATGTCTGGAGACTGGTCCACGCCCAAAGAGCCTGCAGGGAAAACTATGCCTTGTTCTAAAGCTCTTTGGCAACCGCTTGCGTAGACCCACGGACCTGGGGGCTGCAGGCTTTCCTGCTGCCTTCAGCCTCAAAACCACCCTTTCCCACTTAGCGCCGCGCCAGGCACAAAAATGGCCATATGTCTGGAGACTGGTCCCACGCCCAAAGAGCCAGCAGGGAAAACTGTGGCTTTTTCTAAAGCTCTTTGGGAACCGCTTGCATAGCCCCACAGACTGCGGGCTGCAGGCTTTCCTGCTACCTTCAGCCTCAAAACCACCCTTTCCCACTAGGCGCCGCGCCAGGCACAAAAATGGCCATATGTCTGGAGATGGGTCCCACGCCCAAAGAGCCAGCAGGGAAAACTAGGCCTTGTTCTAAAGCTCTTTGGGAACCGCTTGCGTAGCCCCACACACCTGGGGGCTGCAGGCTTTCCTGCTGCCTTCAGCCTCAAAACCACCCTTTCCCACTTGGCGCCGCGCCAGGCACAAAAATGGCCATATGTCTGGAGACTGGTCCCACGCCCAAAGAGCCAGGAGGGAAAACTGTGGCTTTTTCTAAAGCTCTTTGGGAACCGTTTGCGTAGCCCCACAGACTGCGGGCTGCAGGCTTTCCTGCTGCCTTCAGCCTCAAAACCACCCTTTCCCACTTGGTGCCGCGCCAGGCACAAAAATGGCCATATGTCTGGAGACTGGTCCCACGCCCAAAGAGCCAGGAGGGAAAACTGTGGCTTTTTCTAAAGCTCTTTGGGAACCGCTTGCGTAGCATCACAGACCTGGGGGCTGCAGGCTTTCCTGCTGTCTTCAGCCTCAAAACCACCCTTTCCCACTTGGCGTCGGTCCAGGCACAAAAATGGCCATATGTCTGGAGACTGGTCCCACGCCCAAAGAGCCAGCAGGGAAAACTATGCCTTGTTCTAAAGCTCTTTGGGAACCGCTTGCGTAGCCCCATAGACCGGGGGGCTGCAGGCTTTCCTGCTGCCTTCAGCCTCAAAACCACCCTTTCCCACTTGGCGCCGCGCCAGGCACAAAAATGGCCATATGACTGGAGACTGGTCCACGCCCAAAGAGCCAGCAGGGAAAACTATGCCTTGTTCTAAAGCTCTTTGGCAACCGCTTGCGTAGACCCATGGACCTGGGGGCTGCAGGCTTTCCTGCTGCCTTCAGCCTCAAAACCACCCTTTCCCACTTAGCGCCGCGCCAGGCACAAAAATGGCCATATGTCTGGAGACTGGTCCCACGCCCAAAGAGCCAGCAGGGAAAACTGTGGCTTTTTCTAAAGCTCTTTGGGAACCGCTTGCATAGCCCCACAGACTGCGGGCTGCAGGCTTTCCTGCTACCTTCAGCCTCAAAACCACCCTTTCCCACTAGGCGCCGCGCCAGGCACAAAAATGGCCATATGTCTGGAGATGGGTCCCACGCCCAAAGAGCCAGCAGGGAAAATTATGCCTTGTTCTAAAGCTCTTTGGGAACCGCTTGCGTAGCCCCACACACCTGCGGGCTGCAGGCTTTCCTGCTGCCTTCAGCCTCAAAACCACCCTGTCCCACTTTGGCGTCGCTCGAAGCACAAAAATGGCCATATGTCTGGACATTGGTCCCACGCCCAGAGAGCCAGCATGGAAAACTATGCCTTGTTCTAAAGCTATTTGGCAACCGCTTGCGTAGCCCCACGGACCTGGGGGCTGCAGGCTTTCCTGCTGCCTTCAGCCTCAAAACCACCCTTTCCCACTTAGCGCCGCGCCAGGCACAAAAATGGCCATATGTCTTGAGTCTGGTCCCACGCCCAAAGAGTCAGCAGGGAAAACTAGGCCTTGTTGTAAAGCTCTTTGGGAACCGCTTGCGTAGCCCCACGGACCTGGGGGCTGCAGGCTTTCCTGCTGCCTTTAGCCTCAAAACCACCCTTTCCCACTTGGCGTCGGTCCAGGCACAAAAATGGCCATATGTCTGGAGACTGGTCCCACGCCCAAAGAGCCAGCAGGGAAAACTATGCCTTGTTCTAAAGCTCTTTGGGAACCGCTTGCGTAGCCCCACACACCTGCGGGATGCAGGCTTTCCTGCTGCCTTCAGCCTCAAAACCACCCTTTCCCACTTGGCGTCGGTCCAGGCACAAAAATGGCCATATGTCTGGAGACTGGTCCCACGCCCAAAGAGCCAGCAGGGAAAACTATGCCTTGTTCTAAAGCTCTTTGGGAACCGCTTGCGTAGCCCCACACACCTGGGGGCTGCAGGCTTTCCTGCTGCCTTCAGCCTCAAAACCACCCTTTCCCACTTGGCGCCGTGCCAGGCACAAAAATGGCCATATGTCTGGAGACTGGTCCACGCCCAAAGAGCCTGCAGGGAAAACTATGCCTTTTTCTAAAGCTCTTTGGGAACCGCTTGCGTGGCCCCACGGACCTGGGGGCTGCAGGCTTTCCTGCTGCCTTCAGCCTCAAAACCACCCTTTCCCACTTGGCGCCGCGCCAGGCACAAAAATGGCCATATGTCTGGAGACTGGTCCCACGCCCAAAGAGCCAGCAGGGAAAACTATGCCTTGTTCTAAAGCTCTTTGGGAACCGCTTGCATAGCCCCACAGACTGCGGGCTGCAGGTTTTCCTGCTGCCTTCAGCCTCAAAACCACCCTTTCCCACTTGGCGCCGCGCCAGGCACAAAAATGGCCATATGTCTGGAGACTGGTCCACGCCCAAAGAGCCTGCAGGGAAAACTATGCCTTGTTCTAAAGCTCTTTGGGAACCGCTTGCGTAGCCCCACAGACCGGGGGGCTGCAGGCTTTCCTGCTGCCTTCAGCCTCAAAACCACCCTTTCCCACTTAGCGCCGCGCCAGGCACAAAAATGGCCATATGTCTGGAGTCTGGTCCCACGCCCAAAGAGCCAGCAGGGAAAACTATGCCTTGTTCTAAAGCTCTTTGGGAACCGCTTGCGTAGCCCCACACACCTGCGGGATGCAGGCTTTCCTGCTGCCTTCAGCCTCAAAACCACCCTTTCCCACTTGGCGCCGCGCCAGGCACAAAAATGGCCATATGTCTGGAGACTGGTCCCACGCCCAAAGAACCAGCAGGGAAAACTATGCCTTTTTCTAAAGCTCTTTGGGAACCGCTTGCGTAGCCCCACGGACCTGGCGTCTGCAGGCTTTCCTGTTGCCTTCAGCCTCAAAACCACCCTTTCCCACTTGGCGCCGCGCCAGGCACAAAAATGGCCATATGTCTGGAGACTGGTCCCACGCCCAAAGAGCCAGCATGGAAAACTAGGCCTTGTTCTAAAGCTCTTTGGGAACCGCTTGCGTAGCCCCACACACCTGGGGGCTGCAGGCTTTCCTGCTGCCTTCAGCCTCAAAACCACCCTTTCCCACTTGGCGCCGCGCCAGGCGCAAAAATGGCCATATGTCTGGAGACTGGTCCCACGCCCAAAGAGCCAGGAGGGAAAACTGTGGCTTTTTCTAAAGCTCTTTGGGAACCGTTTGCGTAGCCCCACAGACTGCGGGCTGCAGGCTTTCCTGCTGCCTTCAGCCTCAAACCCACCCTTTCCCACTTGGTACCGCGCCAGGCACAAAAATGGCCATATGGCTGGAGACTGGTCCCACGCCCAAAGAGCCAGGAGGGAAAACTGTGGCTTTTTCTAAAGCTATTTGGGAACCGCTTGCGTAGACCCACGGACCTGGGGGCTGCAGGCTTTCCTGCTGCCTTCAGCCTCAAAACCACCCTTTCCCACTTGGCGCCGCGCCAGGCACAAAAATGGCCATATGTCTGGAGACTGGTCCACGCCCAAAGAGCCTGCAGGGAAAACTAGGCCTTGTTCTAAAGCTCTTTGGCAACCGCTTGCGTAGCCCCACACACCTGGGGGCTGCAGGCTTTCCTGCTGCCTTCAGCCTCAAAATCACCCTTTCCCACTTAGCGCCGCGCCAGGCACAAAAATGGCCATATGTCTGGAGACTGGTCCCACGCCGAAAGAGCCAGCAGGGAAAACTGTGGCTTTTTCTAAAGCTCTTTGGGAACCGCTTGCATAGTCCCACAGACTGCGGGCTGCAGGCTTTCCTGGTACCTTCAGCCTCAAAACCACCCTTTCCCACTAGGCGCCGCGCCAGGCACAAAAATGGCCATATGTCTGGAGATGGGTCCCACGCCCAAAGAGCCAGCAGGGAAAATTATGCCTTGTTCTAAAGCTCTTTGGGAACCGCTTGCGTAGCCCCACGGACCTGGGGGCTGCAGGCTTTCCTGCTGCCTTCAGCCTCAAAACCACCCTTTCCCACTTGGCGCCGCGCCAGGCACAAAAATGGCCATATGTCTGGAGATGGGTCCCACGCCCAAAGAGCCAGCAGGGAAAACTATGCCTTGTTCTAAAGCTCTTTGGGAACCGCTTGCGTAGACCCACGGACCTGGGGGCTGCAGGCTTTCCTGCTGCCTTCAGCCTCAAAACCACCCTTTCCCACTTGGCGCCGCGCCAGGCACAAAAATGGCCATATGTCTGGAGACTGGTCCACGCCCAAAGAGCCAGCAGGGAAAACTATGCCTTGTTCTAAAGCTCTTTGGCAACCGCTTGCGTAGACCCACGGACCTGGGCGCTGCAGGCTTTCCTGCTGCCTTCAGCCTCAAAACCACCCTTTCCCACTTAGCGCCGCGCCAGGCACAAAAATGGCCATATGTCTGGAGACTGGTCCCACGCCCAAAGAGCCAGCAGGGAAAACTGTGGCTTTTTCTAAAGCTCTTTGGGAACCGCTTGCATAGCCCCACAGACTGCGGGCTGCAGGCTTTCCTGCTACCTTCAGCCTCAAAACCACCCTTTCCCACTAGGCGCCGCGCCAGGCACAAAAATGGCCATATGTCTGGAGATGGGTCCCACGCCCAAAGAGCCAGCAGGGAAAATTATGCCTTGTTCTAAAGCTCTTTGGGAACCGCTTGCGTAGCCCCACACACCTGGGGGCTGCAGGCTTTCCTGCTGCCTTCAGCCTCAAAACCACCCTGTCCCACTTTGGCGTCGCTCGAAGCACAAAAATGGCCATATGTCTGGACATTGGTCCCACGCCCAGAGAGCCAGCATGGAAAACTATGCCTTGTTCTAAAGCTCTTTGGGAACCGCTTGCGTAGCCCCACGGACCTGGGGGCTGCAGGCTTTCCTGCTGCCTTCAGCCTCAAAACCACCCTTTCCCACTTGGCGCCGCGCCAGGCACAAAAATGGCCATATGTCTGGAGACTGGTCCCACGCCCAAAGAACCAGCAGGGAAAACTATGCCTTGTTCTAAAGCTCTTTGGGAACCGCTTGCGTAGCCCCACACACCTGCGGGATGCAGGCTTTCCTGCTGCCTTCAGCCTCAAAACCACCCTTTCCCACTTGGCGCCGCGCCAGGCACAAAAATGGCCATATGTCTGGAGACTGGTCCCACGCCCAAAGAGCCAGCAGGGAAAACTATGCCTTGTTCTAAAGCTCTTTGGGAACCGTTTGCGTAGCCCCACAGACTGCGGGCTGCAGGCTTTCCTGCTGCCTTCAGCCTCAAAACCACCCTTTCCCACTTGGCGCCTCGCCAGGCACAAAAATGGCCATATGTCTGGAGACTGGTCCCACACTCAAAGAGCCAGGAGGGAAAACTGTGGCTTTTTCTAAAGCTCTTTGGGAACCGCTTGCGTAGCCCCACAGACCTGGGGGCTGCAGGCTTTCCTGCTGCCTTCAGCCTCAAAACCACCCTTTCCCACTTGGCGTCGGTCCAGGCACAAAAATGGCCATATGTCTGGAGACTGGTCCCACGCCCAAAGAGCCAGCAGGGAAAACTATGCCTTGTTCTAAAGCTCTTTGGGAACCGCTTGCGTAGCCCCACACACCTGGGGGCTGCAGGCTTTCCTGCTGCCTTCAGCCTCAAAACCACCCTTTCCCACTTGGCGCCGCGCCAGGCACAAAAATGGCCATATGTCTGGAGACTGGTCCACGCCCAAAGAGCCTGCAGGGAAAACTATGCCTTGTTCTAAAGCTCTTTGGCAACCGCTTGCGTAGACCCACGGACCTGGGGGCTGCAGGCTTTCCTGCTGCCTTCAGCCTCAAAACCACCCTTTCCCACTTGGCGCCGCGCCAGGCACAAAAATGGCCATATGTCTGGAGATGGGTCCCACGCCCAAAGAGCCAGCAGGGAAAACTGTGGCTTTTTCTAAAGCTCTTTGGGAACCGCTTGCATAGCCCCACAGACTGCGGGCTGCAGGTTTTCCTGCTACCTTCAGCTTCAAAACCACCCTTTCCCACTTGGCGCCACGCCAGGCACAAAAATGGCCATATGTCTGGAGATGGGTCCCACGCCCAAAGAGCCAGCAGGGAAAACTATGCCTTGTTCTAAAGCTCTTTGGGAACCGCTTGCGTAGCCCCACACACCTGGGGGCTGCAGGCTTTCCTGCTGCCTTCAGCCTCAAAACCACCCTGTCCCACTCTGGCGTCGCTCCAGGCACAAAAATGGCCATATGTCTGGACATTGGTCCCACGCCCAGAGAGCCAGCATGGAAAACTATGCCTTGTTCTAAAGCTCTTTGGCAACTGCTGTCGTGGCCACACACACCTGGGGACTGCAGGCTTTCCTGCTGCCTTCAGCCTCAAAACCACCCTTTCCCACTTGGCGCCGCGCCAGGTACAAAAATGGCCATATGGCTGGAGACTGGTCCCACGCCCAAAGAGCCAGCAGGGAAAACTATGCCTTGTTCTAAAGCTCTTTGGGAACCGCTTGCGTAGCCACACACACCTGGGGGCTGCAGGCTTTCCTGCTGCCTTCAGCCTCAAAACCACCCTTTCAAACTTGGCGCCGCGCCAGGCACAAAAATGGCCATATGGCTGGAGACTGGTCCCACGCCCAAAGAGCCAGCAGGGAAAACTATGCCTTGTTCTAAAGCTCTTTGGCAACCGCTTGCGTAGCCACATAGACCTGGGGGCTGCAGGCTTTCCTGCTGCCTTCAGCCTCAAAACCACCCTTTCCCACTTAGCGCCGCGCCAGGCACAAAAATGGCCATATGTCTGGAGTCTGGCCCCACGCCCAAAGAGCCCGCAGGGAAAACTATGCCTTGTTCTAAAGCTCTTTGGCAACCGCTTGCGTAGCCCCACGGACCTGGGGGCTGCAGGCTTTCCTGCTGCCTTCAGCCTCAAAACCACCCTGTCCCACTTGGCGCCGCGCCAGGCACAAAAATGGCCATATGTCTGGAGACTGGTCACACGCCCAAAGAGCCAGCAGGGAAAACTATGCCTTGTTCTAAAGCTCTTTGGGAACCGCTTGCATAGCCCCACAGACTGCGGGCTGCAGGCTTTCCTGCTACCTTCACCCTCAAAACCACCCTTTCCCACTAGACGCCGTGCCAGGCACAAAAATGGCCATATGTCTGGAGATGGGTCCCACGCCCAAAGAGCCAGCAGGGAAAATTATGCCTTGTTCTAAAGCTCTTTGGGAACCGCTTGCGTAGCCCCACACACCTGGGGGCTGCAGGCTTTCCTGCTACCTTCAGCCTCAAAACCACCCTGTCCCACTTTGGCGTCGCTCGAAGCACAAAAATGGCCATATGTCTGGACATTGGTCCCACGCCCAGAGAGCCAGCATGGAAAACTATGCCTTGTTGTAAAGCTCTTTGGGAACCGCTTGCGTAGCCCCACGGACCTGGGGGCTGCAGGCTTTCCTGCTGCCTTCAGCCTCAAAACCACCCTTTCCCACTTGGCGCCGCGCCAGGCACAAAAATGGCCATATGTCTGGAGACTGGTCCCACGCCCAAACAGCCAGCAGGGAAAACTGTGGCTTTTTCTAAAGCTCTTTGGGAACCGCTTGCATAGCCCCACAGACTGCGGGCTGCAGGCTTTCCTGCTACCTTCAGCCTCAAAACCACCCTTTCCCACTAGGCGCCGCGCGAGGCACAAAAATGGCCATATGTCTGGAGATGGGTCCCACGCCCAAAGAGCCTGCAGGGAAAACTATGCCTTGTTCTAAAGCTCTCTGGGAACCGCTTGTGTAGCCCCACACACCTGGGGGCTGCAGGCTTTCCTGCTGCCTTCAGCCTCAAAACCACCCTTTCCCACTTTGGCGTCGCTCGAGGCACAAAAATGGCCATATGTCTGGAGATTGGTCCCACGCCCAAAGAGCCAGCAGGGAAAACTATGCCTTGTTCTAAAGCTCTTTGGGAACCGCTGGCGTGGCCCCACACACCTGGGGGCTGCAGGCTTTCCTGCTGCCTTCAGCCTCAAAACGACCCTTTCCCACTTGGCGCCGCGCCAGGCCCAAAAATGGCCATATGTCTGGAGACTGGTCCCATGCCCAAAGAGCCAGCAGGGAAAACTGTGGCTTTTTGTAAAGCTCTTTGGGAACCGCTTGCATAGCCCCACAGACTGCGGGCTGCAGGCTTTCCTACTACCTTCACCCTCAAAACCACCCTTTCCCACTAGGCGCCGTGCCAGGCACAAAAATGGCCATATGTCTGGAGATGGGTCCCACGCCCAAAGAGCCAGCAGGGAAAATTATGCCTTGTTCTAAAGCTCTTTGGGAACCGCTTGCGTAGCCCCACAGACCTGGGGGCTGCAGGCTTTCCTGCTACCTTCAGCCTCAAAACCACCCTGTCCCACTTTGGCGTCGCTCGAAGCACAAAAATGGCCATATGTCTGGACATTGGTCCCACGCCCAGAGAGCCAGCATGGAAAACTATGCCTTGTTGTAAAGCTCTTTGGGAACCGCTTGCGTAGCCCCACACACCTGGGGGCTGCAGGCTTTCCTGCTGCCTTTAGCCTCAAAACCACCCTTTCCCACTTGGCGCCGCGCCAGGCACAAAAATGGCCATATGTCTGGAGACTGGTCCCACGCCCAAAGAACCAGCAGGGAAAACTATGCCTTGTTCTAAAGCTCTTTGGGAACCGCTTGCGTAGCCCCACACACCTGGGGACTGCAGGCTTTCCTGCTGCCTTCAGCCTCAAAACCACCCTTTCCCACTAGGCGCCGCGCCAGGCACAAAAATGGCCATATGTCTGGAGACTGGTCCCACGCCCAAAGAGCCAGCAGGGAAAAATATGCCTTTTTCTAAAGTTCTTGAGAACCGCTTGCATAGCCCCACGGACCTGGGGGCTGCAGGCTTTCCTGCTGCCTTCAGCCTCAAAACCACCCTTTCCCACTTGGCGCCGCACCAGGCACAAAAATGGCCATATGTCTGGAGACTGGTCCCACGCCCAAAGAGCCAGCAGGGAAAACTATGCCTTGTTCTAAAGCTCTTTGGGAACCGCTTGCGTAGCCCCACACACCTGGGGGCTGCAGGCTTTCCTGCTGCCTTCAGCCTCAAAACCACCCTTTCCCACTTGGCGTCGGTCCAGGCACAAAACTGGCCATATGTCTGGAGACTGGTCCCACGCCCAAAGAGCCAGCAGGGAAAACTATGCCTTGTTCTAAAGCTCTTTGGCAACCGCTTGCGTAGCCCCATAGACCGGGGGGCTGCAGGCTTTCCTGCTGCCTTCAGCCTCAAAACCACCCTTTCCCACTAGGCGCCGCGCCAGGCCCAAAAATGGCCATATGGCTGGAGATTGGTCCCACGCCCAAAGAGCCAGAAGGGAAAACTGTGGCTTTTTCTAAAGCTCTTTGGGAACCGTTTGCGTAGCCCCACAGACTGCGGGCTGCAGGCTTTCCTGCTGCCTTCAGCCTCAAAACCACCCTTTCCCACTTGGCGCCGTGCCAGGCACAAAAATGGCCATATGTCTGGAGATGGGTCCCACGCCCAAAGAGCCAGCAGGGAAAACTATGCCTTGTTCTAAAGCTCTTTGGGAACCGCTTGCGTAGCCCCACACACCTGGGGGCTGCAGGCTTTCCTGCTGCCTTCAGCCTCAAAACCACCCTTTCCCACTTAGAGCCGCGCCAGGCCCAAAACTGGCCATATGTCTGGAGACTGGTCCCACGCCCAAAGAGCCAGCAGGGAAAACTATGCCTTGTTCTAAAGCTCTTTGGCAACCGCTTGCGTAGCCCCATAGACCGGGGGGCTGCAGGCTTTCCTGCTGCCTTCAGCCTCAAAACCACCCTTTCCCACTTGGCGTCGGTCCAGGCACAAAAATGGCCATATGTCTGGAGACTGGTCCACGCCCAAAGAGCCAGCAGGGAAAACTATGCCTTGTTCTAAAGCTCTTTGGGAACCGCTTGCGTAGACCCACGGACCTGGGGGCTGCAGGCTTTCCTGCTGCCTTCAGCCTCAAAACCACCCTTTCCCACTCTGGCGTCGCTCCAGGCACAATAATGGCCATATGTCTGGAGATTGGTCCCACGCCCAAAGAGCCAGCAGGGAAAACTATGACTTGTTCTAAAGCTCTTTGGGAACCGCTTGCGTGGCCCCACGGACCTGGGGGCTGCAGGCTTTCCTGCTGCCTTCAGCCTCAAAACCACCCTTTCCCACTAGGCGCCGCGCCAGGCACAAAAATGGCCATATGTCTGGAGACTGGTCCACGCCCAAAGAGCCAGCAGGGAAAACTATGCCTTGTTCTAAAGCTCTTTGGGAACCGCTGGCGTGGCACCACACACCTGGGGGCTGCAGGCTTTCCTGCTGCCTTCAGCCTCAAAACCACCCTTTCCCACTTGGCGCCGCGCCAGGCACAAAAATGGCCATATGTCTGGAGACTGGTCCCACGCCCAAAGAGCCAGCAGGGAAAACTATGCCTTGTTCTAAAGCTCTTTGGGAACCGCTTGCGTAGCCCCACACACCTGGGGGCTGCAGGCTTTCCTGCTGCCTTCAGCCTCAAAACCACCCTTTCCCACTTGGCGCCGCGCCAGGCACAAAAATGGCCATATGTCTGGAGACTGGTCCCACGCCCAAAGAGCCAGCAGGGAAAACTATGCCTTGTTCTAAAGCTCTTTGGGAACCGCTTGCGTAGCCCCACAGACCTGGGGGCTGCAGGCTTTCTTGCTGTCTTCAGCCTCAAAACCACCCTTTCCCACTTGGCGTCGGTCCAGGCACAAAAATGGCCATATGTCTGGAGACTGGTCCCACGCCCAAAGAGCCAGCAGGGAAAACTATGCCTTGTTCTAAAGCTCTTTGGGAACCGCTTGCGTAGCCCCACACACCTGGGGGCTGCAGGCTTTCCTGCTGCCTTCAGCCTCAAAACCACCCTTTCCCACTTGGCGCCGCGCCAGGCACAAAAATGGCCATATGTCTGGAGACTGGTCCACGCCCAAAGAGCCAGCAGGGAAAACTATGCCTTGTTCTAAAGCTCTTTGGGAACCGCTTGCGTAGCCCCACGGACCTGGGGTCTGCAGGCTTTCCTGCTGCCTTCAGCCTCAAAACCACCCTTTCCCACTTGGCGCCGCGCCAGGCACAAAAATGGCCATATGTCTGGAGACTGGTCCCACGCCCAAAGAACCAGCAGGGAAAACTATGCCTTTTTCTAAAGCTCTTTGGGAACCGCTTGCGTAGCCCCACACACCTGGGGTCTGCAGGCTTTCCTGCTGCATTCAGCCTCAAAACCACCCTTTCCCACTTGGTGCCGCGCCAGGCACAAAAATGGCCATATGTCTGGAGACTGGTCCCACGCCCAAAGAGCCAGCAGGGAAAACTAGGCCTTGTTCTAAAGCTCTTTGGGAACCGCTGGCGTAGCCCCACGGACCTGGGGGCTGCAGGCTTTCCTGCTGCCTTCAGCCTCAAAACCACCCTGTCCCACTTTGGCGTCGCTCGAAGCACAAAAATGGCCATATGTCTGGACATTGGTCCCACGCCCAGAGAGCCAGCATGGAAAACTATGCCTTGTTGTAAAGCTCTTTGGGAACCGCTTGCGTAGCCCCACGGACCTGGGGGCTGCAGGCTTTCCTGCTGCCTTCAGCCTCAAAACCACCCTTTCCCACTTGGCGCCGCGCCAGGCACAAAAATGGCCATATGTCTGGAGACTGGTCCCACGCCCAAACAGCCAGCAGGGAAAACTGTGGCTTTTTCTAAAGCTCTTTGGGAACCGCTTGCATAGCCCCACAGACTGCGGGCTGCAGGCTTTCCTGCTACCTTCAGCCTCAAAACCACCCTTTCCCACTAGGCGCCGCGCGAGGCACAAAAATGGCCATATGTCTGGAGATGGGTCCCACGCCCAAAGAGCCTGCAGGGAAAACTATGCCTTGTTCTAAAGCTCTCTGGGAACCGCTTGTGTAGCCCCACACACCTGGGGGCTGCAGGCTTTCCTGCTGCCTTCAGCCTCAAAACCACCCTTTCCCACTTTGGCGTCGCTCGAGGCACAAAAATGGCCATATGTCTGGAGATGGGTCCCACGCCCAAAGAGCCAGCAGGGAAAACTATGCCTTGTTCTAAAGCTCTTTGGGAACCGCTGGCGTGGCCCCACACACCTGGGGGCTGCAGGCTTTCCTGCTGCCTTCAGCCTCAAAACGACCCTTTCCCACTTGGCGCCGCGCCAGGCCCAAAAATGGCCATATGTCTGGAGACTGGTCCCATGCCCAAAGAGCCAGCAGGGAAAACTGTGGCTTTTTGTAAAGCTCTTTGGGAACCGCTTGCATAGCCCCACAGACTGCGGGCTGCAGGCTTTCCTACTACCTTCAGCCTCAAAACCACCCTTTCCCACTAGGCGCCGTGCCAGGCACAAAAATGGCCATATGTCTGGAGATGGGTCCCACGCCCAAAGAGCCAGCAGGGAAAATTATGCCTTGTTCTAAAGCTCTTTGGGAACCGCTTGCGTAGCCCCACAGACCTGGGGGCTGCAGGCTTTCCTGCTACCTTCAGCCTCAAAACCACCCTGTCCCACTTTGGCGTCGCTCGAAGCACAAAAATGGCCATATGTCTGGACATTGGTCCCACGCCCAGAGAGCCAGCATGGAAAACTATGCCTTGTTGTAAAGCTCTTTGGGAACCGCTTGCGTAGCCCCACACACCTGGGGGCTGCAGGCTTTCCTGCTGCCTTTAGCCTCAAAACCACCCTTTCCCACTTGGCGCCGCGCCAGGCACAAAAATGGCCATATGTCTGGAGACTGGTCCCACGCCCAAAGAACCAGCAGGGAAAACTATGCCTTGTTCTAAAGCTCTTTGGGAACCGCTTGCGTAGCCCCACACACCTGGGGACTGCAGGCTTTCCTGCTGCCTTCAGCCTCAAAACCACCCTTTCCCACTAGGCGCCGCGCCAGGCACAAAAATGGCCATATGTCTGGAGACTGGTCCCACGCCCAAAGAGCCAGCAGGGAAAAATATGCCTTTTTCTAAAGTTCTTGAGAACCGCTTGCATAGCCCCACGGACCTGGGGGCTGCAGGCTTTCCTGCTGCCTTCAGCCTCAAAACCACCCTTTCCCACTTGGCGCCGCACCAGGCACAAAAATGGCCATATGTCTGGAGACTGGTCCCACGCCCAAAGAGCCAGCAGGGAAAACTATGCCTTGTTCTAAAGCTCTTTGGGAACCGCTTGCGTAGCCCCACAGACTGCGGGCTGCAGGCTTTCCTGCTGCCTTCAGCCTCAAAACCACCCTTTCCCACTTGGCGCCGCGCCAGGCACAAAAATGGCCATATGTCTGGAGACTGGTCCCACGCCCAAAGAGCCAGCAGGGAAAACTAGGCCTTGTTCTAAAGCACTTTGGCAACCGCTTGCGTAGCCCCACACACCTGGGGGCTGCAGGCTTTCCTGCTGCCTTCAGCCTCAAAACCACCATTTCCCACTTGGCGCCGCGCCAGGCACAAAAATGGCCATATGTCTGGAGACTGGTCCCACGCCCAAAGAGCCAGCAGGGAAAACTATGCCTTGTTCTAAAGCTCTTTGGGAACCGCTTGCGTAGCCCCACACACCTGGGGGCTGCAGGCTTTCCTGCTGCCTTCAGCCTCAAAACCACCCTTTCCCACTTGGCGCCGCGCCAGGCACAAAAATGGCCATATGTCTGGAGACTGGTCCCACGCCCAAACAGCCAGCAGGGAAAACTGTGGCTTTTTCTAAAGCTCTTTGGGAACCGCTTGCATAGCCCCACAGACTGCGGGCTGCAGGCTTTCCTGCTACCTTCAGCCTCAAAACCACCCTTTCCCACTAGGCGCCGCGCGAGGCACAAAAATGGCCATATGTCTGGAGATGGGTCCCACGCCCAAAGAGCCTGCAGGGAAAACTATGCCTTGTTCTAAAGCTCTCTGGGAACCGCTTGTGTAGCCCCACACACCTGGGGGCTGCAGGCTTTCCTGCTGCCTTCAGCCTCAAAACCACCCTTTCCCACTTTGGCGTCGCTCGAGGCACAAAAATGGCCATATGTCTGGAGACTGGTCCCACGCCCAGAGAGCCAGCATGGAAAACTATGCCTTGTTCTAAAGCTCTTTGGGAACCGCTGGCGTGGCCCCACACACCTGGGGGCTGCAGGCTTTCCTGCTGCCTTCAGCCTCAAAACCACCCTTTCCCACTTGGCGCCGCGCCAGGCACAAAAATGGCCATATGTCTGGAGACTGGTCCACGCCCAAAGAGCCAGCAGGGAAAACTATGCCTTGTTGTAAAGCTCTTTGGCAACCGCTGGCGTGGCCCCACACACCTGGGGGCTGCAGGCTTTCCTGCTGCCTTCAGCCTCAAAACCACACTTTCCCACTTGGCGCCGCGCCAGGCACAAAAATGGCCATATGGCTGGAGACTGGTCCCACGCCCAAAGAGCCAGCAGGGAAAACTATGCCTTGTTCTAAAGCTCTTTGGGAACCGCTTGCGTAGCCCCACACACCTGGGGGCTGCAGGCTTTCATGCTGCCTTCAGCCTCAAAACCACCCTTTCCCACTTGGCGCCGCGCCAGGCACAAAAATGGCCATATGTCTGGAGACTGGTCCCACGCCCAAAGAGCCAGCAGGGAAAACTATGCCTTGTTCTAAAGCTCTCTGGGAACCGCTTGCGTAGCCCCACACACCTGGGGGCTGCAGGCTTTCCTGCTGCCTTCAGCCTCAAAACCACCCTTTCCCACTTGGCGCCGCGCCAGGCACAAAAATGGCCATATGTCTGGAGACTGGTCCCACGCCCAAAGAGCCAGCAGGGAAAACTATGCCTTGTTCTAAAGCTCTTTGGGAACCGCTTGCGTAGCCCCACACACCTGGGGGCTGCAGGCTTTCCTGCTGTCTTCAGCCTCAAAACCACCCTTTCCCACTTGGCGCCGCGCCAGGCACAAAAATGGCCATATGTCTGGAGACTGGTCCCACGCCCAAAGAGCCAGCAGGGAAAACTATGCCTTGTTCTAAAGCTCTTTGGGAACCGCTTGCTTAGCCCCACGGACCTGGGGGCTGCAGGCTTTCCTGCTGCCTTCAGCCTCAAAACCACCCTTTCCCACTTGGCGCCGTGCCAGGCACAAAAATGGCCATATGTCTGGAGACTGGTCCCACGCCCAAAGAGCCAGCAGGGAAAACTATGCCTTGTTCTAAAGCTCTTTGGGAACCGCTTGCGTAGCCCCACACACCTGGGGGCTACAGGCTTTCCTGCTGCCTTCAGCCTCAAAACCACCCTTTCCCACTTAGCGCCGCGCCAGGCACAAAAATGGCCATATGTCTGGAGTCTGGTCCCACGCCCAAAGAGCCAGCAGGGAAAACTATGCCTTGTTCTAAAGCTCTTTGGGAACCGCTTGCGTAGCCCCACACACCTGGGGGCTGCAGGCTTTCCTGCTGCCTTCAGCCTCAAAACCACCCTTTCCCACTTGGCGCCGCGCCCGGCACAAAAATGGCCATATGTCTGGAGACTGGTCCCACGCCCAAAGAGCCAGCAGGGAAAACTATGCCTTGTTCTAAAGCTCTTTGGGAACCGCTTGCGTAGCCCCACACACCTGGGGGCTGCAGGCTTTCATGCTGCCTTCAGCCTCAAAACCACCCTTTCCCACTTGGCGCCGCGCCAGGCACAAAAATGGCCATATGGCTGGAGACTGGTCCCACGCCCAAAGAGCCAGCAGGGAAAACTATGTCTTGTTTTAAAGCTCTCTGGGAACCGCTTGCGTAGCCCCACACACCTGGGGGCTGCAGGCTTTCCTGCTGCCTTCAGCCTCAAAACCACCCTTTCCCACTTGGCGCCGCGCCAGGCACAAAAATGGCCATATGTCTGGAGACTGGTCCCACGCCCAAAGAGCCAGGAGGGAAAACTATGCCTTGTTCTAAAGCTCTTTGGGAACCGCTTGCGTAGCCCCACACACCTGGGGGCTGCAGGCTTTCCTGCTGTCTTCAGCCTCAAAACCACCCTTTCCCACTTGGCGCCGCGCCAGGCACAAAAATGGCCATATGTCTGGAGACTGGTCCCACGCCCAAAGAGCCAGCAGGGAAAACTATGCCTTGTTCTAAAGCTCTTTGGGAACCGCTTGCTTAGCCCCACACACCTGGGGGCTGCAGGCTTTCCTGCTGCCTTCAGCCTCAAAACCACCCTTTCCCACTTGGCGCCGTGCCAGGCACAAAAATGGCCATATGTCTGGAGACTGGTCCCACGCCCAAAGAGCCAGCAGGGAAAACTATGCCTTGTTCTAAAGCTCTTTGGGAACCGCTTGCGTAGCCCCACACACCTGGGGGCTACAGGCTTTCCTGCTGCCTTCAGCCTCAAAACCACCCTTTCCCACTTAGCGCCGCGCCAGGCACAAAAATGGCCATATGTCTGGAGTCTGGTCCCACGCCCAAAGAGCCAGCAGGGAAAACTATGCCTTGTTCTAAAGCTCTTTGGGAACCGCTTGCGTAGCCCCACACACCTGGGGGCTGCAGGCTTTCCTGCTGCCTTCAGCCTCAAAACCACCCTTTCCCACTTCGCGCCGCGCCCGGCACAAAAATGGCCATATGTCTGGAGACTGGTCCCACGCCCAAAGAACCAGCAGGGAAAACTATGCCTTTTTCTAAAGCTCTTTGGGAACCGCTTGCGTAGCCCCACACACCTGGGGGCTGCAGGCTTTCCTGTTGCCTTCAGCCTCAAAACCACCCTTTCCCACTTGGCGCCGCGCCAGGCACAAAAATGGCCATATGTCTGGAGACTGGTCCCATGCCCAAAGAGCCAGCAGGGAAAACTATGCCTTGTTCTAAAGCTCTTTGGGAACCGCTTGCGTAGCCCCACACACCTGGGGGCTGCAGGCTTTCCTGTTGCCTTCAGCCTCAAAACCACCCTTTCCCACTAGGCGCCGAGCCAGGCACAAAATTGGCCATATGTCTGGAGACTGGTCCCACGCCCAAAGAGACACCAGGGAAAACTGTGGCTTTTTCTAAAGCTCTTTGGGAACCGTTTGCGTAGCCCCACAGACTGCGGGCTACAGGCTTTCCTGCTGCCTTCAGCCTCAAAACCACCCTTTCCCACTTGGTGCCGCGCCAGGCACAAAAATGGCCATATGTCTGGAGACTGGTCCCACGCCCAAAGAGCCAGCAGGGAAAACTATGCCTTGTTCTAAAGCTCTTTGGGAACCGCTTGCGTAGCCCCACAGACTGCGGGCTGCAGGCTTTCCTGCTGCCTTCAGCCTCAAAACCACCCTTTCCCACTTGGCGCCGCGCCAGGCACAAAAATGGCCATATGTCTGGAGACTGGTCCCACGCCCAAAGAGCCAGCAGGGAAAACTAGGCCTTGTTCTAAAGCTCTTTGGGAACCGCTTGCGTGGCCCCACGGACCTGGGGGCTGCAGGCTTTCCTGCTGCCTTCAGCCTCAAAACCACCATTTCCCACTTGGCGCCGCGCCAGGCACAAAAATGGCCATATGTCTGGAGACTGGTCCCACGCCCAAAGAGCCAGCAGGGAAAACTATGCCTTGTTCTAAAGCTCTTTGGGAACCGCTTGCGTAGCCCCACACACCTGGGGGCTGCAGGCTTTCCTGCTGCCTTCAGCCTCAAAACCACCCTTTCCCACTTGGGGCCGCGCCAGGCACAAAAATGGCCATATGTCTGGAGACTGGTCCCACGCCCAAAGAGCCAGCAGGGAAAACTGTGGCTTTTTCTAAAGCTCTTTGGGAACCGCTTGCATAGCCCCACAGACTGCGGGCTGCAGGCTTTCCTGCTACGTTCAGCCTCAAAACCACCCTTTCCCACTAGGCGCCGCGCGAGGCACAAAAATGGCCATATGTCTGGAGATGGGTCCCACGCCCAAAGAGCCTGCAGGGAAAACTATGCCTTGTTCTAAAGCTCTTTGGGAACCGCTTGTGTAGCCCCACACACCTGGGGGCTGCAGGCTTTCCTGCTGCCTTCAGCCTCAAAACCACCCTTTCCCACTTAGCGCCGCGCCAGGCACAAAAATGGCCATATGTCTGGAGTCTGGTCCCACGCCCAAAGAGCCAGCAGGGAAAACTAGGCCTTGTTCTAAAGCTCTTTGGGAACCGCTTGCGTAGCCCCACACACCTGGGGGCTGCAGGCTTTCATGCTGCCTTCAGCCTCAAAACCACCCTTTCCCACTTGGCGCCGCGCCAGGCACAAAAATGGCCATATGTCTGGAGACTGGTCCCACGCCCAAAGAGCCAGCAGGGAAAACTATGCCTTGTTCTAAAGCTCTCTGGGAACCGCTTGCGTAGCCCCACACACCTGGGGGCTGCAGGCTTTCCTGCTGCCTTCAGCCTCAAAACCACCCTTTCCCACTTGGCGCCGCGCCAGGCACAAAAATGGCCATATGTCTGGAGACTGGTCCCACGCCCAAAGAGCCAGCAGGGAAAACTATGCCTTGTTCTAAAGCTCTTTGGGAACCGCTTGCGTAGCCCCACACACCTGGGGGCTGCAGGCTTTCCTGCTGTCTTCAGCCTCAAAACCACCCTTTCCCACTTGGCTTCGGTCCAGGCACAAAAATGGCCATATGTCTGGAGACTGGTCCCACGCCCAAAGAGCCAGCAGGGAAAACTATGCCTTGTTCTAAAGCTCTTTGGGAACCGCTTGCTTAGCCCCACGGACCTGGGGGCTGCAGGCTTTCCTGCTGCCTTCAGCCTCAAAACCACCCTTTCCCACTTGGCGCCGTGCCAGGCACAAAAATGGCCATATGTCTGGAGACTGGTCCCACGCCCAAAGAGCCAGCAGGGAAAACTATGCCTTGTTCTAAAGCTCTTTGGGAACCGCTTGCGTAGCCCCACACACCTGGGGGCTACAGGCTTTCCTGCTGCCTTCAGCCTCAAAACCACCCTTTCCCACTTAGCGCCGCGCCAGGCACAAAAATGGCCATATGTCTGGAGTCTGGTCCCACGCCCAAAGAGCCAGCAGGGAAAACTATGCCTTGTTCTAAAGCTCTTTGGGAACCGCTTGCGTAGCCCCACACACCTGGGGGCTGCAGGCTTTCCTGCTGCCTTCAGCCTCAAAACCACCCTTTCCCACTTGGCGCCGCGCCCGGCACAAAAATGGCCATATGTCTGGAGACTGGTCCCACGCCCAAAGAGCCAGCAGGGAAAACTATGCCTTGTTCTAAAGCTCTTTGGGAACCGCTTGCGTAGCCCCACACACCTGGGGGCTGCAGGCTTTCATGCTGCCTTCAGCCTCAAAACCACCCTTTCCCACTTGGCGCCGCGCCAGGCACAAAAATGGCCATATGGCTGGAGACTGGTCCCACGCCCAAAGAGCCAGCAGGGAAAACTATGTCTTGTTTTAAAGCTCTCTGGGAACCGCTTGCGTAGCCCCACACACCTGGGGGCTGCAGGCTTTCCTGCTGCCTTCAGCCTCAAAACCACCCTTTCCCACTTGGCGCCGCGCCAGGCACAAAAATGGCCATATGTCTGGAGACTGGTCCCACGCCCAAAGAGCCAGGAGGGAAAACTATGCCTTGTTCTAAAGCTCTTTGGGAACCGCTTGCGTAGCCCCACACACCTGGGGGCTGCAGGCTTTCCTGCTGTCTTCAGCCTCAAAACCACCCTTTCCCACTTGGCGCCGCGCCAGGCACAAAAATGGCCATATGTCTGGAGACTGGTCCCACGCCCAAAGAGCCAGCAGGGAAAACTATGCCTTGTTCTAAAGCTCTTTGGGAACCGCTTGCTTAGCCCCACACACCTGGGGGCTGCAGGCTTTCCTGCTGCCTTCAGCCTCAAAACCACCCTTTCCCACTTGGCGCCGTGCCAGGCACAAAAATGGCCATATGTCTGGAGACTGGTCCCACGCCCAAAGAGCCAGCAGGGAAAACTATGCCTTGTTCTAAAGCTCTTTGGGAACCGCTTGCGTAGCCCCACACACCTGGGGGCTACAGGCTTTCCTGCTGCCTTCAGCCTCAAAACCACCCTTTCCCACTTAGCGCCGCGCCAGGCACAAAAATGGCCATATGTCTGGAGTCTGGTCCCACGCCCAAAGAGCCAGCAGGGAAAACTATGCCTTGTTCTAAAGCTCTTTGGGAACCGCTTGCGTAGCCCCACACACCTGGGGGCTGCAGGCTTTCCTGCTGCCTTCAGCCTCAAAACCACCCTTTCCCACTTCGCGCCGCGCCCGGCACAAAAATGGCCATATGTCTGGAGACTGGTCCCACGCCCAAAGAACCAGCAGGGAAAACTATGCCTTTTTCTAAAGCTCTTTGGGAACCGCTTGCGTAGCCCCACACACCTGGGGGCTGCAGGCTTTCCTGTTGCCTTCAGCCTCAAAACCACCCTTTCCCACTTGGCGCCGCGCCAGGCACAAAAATGGCCATATGTCTGGAGACTGGTCCCATGCCCAAAGAGCCAGCAGGGAAAACTATGCCTTGTTCTAAAGCTCTTTGGGAACCGCTTGCGTAGCCCCACACACCTGGGGGCTGCAGGCTTTCCTGTTGCCTTCAGCCTCAAAACCACCCTTTCCCACTAGGCGCCGAGCCAGGCACAAAATTGGCCATATGTCTGGAGACTGGTCCCACGCCCAAAGAGACACCAGGGAAAACTGTGGCTTTTTCTAAAGCTCTTTGGGAACCGTTTGCGTAGCCCCACAGACTGCGGGCTACAGGCTTTCCTGCTGCCTTCAGCCTCAAAACCACCCTTTCCCACTTGGTGCCGCGCCAGGCACAAAAATGGCCATATGTCTGGAGACTGGTCCCACGCCCAAAGAGCCAGCAGGGAAAACTATGCCTTGTTCTAAAGCTCTTTGGGAACCGCTTGCGTAGCCCCACAGACTGCGGGCTGCAGGCTTTCCTGCTGCCTTCAGCCTCAAAACCACCCTTTCCCACTTGGCGCCGCGCCAGGCACAAAAATGGCCATATGTCTGGAGACTGGTCCCACGCCCAAAGAGCCAGCAGGGAAAACTAGGCCTTGTTCTAAAGCTCTTTGGGAACCGCTTGCGTGGCCCCACGGACCTGGGGGCTGCAGGCTTTCCTGCTGCCTTCAGCCTCAAAACCACCATTTCCCACTTGGCGCCGCGCCAGGCACAAAAATGGCCATATGTCTGGAGACTGGTCCCACGCCCAAAGAGCCAGCAGGGAAAACTATGCCTTGTTCTAAAGCTCTTTGGGAACCGCTTGCGTAGCCCCACACACCTGGGGGCTGCAGGCTTTCCTGCTGCCTTCAGCCTCAAAACCACCCTTTCCCACTTGGGGCCGCGCCAGGCACAAAAATGGCCATATGTCTGGAGACTGGTCCCACGCCCAAAGAGCCAGCAGGGAAAACTGTGGCTTTTTCTAAAGCTCTTTGGGAACCGCTTGCATAGCCCCACAGACTGCGGGCTGCAGGCTTTCCTGCTACGTTCAGCCTCAAAACCACCCTTTCCCACTAGGCGCCGCGCGAGGCACAAAAATGGCCATATGTCTGGAGATGGGTCCCACGCCCAAAGAGCCTGCAGGGAAAACTATGCCTTGTTCTAAAGCTCTTTGGGAACCGCTTGTGTAGCCCCACACACCTGGGGGCTGCAGGCTTTCCTGCTGCCTTCAGCCTCAAAACCACCCTTTCCCACTTAGCGCCGCGCCAGGCACAAAAATGGCCATATGTCTGGAGTCTGGTCCCACGCCCAAAGAGCCAGCAGGGAAAACTAGGCCTTGTTCTAAAGCTCTTTGGGAACCGCTTGCGTAGCCCCACACACCTGGGGGCTGCAGGCTTTCCTGCTGCCTTCAGCCTCAAAACCACCCTTTCCCACTTGGTGCCGCGCCAGGCACAAAAATGGCCATATGTCTGGAGACTGGTCCCACGCCCAAAGAGCCAGGAGGGAAAACTGTGGCTTTTTCTAAAGCTCTTTGGGAACCGCTTGCGTAGCACCACAGACCTGGGGGCTGCAGGCTTTCCTGCTGCCTTCAGCCTCAAAACCACCCTTTCCCACTTGGCGCCGCGCCAGGCACAAAAATGGCCATATGTCTGGAGACTGGTCCACGCCCAAAGAGCCTGCAGGGAAAACTATGCCTTGTTCTAAAGCTCTTTGGCAACCGCTTGCGTAGACCCACGGACCTGGGGGCTGCAGGCTTTCCTGCTGCCTTCAGCCTCAAAACCACCCTTTCCCACTTGGCGCCGCGCCAGGCACAAAAATGGCCATATGTCTGGAGACTGGTCCCACGCCCAAAGAGCCAGCAGGGAAAACTAGGCCTTGTTCTAAAGCTCTTTGGGAACCGCTTGCGTAGCCCCACACACCTGGGGGCTGCAGGCTTTCCTGCTGCCTTCAGCCTCAAAACCACCCTTTCCCACTTGGCGCCGCGCCAGGCACAAAAATGGCCATATGTCTGGAGACTGGTCCCACGCCCAAAGAGCCAGGAGGGAAAACTGTGGCTTTTTCTAAAGCTCTTTGGGAACCGTTTGCGTAGCCCCACAGACTGCGGGCTGCAGGCTTTCCTGCTGCCTTCAGCCTCAAAACCACCCTTTCCCACTTGGTGCCGCGCCAGGCACAAAAATGGCCATATGTCTGGAGACTGGTCCCACGCCCAAAGAGCCAGGAGGGAAAACTGTGGCTTTTTCTAAAGCTCTTTGGGAACCGCTTGCGTAGCATCACAGACCTGGGGGCTGCAGGCTTTCCTGCTGTCTTCAGCCTCAAAACCACCCTTTCCCACTTGGCGTCGGTCCAGGCACAAAAATGGCCATATGTCTGGAGACTGGTCCCACGCCCAAAGAGCCAGCAGGGAAAACTATGCCTTGTTCTAAAGCTCTTTGGGAACCGCTTGCGTAGCCCCATAGACCGGGGGGCTGCAGGCTTTCCTGCTGCCTTCAGCCTCAAAACCACCCTTTCCCACTTGGCGCCGCGCCAGGCACAAAAATGGCCATATGTCTGGAGACTGGTCCCACGCCCAAAGAGCCAGCAGGGAAAACTAGGCCTTGTTCTAAAGCTCTTTGGGAACCGCTTGCGTAGCCCCACACACCTGGGGGCTGCAGGCTTTCCTGCTGCCTTCAGCCTCAAAACCACCCTTTCCCACTTGGCGCCGCGCCAGGCACAAAAATGGCCATATGTCTGGAGACTGGTCCCACGCCCAAAGAGCCAGCAGGGAAAACTGTGGCTTTTTCTAAAGCTCTTTGGGAACCGTTTGCGTAGCCCCACAGACTGCGGGCTGCAGGCTTTCCTGCTGCCTTCAGCCTCAAAACCACCCTTTCCCACTTGGTGCCGCGCCAGGCACAAAAATGGCCATATGTCTGGAGACTGGTCCCACGCCCAAAGAGCCAGGAGGGAAAACTGTGGCTTTTTCTAAAGCTCTTTGGGAACCGCTTGCGTAGCACCACAGACCTGGGGGCTGCAGGCTTTCCTGCTGTCTTCAGCCTCAAAACCACCCTTTCCCACTTGGCGTCGGTCCAGGCACAAAAATGGCCATATGTCTGGAGACTGGTCCCACGCCCAAAGAGCCAGCAGGGAAAACTATGCCTTGTTCTAAAGCTCTTTGGGAACCGCTTGCGTAGCCCCATAGACCGGGGGGCTGCAGGCTTTCCTGCTGCCTTCAGCCTCAAAACCACCCTTTCCCACTTGGCGCCGCGCCAGGCACAAAAATGGCCATATGTCTGGAGACTGGTCCACGCCCAAAGAGCCTGCAGGGAAAACTATGCCTTGTTCTAAAGCTCTTTGGCAACCGCTTGCGTAGACCCACGGACCTGGGGGCTGCAGGCTTTCCTGCTGCCTTCAGCCTCAAAACCACCCTTTCCCACTTGGCGCCGCGCCAGGCACAAAAATGGCCATATGTCTGGAGACTGGTCCCACGCCCAAAGAGCCAGGAGGGAAAACTAGGCCTTGTTCTAAAGCTCTTTGGGAACCGCTTGCGTAGCCCCACACACCTGGGGGCTGCAGGCTTTCCTGCTGCCTTCAGCCTCAAAACCACCCTTTCCCACTTGGCGCCGCGCCAGGCACAAAAATGGCCATATGTCTGGAGACTGGTCCCACGCCCAAAGAGCCAGCAGGGAAAACTGTGGCTTTTTCTAAAGCTCTTTGGGAACCGCTTGCGGTACACCACAGACCTGGGGGCTGCAGGCTTTCCTGCTGTCTTCAGCCTCAAAACCACCCTTTCCCACTTGGCGTCGGTCCAGGCACAAAAATGGCCATATGTCTGGAGACTGGTCCCACGCCCAAAGAGCCAGCAGGGAAAACTATGACTTGTTCTAAAGCTCTTTGGGAACCGCTTGCGTAGCCCCATAGACCGGGGGGCTGCAGGCTTTCCTGCTGCCTTCAGCCTCAAAACCACCCTTTCCCACTTGGCGCCGCGCCAGGCACAAAAATGGCCATATGTCTGGAGACTGGTCCACGCCCAAAGAGCCTGCAGGGAAAACTATGCCTTGTTCTAAAGCTCTTTGGCAACCGCTTGCGTAGACCCACGGACCTGGGGGCTGCAGGCTTTCCTGCTGCCTTCAGCCTCAAAACCACCCTTTCCCACTTAGCGCCGCGCCAGGCACAAAAATGGCCATATGTCTGGAGACTGGTCCCACGCCCAAAGAGCCAGCAGGGAAAACTGTGGCTTTTTCTAAAGCTCTTTGGGAACCGCTTGCATAGCCCCACAGACTGCGGGCTGCAGGCTTTCCTGCTACCTTCAGCCTCAAAACCACCCTTTCCCACTAGGCGCCGCGCCAGGCACAAAAATGGCCATATGTCTGGAGATGGGTCCCACGCCCAAAGAGCCAGCAGGGAAAACTAGGCCTTGTTCTAAAGCTCTTTGGGAACCGCTTGCGTAGCCCCACACACCTGGGGGCTGCAGGCTTTCCTGCTGCCTTCAGCCTCAAAACCACCCTTTCCCACTTGGCGCCGCGCCAGGCACAAAAATGGCCATATGTCTGGAGACTGGTCCCACGCCCAAAGAGCCAGGAGGGAAAACTGTGGCTTTTTCTAAAGCTCTTTGGGAACCGTTTGCGTAGCCCCACAGACTGCGGGCTGCAGGCTTTCCTGCTGCCTTCAGCCTCAAAACCACCCTTTCCCACTTGGTGCCGCGCCAGGCACAAAAATGGCCATATGTCTGGAGACTGGTCCCACGCCCAAAGAGCCAGGAGGGAAAACTGTGGCTTTTTCTAAAGCTCTTTGGGAACCGCTTGCGTAGCATCACAGACCTGGGGGCTGCAGGCTTTCCTGCTGTCTTCAGCCTCAAAACCACCCTTTCCCACTTGGCGTCGGTCCAGGCACAAAAATGGCCATATGTCTGGAGACTGGTCCCACGCCCAAAGAGCCAGCAGGGAAAACTATGCCTTGTTCTAAAGCTCTTTGGGAACCGCTTGCGTAGCCCCATAGACCGGGGGGCTGCAGGCTTTCCTGCTGCCTTCAGCCTCAAAACCACCCTTTCCCACTTGGCGCCGCGCCAGGCACAAAAATGGCCATATGTCTGGAGACTGGTCCACGCCCAATGAGCCTGCAGGGAAAACTATGCCTTGTTCTAAAGCTCTTTGGCAACCGCTTGCGTAGACCCACGGACCTGGGGGCTGCAGGCTTTCCTGCTGCCTTCAGCCTCAAAACCACCCTTTCCCACTTAGCGCCGCGCCAGGCACAAAAATGGCCATATGTCTGGAGACTGGTCCCACGCCCAAAGAGCCAGCAGGGAAAACTGTGGCTTTTTCTAAAGCTCTTTGGGAACCGCTTGCATAGCCCCACAGACTGCGGGCTGCAGGCTTTCCTGCTACCTTCAGCCTCAAAACCACCCTTTCCCACTAGGCGCCGCGCCAGGCACAAAAATGGCCATATGTCTGGAGATGGGTCCCACGCCCAAAGAGCCAGCAGGGAAAATTATGCCTTGTTCTAAAGCTCTTTGGGAACCGCTTGCGTAGCCCCACACACCTGCGGGCTGCAGGCTTTCCTGCTGCCTTCAGCCTCAAAACCACCCTGTCCCACTTTGGCGTCGCTCGAAGCACAAAAATGGCCATATGTCTGGATATTGGTCCCACGCCCAGAGAGCCAGCATGGAAAACTATGCCTTGTTCTAAAGCTATTTGGCAACCGCTTGCGTAGCCCCACGGACCTGGGGGCTGCAGGCTTTCCTGCTGCCTTCAGCCTCAAAACCACCCTTTCCCACTTAGCGCCGCGCCAGGCACAAAAATGGCCATATGTCTTGAGTCTGGTCCCACGCCCAAAGAGTCAGCAGGGAAAACTAGGCCTTGTTGTAAAGCTCTTTGGGAACCGCTTGCGTAGCCCCACGGACCTGGGGGCTGCAGGCTTTCCTGCTGCCTTTAGCCTCAAAACCACCCTTTCCCACTTGGCGTCGGTCCAGGCACAAAAATGGCCATATGTCTGGAGACTGGTCCCACGCCCAAAGAGCCAGCAGGGAAAACTATGCCTTGTTCTAAAGCTCTTTGGGAACCGCTTGCGTAGCCCCACACACCTGCGGGATGCAGGCTTTCCTGCTGCCTTCAGCCTCAAAACCACCCTTTCCCACTTGGCGTCGGTCCAGGCACAAAAATGGCCATATGTCTGGAGACTGGTCCCACGCCCAAAGAGCCAGCAGGGAAAACTATGCCTTGTTCTAAAGCTCTTTGGGAACCGCTTGCGTAGCCCCACACACCTGGGGGCTGCAGGCTTTCCTGCTGCCTTCAGCCTCAAAACCACCCTTTCCCACTTGGCGCCGTGCCAGGCACAAAAATGGCCATATGTCTGGAGACTGGTCCACGCCCAAAGAGCCTGCAGGGAAAACTATGCCTTTTTCTAAAGCTCTTTGGGAACCGCTTGCGTGGCCCCACGGACCTGGGGGCTGCAGGCTTTCCTGCTGCCTTCAGCCTCAAAACCACCCTTTCCCACTTGGCGCCGCGCCAGGCACAAAAATGGCCATATGTCTGGAGACTGGTCCCACGCCCAAAGAGCCAGCAGGGAAAACTATGGCTTTTTCTAAAGCTCTTTGGGAACCGCTTGCATAGCCCCACAGACTGCGGGCTGCAGGTTTTCCTGCTACCTTCAGCCTCAAAACCACCCTTTCCCACTAGGCGCCACGCCAGGCACAAAAATGGCCATATGTCTGGAGATGGGTCCCACGCCCAAAGAGCCAGCAGGGAAAACTATGCCTTGTTCTAAAGCTCTTTGGGAACCGCTTGCGTAGCCCCACACACCTGGGGGCTGCAGGCTTTCCTGCTGCCTTCAGCCTCAAAACCACCCTTTCCCACTTGGCGCCGCGCTAGGAACAAAAATGGCCATATGTCTGGAGACTGGTCCCACGCCCAAAGAACCAGCAGGGAAAACTATGCCTTTTTGTAAAGCTCTTTGGGAACCGCTTGCGTAGCCCCACACACCTGGGGGCTGCAGGCTTTCCTGCTGCCTTCAGCCTCAAAACCACCCTTTCCCACTAGGCGCCGCGCCAGGCACAAAAATGGCCATATGTCTGGAGACTGGTCCCACGCCCAAAGAGCCAGCAGGGAAAACTATGCCTTGTTCTAAAGCTCTTTGGGAACCGCTTGCGTAGCCCCACACACCTGGGGGCTGCAGGCTTTCCTGCTGCCTTCAGCCTCAAAACCACCCTTTCCCACTTGGCGCCGCGCCAGGCACAAAAATGGCCATATGTCTGGAGACTGGTCCCACGCCCAAAGAGCCAGCAGGGAAAACTATGCCTTGTTCTAAAGCTCTTTGGGAACCGCTTGCGTAGCCCCACACACCTGGGGGCTGCAGGCTTTCCTGCTGCCTTCAGCCTCAAAACCACCCTTTCCCACTTGGCGCCGCGCCAGGCACAAAAATGGCCATATGTCTGGAGACTGGTCCACGCCCAAAGAGCCTGCAGGGAAAACTATGCCTTGTTCTAAAGCTCTTTGGGAACCGCTTGCGTAGCCCCACAGACCGGGGGGCTGCAGGCTTTCCTGCTGCCTTCAGCCTCAAAACCACCCTTTCCCACTTAGCGCCGCGCCAGGCACAAAAATGGCCATATGTCTGGAGTCTGGTCCCACGCCCAAAGAGCCAGCAGGGAAAACTATGCCTTGTTCTAAAGCTCTTTGGGAACCGCTTGCGTAGCCCCACACACCTGCGGGATGCAGGCTTTCCTGCTGCCTTCAGCCTCAAAACCACCCTTTCCCACTTGGCGCCGCGCCAGGCACAAAAATGGCCATATGTCTGGAGACTGGTCCCACGCCCAAAGAACCAGCAGGGAAAACTATGCCTTTTTCTAAAGCTCTTTGGGAACCGCTTGCGTAGCCCCACACACCTGGGGGCTGCAGGCTTTCCTGTTGCCTTCAGCCTCAAAACCACCCTTTCCCACTTGGCGCCGCGCCAGGCACAAAAATGGCCATATGTCTGGAGACTGGTCCCACGCCCAAAGAGCCAGCATGGAAAACTAGGCCTTGTTCTAAAGCTCTTTGGGAACCGCTTGCGTAGCCCCACACACCTGGGGGCTGCAGGCTTTCCTGCTGCCTTCAGCCTCAAAACCACCCTTTCCCACTTGGCAACGCGCGCGGTACAAAAATGGCCATATGTCTGGAGACTGGTCCCACGCCCAAAGAGCCAGGAGGGAAAACTGTGGCTTTTTCTAAAGCTCTTTGGGAACCGTTTGCGTAGCCCCACAGACTGCGGGCTGCAGGCTTTCCTGCTGCCTTCAGCCTCAAACCCACCCTTTCCCACTTGGTACCGCGCCAGGCACAAAAATGGCCATATGGCTGGAGACTGGTCCCACGCCCAAAGAGCCAGGAGGGAAAACTGTGGCTTTTTCTAAAGCTCTTTGGGAACCGCTTGCGTAGACCCACGGACCTGGGGGCTGCAGGCTTTCCTGCTGCCTTCAGCCTCAAAACCACCCTTTCCCACTTGGCGCCGCGCCAGGCACAAAAATGGCCATATGTCTGGAGACTGGTCCACGCCCAAAGAGCCTGCAGGGAAAACTAGGCCTTGTTCTAAAGCTCTTTGGCAACCGCTTGCGTAGCCCCACGGACCTGGGGGCTGCAGGCTTTCCTGCTGCCTTCAGCCTCAAAATCACCCTTTCCCACTTAGCGCCGCGCCAGGCACAAAAATGGCCATATGTCTGGAGACTGGTCCCACGCCGAAAGAGCCAGCAGGGAAAACTGTGGCTTTTTCTAAAGCTCTTTGGGAACCGCTTGCATAGTCCCACAGACTGCGGGCTGCAGGCTTTCCTGGTACCTTCAGCCTCAAAACCACCCTTTCCCACTAGGCGCCGCGCCAGGCACAAAAATGGCCATATGTCTGGAGACTGGTCCCACGCCCAAAGAGCCAGCAGGGAAAACTATGCCTTTTTCTAAAGCTCTTTGGGAACCGCTTGCTTAGCCCCACACACCTGGGGGCTGCAGGCTTTCCTGCTGCCTTCAGCCTCAAAACCACCCTTTCCCACTTGGCGCCGCGCCAGGCACAAAAAAGGCCATATGGCTGGAGACTGGTCCCACGTCCAAAGAGCCAGCAGGGAAAACTATGCCTTGTTCTAAAGCTCTTTGGGAACCGCTTGCGTAGCCCCACACACCTGGGGGCTGCAGGCTTTCCTGCTGCCTTCAGCCTCAAAACCACCCTTTCCCACTTGGCGCCGTGCCAGGCACAAAAATGGCCATATGTCTGGAGACTGGTCCCACGCCCAAAGAGCCAGCAGGGAAAACTATGCCTTGTTCTAAAGCTCTTTGGGAACCGCTTGCGTAGCCCCACACACCTGGGGGCTACAGGCTTTCCTGCTGCCTTCAGCCTCAAAACCACCCTTTCCCACTTAGCGCCGCGCCAGGCACAAAAATGGCCATATGTCTGGAGTCTGGTCCCACGCCCAAAGAGCCAGCAGGGAAAACTATGCCTTGTTCTAAAGCTCTTTGGGAACCGCTTGCGTAGCCCCACACACCTGGGGGCTGCAGGCTTTCCTGCTGCCTTCAGCCTCAAAACCACCCTTTCCCACTTCGCGCCGCGCCCGGCACAAAAATGGCCATATGTCTGGAGACTGGTCCCACGCCCAAAGAACCAGCAGGGAAAACTATGCCTTTTTCTAAAGCTCTTTGGGAACCGCTTGCGTAGCCCCACACACCTGGGGGCTGCAGGCTTTCCTGTTGCCTTCAGCCTCAAAACCACCCTTTCCCACTTGGCGCCGCGCCAGGCACAAAAATGGCCATATGTCTGGAGACTGGTCCCATGCCCAAAGAGCCAGCAGGGAAAACTATGCCTTGTTCTAAAGCTCTTTGGGAACCGCTTGCGTAGCCCCACACACCTGGGGGCTGCAGGCTTTCCTGTTGCCTTCAGCCTCAAAACCACCCTTTCCCACTAGGCGCCGAGCCAGGCACAAAATTGGCCATATGTCTGGAGACTGGTCCCACGCCCAAAGAGACACCAGGGAAAACTGTGGCTTTTTCTAAAGCTCTTTGGGAACCGTTTGCGTAGCCCCACAGACTGCGGGCTACAGGCTTTCCTGCTGCCTTCAGCCTCAAAACCACCCTTTCCCACTTGGTGCCGCGCCAGGCACAAAAATGGCCATATGTCTGGAGACTGGTCCCACGCCCAAAGAGCCAGCAGGGAAAACTATGCCTTGTTCTAAAGCTCTTTGGGAACCGCTTGCGTAGCCCCACAGACTGCGGGCTGCAGGCTTTCCTGCTGCCTTCAGCCTCAAAACCACCCTTTCCCACTTGGCGCCGCGCCAGGCACAAAAATGGCCATATGTCTGGAGACTGGTCCCACGCCCAAAGAGCCAGCAGGGAAAACTAGGCCTTGTTCTAAAGCTCTTTGGGAACCGCTTGCGTGGCCCCACGGACCTGGGGGCTGCAGGCTTTCCTGCTGCCTTCAGCCTCAAAACCACCATTTCCCACTTGGCGCCGCGCCAGGCACAAAAATGGCCATATGTCTGGAGACTGGTCCCACGCCCAAAGAGCCA
Organism: Larus michahellis; assembly: GCF_964199755.1. NCBI lineage: Eukaryota > Metazoa > Chordata > Aves > Charadriiformes > Laridae > Larus > Larus michahellis. Next base: position 17,175 of record NW_027436175.1, on the reverse strand, counting down.
GCAGGGAAAACTATGCCTTGTTCTAAAGCTCTTTGGGAACCGCTTGCGTAGCCCCACACACCTGGGGGCTGCAGGCTTTCCTGCTGCCTTCAGCCTCAAAACCACCCTTTCCCACTTGGGGCCGCGCCAGGCACAAAAATGGCCATATGTCTGGAGACTGGTCCCACGCCCAAAGAGCCAGCAGGGAAAACTGTGGCTTTTTCTAAAGCTCTTTGGGAACCGCTTGCATAGCCCCACAGACTGCGGGCTGCAGGCTTTCCTGCTACGTTCAGCCTCAAAACCACCCTTTCCCACTAGGCGCCGCGCGAGGCACAAAAATGGCCATATGTCTGGAGATGGGTCCCACGCCCAAAGAGCCTGCAGGGAAAACTATGCCTTGTTCTAAAGCTCTTTGGGAACCGCTTGTGTAGCCCCACACACCTGGGGGCTGCAGGCTTTCCTGCTGCCTTCAGCCTCAAAACCACCCTTTCCCACTTAGCGCCGCGCCAGGCACAAAAATGGCCATATGTCTGGAGTCTGGTCCCACGCCCAAAGAGCCAGCAGGGAAAACTAGGCCTTGTTCTAAAGCTCTTTGGGAACCGCTTGCGTAGCCCCACACACCTGGGGGCTGCAGGCTTTCATGCTGCCTTCAGCCTCAAAACCACCCTTTCCCACTTGGCGCCGCGCCAGGCACAAAAATGGCCATATGTCTGGAGACTGGTCCCACGCCCAAAGAGCCAGCAGGGAAAACTATGCCTTGTTCTAAAGCTCTCTGGGAACCGCTTGCGTAGCCCCACACACCTGGGGGCTGCAGGCTTTCCTGCTGCCTTCAGCCTCAAAACCACCCTTTCCCACTTGGCGCCGCGCCAGGCACAAAAATGGCCATATGTCTGGAGACTGGTCCCACGCCCAAAGAGCCAGCAGGGAAAACTATGCCTTGTTCTAAAGCTCTTTGGGAACCGCTTGCGTAGCCCCACACACCTGGGGGCTGCAGGCTTTCCTGCTGTCTTCAGCCTCAAAACCACCCTTTCCCACTTGGCTTCGGTCCAGGCACAAAAATGGCCATATGTCTGGAGACTGGTCCCACGCCCAAAGAGCCAGCAGGGAAAACTATGCCTTGTTCTAAAGCTCTTTGGGAACCGCTTGCTTAGCCCCACGGACCTGGGGGCTGCAGGCTTTCCTGCTGCCTTCAGCCTCAAAACCACCCTTTCCCACTTGGCGCCGTGCCAGGCACAAAAATGGCCATATGTCTGGAGACTGGTCCCACGCCCAAAGAGCCAGCAGGGAAAACTATGCCTTGTTCTAAAGCTCTTTGGGAACCGCTTGCGTAGCCCCACACACCTGGGGGCTACAGGCTTTCCTGCTGCCTTCAGCCTCAAAACCACCCTTTCCCACTTAGCGCCGCGCCAGGCACAAAAATGGCCATATGTCTGGAGTCTGGTCCCACGCCCAAAGAGCCAGCAGGGAAAACTATGCCTTGTTCTAAAGCTCTTTGGGAACCGCTTGCGTAGCCCCACACACCTGGGGGCTGCAGGCTTTCCTGCTGCCTTCAGCCTCAAAACCACCCTTTCCCACTTGGCGCCGCGCCCGGCACAAAAATGGCCATATGTCTGGAGACTGGTCCCACGCCCAAAGAGCCAGCAGGGAAAACTATGCCTTGTTCTAAAGCTCTTTGGGAACCGCTTGCGTAGCCCCACACACCTGGGGGCTGCAGGCTTTCATGCTGCCTTCAGCCTCAAAACCACCCTTTCCCACTTGGCGCCGCGCCAGGCACAAAAATGGCCATATGGCTGGAGACTGGTCCCACGCCCAAAGAGCCAGCAGGGAAAACTATGTCTTGTTTTAAAGCTCTCTGGGAACCGCTTGCGTAGCCCCACACACCTGGGGGCTGCAGGCTTTCCTGCTGCCTTCAGCCTCAAAACCACCCTTTCCCACTTGGCGCCGCGCCAGGCACAAAAATGGCCATATGTCTGGAGACTGGTCCCACGCCCAAAGAGCCAGGAGGGAAAACTATGCCTTGTTCTAAAGCTCTTTGGGAACCGCTTGCGTAGCCCCACACACCTGGGGGCTGCAGGCTTTCCTGCTGTCTTCAGCCTCAAAACCACCCTTTCCCACTTGGCGCCGCGCCAGGCACAAAAATGGCCATATGTCTGGAGACTGGTCCCACGCCCAAAGAGCCAGCAGGGAAAACTATGCCTTGTTCTAAAGCTCTTTGGGAACCGCTTGCTTAGCCCCACACACCTGGGGGCTGCAGGCTTTCCTGCTGCCTTCAGCCTCAAAACCACCCTTTCCCACTTGGCGCCGTGCCAGGCACAAAAATGGCCATATGTCTGGAGACTGGTCCCACGCCCAAAGAGCCAGCAGGGAAAACTATGCCTTGTTCTAAAGCTCTTTGGGAACCGCTTGCGTAGCCCCACACACCTGGGGGCTACAGGCTTTCCTGCTGCCTTCAGCCTCAAAACCACCCTTTCCCACTTAGCGCCGCGCCAGGCACAAAAATGGCCATATGTCTGGAGTCTGGTCCCACGCCCAAAGAGCCAGCAGGGAAAACTATGCCTTGTTCTAAAGCTCTTTGGGAACCGCTTGCGTAGCCCCACACACCTGGGGGCTGCAGGCTTTCCTGCTGCCTTCAGCCTCAAAACCACCCTTTCCCACTTCGCGCCGCGCCCGGCACAAAAATGGCCATATGTCTGGAGACTGGTCCCACGCCCAAAGAACCAGCAGGGAAAACTATGCCTTTTTCTAAAGCTCTTTGGGAACCGCTTGCGTAGCCCCACACACCTGGGGGCTGCAGGCTTTCCTGTTGCCTTCAGCCTCAAAACCACCCTTTCCCACTTGGCGCCGCGCCAGGCACAAAAATGGCCATATGTCTGGAGACTGGTCCCATGCCCAAAGAGCCAGCAGGGAAAACTATGCCTTGTTCTAAAGCTCTTTGGGAACCGCTTGCGTAGCCCCACACACCTGGGGGCTGCAGGCTTTCCTGTTGCCTTCAGCCTCAAAACCACCCTTTCCCACTAGGCGCCGAGCCAGGCACAAAATTGGCCATATGTCTGGAGACTGGTCCCACGCCCAAAGAGACACCAGGGAAAACTGTGGCTTTTTCTAAAGCTCTTTGGGAACCGTTTGCGTAGCCCCACAGACTGCGGGCTACAGGCTTTCCTGCTGCCTTCAGCCTCAAAACCACCCTTTCCCACTTGGTGCCGCGCCAGGCACAAAAATGGCCATATGTCTGGAGACTGGTCCCACGCCCAAAGAGCCAGCAGGGAAAACTATGCCTTGTTCTAAAGCTCTTTGGGAACCGCTTGCGTAGCCCCACAGACTGCGGGCTGCAGGCTTTCCTGCTGCCTTCAGCCTCAAAACCACCCTTTCCCACTTGGCGCCGCGCCAGGCACAAAAATGGCCATATGTCTGGAGACTGGTCCCACGCCCAAAGAGCCAGCAGGGAAAACTAGGCCTTGTTCTAAAGCTCTTTGGGAACCGCTTGCGTGGCCCCACGGACCTGGGGGCTGCAGGCTTTCCTGCTGCCTTCAGCCTCAAAACCACCATTTCCCACTTGGCGCCGCGCCAGGCACAAAAATGGCCATATGTCTGGAGACTGGTCCCACGCCCAAAGAGCCAGCAGGGAAAACTATGCCTTGTTCTAAAGCTCTTTGGGAACCGCTTGCGTAGCCCCACACACCTGGGGGCTGCAGGCTTTCCTGCTGCCTTCAGCCTCAAAACCACCCTTTCCCACTTGGGGCCGCGCCAGGCACAAAAATGGCCATATGTCTGGAGACTGGTCCCACGCCCAAAGAGCCAGCAGGGAAAACTGTGGCTTTTTCTAAAGCTCTTTGGGAACCGCTTGCATAGCCCCACAGACTGCGGGCTGCAGGCTTTCCTGCTACGTTCAGCCTCAAAACCACCCTTTCCCACTAGGCGCCGCGCGAGGCACAAAAATGGCCATATGTCTGGAGATGGGTCCCACGCCCAAAGAGCCTGCAGGGAAAACTATGCCTTGTTCTAAAGCTCTTTGGGAACCGCTTGTGTAGCCCCACACACCTGGGGGCTGCAGGCTTTCCTGCTGCCTTCAGCCTCAAAACCACCCTTTCCCACTTAGCGCCGCGCCAGGCACAAAAATGGCCATATGTCTGGAGTCTGGTCCCACGCCCAAAGAGCCAGCAGGGAAAACTAGGCCTTGTTCTAAAGCTCTTTGGGAACCGCTTGCGTAGCCCCACACACCTGGGGGCTGCAGGCTTTCCTGCTGCCTTCAGCCTCAAAACCACCCTTTCCCACTTGGTGCCGCGCCAGGCACAAAAATGGCCATATGTCTGGAGACTGGTCCCACGCCCAAAGAGCCAGGAGGGAAAACTGTGGCTTTTTCTAAAGCTCTTTGGGAACCGCTTGCGTAGCACCACAGACCTGGGGGCTGCAGGCTTTCCTGCTGCCTTCAGCCTCAAAACCACCCTTTCCCACTTGGCGCCGCGCCAGGCACAAAAATGGCCATATGTCTGGAGACTGGTCCACGCCCAAAGAGCCTGCAGGGAAAACTATGCCTTGTTCTAAAGCTCTTTGGCAACCGCTTGCGTAGACCCACGGACCTGGGGGCTGCAGGCTTTCCTGCTGCCTTCAGCCTCAAAACCACCCTTTCCCACTTGGCGCCGCGCCAGGCACAAAAATGGCCATATGTCTGGAGACTGGTCCCACGCCCAAAGAGCCAGCAGGGAAAACTAGGCCTTGTTCTAAAGCTCTTTGGGAACCGCTTGCGTAGCCCCACACACCTGGGGGCTGCAGGCTTTCCTGCTGCCTTCAGCCTCAAAACCACCCTTTCCCACTTGGCGCCGCGCCAGGCACAAAAATGGCCATATGTCTGGAGACTGGTCCCACGCCCAAAGAGCCAGGAGGGAAAACTGTGGCTTTTTCTAAAGCTCTTTGGGAACCGTTTGCGTAGCCCCACAGACTGCGGGCTGCAGGCTTTCCTGCTGCCTTCAGCCTCAAAACCACCCTTTCCCACTTGGTGCCGCGCCAGGCACAAAAATGGCCATATGTCTGGAGACTGGTCCCACGCCCAAAGAGCCAGGAGGGAAAACTGTGGCTTTTTCTAAAGCTCTTTGGGAACCGCTTGCGTAGCATCACAGACCTGGGGGCTGCAGGCTTTCCTGCTGTCTTCAGCCTCAAAACCACCCTTTCCCACTTGGCGTCGGTCCAGGCACAAAAATGGCCATATGTCTGGAGACTGGTCCCACGCCCAAAGAGCCAGCAGGGAAAACTATGCCTTGTTCTAAAGCTCTTTGGGAACCGCTTGCGTAGCCCCATAGACCGGGGGGCTGCAGGCTTTCCTGCTGCCTTCAGCCTCAAAACCACCCTTTCCCACTTGGCGCCGCGCCAGGCACAAAAATGGCCATATGTCTGGAGACTGGTCCCACGCCCAAAGAGCCAGCAGGGAAAACTAGGCCTTGTTCTAAAGCTCTTTGGGAACCGCTTGCGTAGCCCCACACACCTGGGGGCTGCAGGCTTTCCTGCTGCCTTCAGCCTCAAAACCACCCTTTCCCACTTGGCGCCGCGCCAGGCACAAAAATGGCCATATGTCTGGAGACTGGTCCCACGCCCAAAGAGCCAGCAGGGAAAACTGTGGCTTTTTCTAAAGCTCTTTGGGAACCGTTTGCGTAGCCCCACAGACTGCGGGCTGCAGGCTTTCCTGCTGCCTTCAGCCTCAAAACCACCCTTTCCCACTTGGTGCCGCGCCAGGCACAAAAATGGCCATATGTCTGGAGACTGGTCCCACGCCCAAAGAGCCAGGAGGGAAAACTGTGGCTTTTTCTAAAGCTCTTTGGGAACCGCTTGCGTAGCACCACAGACCTGGGGGCTGCAGGCTTTCCTGCTGTCTTCAGCCTCAAAACCACCCTTTCCCACTTGGCGTCGGTCCAGGCACAAAAATGGCCATATGTCTGGAGACTGGTCCCACGCCCAAAGAGCCAGCAGGGAAAACTATGCCTTGTTCTAAAGCTCTTTGGGAACCGCTTGCGTAGCCCCATAGACCGGGGGGCTGCAGGCTTTCCTGCTGCCTTCAGCCTCAAAACCACCCTTTCCCACTTGGCGCCGCGCCAGGCACAAAAATGGCCATATGTCTGGAGACTGGTCCACGCCCAAAGAGCCTGCAGGGAAAACTATGCCTTGTTCTAAAGCTCTTTGGCAACCGCTTGCGTAGACCCACGGACCTGGGGGCTGCAGGCTTTCCTGCTGCCTTCAGCCTCAAAACCACCCTTTCCCACTTGGCGCCGCGCCAGGCACAAAAATGGCCATATGTCTGGAGACTGGTCCCACGCCCAAAGAGCCAGGAGGGAAAACTAGGCCTTGTTCTAAAGCTCTTTGGGAACCGCTTGCGTAGCCCCACACACCTGGGGGCTGCAGGCTTTCCTGCTGCCTTCAGCCTCAAAACCACCCTTTCCCACTTGGCGCCGCGCCAGGCACAAAAATGGCCATATGTCTGGAGACTGGTCCCACGCCCAAAGAGCCAGCAGGGAAAACTGTGGCTTTTTCTAAAGCTCTTTGGGAACCGCTTGCGGTACACCACAGACCTGGGGGCTGCAGGCTTTCCTGCTGTCTTCAGCCTCAAAACCACCCTTTCCCACTTGGCGTCGGTCCAGGCACAAAAATGGCCATATGTCTGGAGACTGGTCCCACGCCCAAAGAGCCAGCAGGGAAAACTATGACTTGTTCTAAAGCTCTTTGGGAACCGCTTGCGTAGCCCCATAGACCGGGGGGCTGCAGGCTTTCCTGCTGCCTTCAGCCTCAAAACCACCCTTTCCCACTTGGCGCCGCGCCAGGCACAAAAATGGCCATATGTCTGGAGACTGGTCCACGCCCAAAGAGCCTGCAGGGAAAACTATGCCTTGTTCTAAAGCTCTTTGGCAACCGCTTGCGTAGACCCACGGACCTGGGGGCTGCAGGCTTTCCTGCTGCCTTCAGCCTCAAAACCACCCTTTCCCACTTAGCGCCGCGCCAGGCACAAAAATGGCCATATGTCTGGAGACTGGTCCCACGCCCAAAGAGCCAGCAGGGAAAACTGTGGCTTTTTCTAAAGCTCTTTGGGAACCGCTTGCATAGCCCCACAGACTGCGGGCTGCAGGCTTTCCTGCTACCTTCAGCCTCAAAACCACCCTTTCCCACTAGGCGCCGCGCCAGGCACAAAAATGGCCATATGTCTGGAGATGGGTCCCACGCCCAAAGAGCCAGCAGGGAAAACTAGGCCTTGTTCTAAAGCTCTTTGGGAACCGCTTGCGTAGCCCCACACACCTGGGGGCTGCAGGCTTTCCTGCTGCCTTCAGCCTCAAAACCACCCTTTCCCACTTGGCGCCGCGCCAGGCACAAAAATGGCCATATGTCTGGAGACTGGTCCCACGCCCAAAGAGCCAGGAGGGAAAACTGTGGCTTTTTCTAAAGCTCTTTGGGAACCGTTTGCGTAGCCCCACAGACTGCGGGCTGCAGGCTTTCCTGCTGCCTTCAGCCTCAAAACCACCCTTTCCCACTTGGTGCCGCGCCAGGCACAAAAATGGCCATATGTCTGGAGACTGGTCCCACGCCCAAAGAGCCAGGAGGGAAAACTGTGGCTTTTTCTAAAGCTCTTTGGGAACCGCTTGCGTAGCATCACAGACCTGGGGGCTGCAGGCTTTCCTGCTGTCTTCAGCCTCAAAACCACCCTTTCCCACTTGGCGTCGGTCCAGGCACAAAAATGGCCATATGTCTGGAGACTGGTCCCACGCCCAAAGAGCCAGCAGGGAAAACTATGCCTTGTTCTAAAGCTCTTTGGGAACCGCTTGCGTAGCCCCATAGACCGGGGGGCTGCAGGCTTTCCTGCTGCCTTCAGCCTCAAAACCACCCTTTCCCACTTGGCGCCGCGCCAGGCACAAAAATGGCCATATGTCTGGAGACTGGTCCACGCCCAATGAGCCTGCAGGGAAAACTATGCCTTGTTCTAAAGCTCTTTGGCAACCGCTTGCGTAGACCCACGGACCTGGGGGCTGCAGGCTTTCCTGCTGCCTTCAGCCTCAAAACCACCCTTTCCCACTTAGCGCCGCGCCAGGCACAAAAATGGCCATATGTCTGGAGACTGGTCCCACGCCCAAAGAGCCAGCAGGGAAAACTGTGGCTTTTTCTAAAGCTCTTTGGGAACCGCTTGCATAGCCCCACAGACTGCGGGCTGCAGGCTTTCCTGCTACCTTCAGCCTCAAAACCACCCTTTCCCACTAGGCGCCGCGCCAGGCACAAAAATGGCCATATGTCTGGAGATGGGTCCCACGCCCAAAGAGCCAGCAGGGAAAATTATGCCTTGTTCTAAAGCTCTTTGGGAACCGCTTGCGTAGCCCCACACACCTGCGGGCTGCAGGCTTTCCTGCTGCCTTCAGCCTCAAAACCACCCTGTCCCACTTTGGCGTCGCTCGAAGCACAAAAATGGCCATATGTCTGGATATTGGTCCCACGCCCAGAGAGCCAGCATGGAAAACTATGCCTTGTTCTAAAGCTATTTGGCAACCGCTTGCGTAGCCCCACGGACCTGGGGGCTGCAGGCTTTCCTGCTGCCTTCAGCCTCAAAACCACCCTTTCCCACTTAGCGCCGCGCCAGGCACAAAAATGGCCATATGTCTTGAGTCTGGTCCCACGCCCAAAGAGTCAGCAGGGAAAACTAGGCCTTGTTGTAAAGCTCTTTGGGAACCGCTTGCGTAGCCCCACGGACCTGGGGGCTGCAGGCTTTCCTGCTGCCTTTAGCCTCAAAACCACCCTTTCCCACTTGGCGTCGGTCCAGGCACAAAAATGGCCATATGTCTGGAGACTGGTCCCACGCCCAAAGAGCCAGCAGGGAAAACTATGCCTTGTTCTAAAGCTCTTTGGGAACCGCTTGCGTAGCCCCACACACCTGCGGGATGCAGGCTTTCCTGCTGCCTTCAGCCTCAAAACCACCCTTTCCCACTTGGCGTCGGTCCAGGCACAAAAATGGCCATATGTCTGGAGACTGGTCCCACGCCCAAAGAGCCAGCAGGGAAAACTATGCCTTGTTCTAAAGCTCTTTGGGAACCGCTTGCGTAGCCCCACACACCTGGGGGCTGCAGGCTTTCCTGCTGCCTTCAGCCTCAAAACCACCCTTTCCCACTTGGCGCCGTGCCAGGCACAAAAATGGCCATATGTCTGGAGACTGGTCCACGCCCAAAGAGCCTGCAGGGAAAACTATGCCTTTTTCTAAAGCTCTTTGGGAACCGCTTGCGTGGCCCCACGGACCTGGGGGCTGCAGGCTTTCCTGCTGCCTTCAGCCTCAAAACCACCCTTTCCCACTTGGCGCCGCGCCAGGCACAAAAATGGCCATATGTCTGGAGACTGGTCCCACGCCCAAAGAGCCAGCAGGGAAAACTATGGCTTTTTCTAAAGCTCTTTGGGAACCGCTTGCATAGCCCCACAGACTGCGGGCTGCAGGTTTTCCTGCTACCTTCAGCCTCAAAACCACCCTTTCCCACTAGGCGCCACGCCAGGCACAAAAATGGCCATATGTCTGGAGATGGGTCCCACGCCCAAAGAGCCAGCAGGGAAAACTATGCCTTGTTCTAAAGCTCTTTGGGAACCGCTTGCGTAGCCCCACACACCTGGGGGCTGCAGGCTTTCCTGCTGCCTTCAGCCTCAAAACCACCCTTTCCCACTTGGCGCCGCGCTAGGAACAAAAATGGCCATATGTCTGGAGACTGGTCCCACGCCCAAAGAACCAGCAGGGAAAACTATGCCTTTTTGTAAAGCTCTTTGGGAACCGCTTGCGTAGCCCCACACACCTGGGGGCTGCAGGCTTTCCTGCTGCCTTCAGCCTCAAAACCACCCTTTCCCACTAGGCGCCGCGCCAGGCACAAAAATGGCCATATGTCTGGAGACTGGTCCCACGCCCAAAGAGCCAGCAGGGAAAACTATGCCTTGTTCTAAAGCTCTTTGGGAACCGCTTGCGTAGCCCCACACACCTGGGGGCTGCAGGCTTTCCTGCTGCCTTCAGCCTCAAAACCACCCTTTCCCACTTGGCGCCGCGCCAGGCACAAAAATGGCCATATGTCTGGAGACTGGTCCCACGCCCAAAGAGCCAGCAGGGAAAACTATGCCTTGTTCTAAAGCTCTTTGGGAACCGCTTGCGTAGCCCCACACACCTGGGGGCTGCAGGCTTTCCTGCTGCCTTCAGCCTCAAAACCACCCTTTCCCACTTGGCGCCGCGCCAGGCACAAAAATGGCCATATGTCTGGAGACTGGTCCACGCCCAAAGAGCCTGCAGGGAAAACTATGCCTTGTTCTAAAGCTCTTTGGGAACCGCTTGCGTAGCCCCACAGACCGGGGGGCTGCAGGCTTTCCTGCTGCCTTCAGCCTCAAAACCACCCTTTCCCACTTAGCGCCGCGCCAGGCACAAAAATGGCCATATGTCTGGAGTCTGGTCCCACGCCCAAAGAGCCAGCAGGGAAAACTATGCCTTGTTCTAAAGCTCTTTGGGAACCGCTTGCGTAGCCCCACACACCTGCGGGATGCAGGCTTTCCTGCTGCCTTCAGCCTCAAAACCACCCTTTCCCACTTGGCGCCGCGCCAGGCACAAAAATGGCCATATGTCTGGAGACTGGTCCCACGCCCAAAGAACCAGCAGGGAAAACTATGCCTTTTTCTAAAGCACTTTGGGAACCGCTTGCGTAGCCCCACACACCTGGGGGCTGCAGGCTTTCCTGTTGCCTTCAGCCTCAAAACCACCCTTTCCCACTTGGCGCCGCGCCAGGCACAAAAATGGCCATATGTCTGGAGACTGGTCCCACGCCCAAAGAGCCAGCATGGAAAACTAGGCCTTGTTCTAAAGCTCTTTGGGAACCGCTTGCGTAGCCCCACACACCTGGGGGCTGCAGGCTTTCCTGCTGCCTTCAGCCTCAAAACCACCCTTTCCCACTTGGCGCCGCGCCAGGCGCAAAAATGGCCATATGTCTGGAGACTGGTCCCACGCCCAAAGAGCCAGGAGGGAAAACTGTGGCTTTTTCTAAAGCTCTTTGGGAACCGTTTGCGTAGCCCCACAGACTGCGGGCTGCAGGCTTTCCTGCTGCCTTCAGCCTCAAACCCACCCTTTCCCACTTGGTACCGCGCCAGGCACAAAAATGGCCATATGGCTGGAGACTGGTCCCACGCCCAAAGAGCCAGGAGGGAAAACTGTGGCTTTTTCTAAAGCTCTTTGGGAACCGCTTGCGTAGACCCACGGACCTGGGGGCTGCAGGCTTTCCTGCTGCCTTCAGCCTCAAAACCACCCTTTCCCACTTGGCGCCGCGCCAGGCACAAAAATGGCCATATGTCTGGAGACTGGTCCACGCCCAAAGAGCCTGCAGGGAAAACTAGGCCTTGTTCTAAAGCTCTTTGGCAACCGCTTGCGTAGCCCCACGGACCTGGGGGCTGCAGGCTTTCCTGCTGCCTTCAGCCTCAAAATCACCCTTTCCCACTTAGCGCCGCGCCAGGCACAAAAATGGCCATATGTCTGGAGACTGGTCCCACGCCGAAAGAGCCAGCAGGGAAAACTGTGGCTTTTTCTAAAGCTCTTTGGGAACCGCTTGCATAGTCCCACAGACTGCGGGCTGCAGGCTTTCCTGGTACCTTCAGCCTCAAAACCACCCTTTCCCACTAGGCGCCGCGCCAGGCACAAAAATGGCCATATGTCTGGAGACTGGTCCCACGCCCAAAGAGCCAGCAGGGAAAACTATGCCTTTTTCTAAAGCTCTTTGGGAACCGCTTGCTTAGCCCCACACACCTGGGGGCTGCAGGCTTTCCTGCTGCCTTCAGCCTCAAAACCACCCTTTCCCACTTGGCGCCGCGCCAGGCACAAAAAAGGCCATATGGCTGGAGACTGGTCCCACGTCCAAAGAGCCAGCAGGGAAAACTATGCCTTGTTCTAAAGCTCTTTGGGAACCGCTTGCGTAGCCCCACACACCTGGGGGCTGCAGGCTTTCCTGCTGCCTTCAGCCTCAAAACCACCCTTTCCCACTTGGCGCCGCGCCAGGCACAAAAATGGCCATATGTCTGGAGACTGGTCCCACGCCCAAAGAGCCAGCAGGGAAAACTGTGGCTTTTTCTAAAGCTCTTTGGGAACCGCTTGCGTAGAACCACAGACCTGGGGGCTGCAGGCTTTCCTGCTGTCTTCAGCCTCAAAACCACCCTTTCCCACTTGGCGTCGGTCCAGGCACAAAAATGGCCATATGTCTGGAGACTGGTCCCACGCCCAAAGAGCCAGCAGGGAAAACTATGCCTTGTTCTAAAGCTCTTTGGGAACCGCTTGCGTAGCCCCATAGACCGGGGGGCTGCAGGCTTTCCTGCTGCCTTCAGCCTCAAAACCACCCTTTCCCACTTGGCGCCGCGCCAGGCACAAAAATGGCCATATGTCTGGAGACTGGTCCACGCCCAAAGAGCCTGCAGGGAAAACTATGCCTTGTTCTAAAGCTCTTTGGCAACCGCTTGCGTAGACCCACGGACCTGGGGGCTGCAGGCTTTCCTGCTGCCTTCAGCCTCAAAACCACCCTTTCCCACTTAGCGCCGCGCCAGGCACAAAAATGGCCATATGTCTGGAGACTGGTCCCACGCCCAAAGAGCCAGCAGGGAAAACTGTGGCTTTTTCTAAAGCTCTTTGGGAACCGCTTGCATAGCCCCACAGACTGCGGGCTGCAGGCTTTCCTGCTACCTTCAGCCTCAAAACCACCCTTTCCCACTAGGCGCCGCGCCAGGCACAAAAATGGCCATATGTCTGGAGATGGGTCCCACGCCCAAAGAGCCAGCAGGGAAAACTAGGCCTTGTTCTAAAGCTCTTTGGGAACCGCTTGCGTAGCCCCACACACCTGGGGGCTGCAGGCTTTCCTGCTGCCTTCAGCCTCAAAACCACCCTTTCCCACTTGGCGCCGCGCCAGGCACAAAAATGGCCATATGTCTGGAGACTGGTCCCACGCCCAAAGAGCCAGGAGGGAAAACTGTGGCTTTTTCTAAAGCTCTTTGGGAACCGTTTGCGTAGCCCCACAGACTGCGGGCTGCAGGCTTTCCTGCTGCCTTCAGCCTCAAAACCACCCTTTCCCACTTGGTGCCGCGCCAGGCACAAAAATGGCCATATGTCTGGAGACTGGTCCCACGCCCAAAGAGCCAGGAGGGAAAACTGTGGCTTTTTCTAAAGCTCTTTGGGAACCGCTTGCGTAGCATCACAGACCTGGGGGCTGCAGGCTTTCCTGCTGTCTTCAGCCTCAAAACCACCCTTTCCCACTTGGCGTCGGTCCAGGCACAAAAATGGCCATATGTCTGGAGACTGGTCCCACGCCCAAAGAGCCAGCAGGGAAAACTATGCCTTGTTCTAAAGCTCTTTGGGAACCGCTTGCGTAGCCCCATAGACCGGGGGGCTGCAGGCTTTCCTGCTGCCTTCAGCCTCAAAACCACCCTTTCCCACTTGGCGCCGCGCCAGGCACAAAAATGGCCATATGACTGGAGACTGGTCCACGCCCAAAGAGCCAGCAGGGAAAACTATGCCTTGTTCTAAAGCTCTTTGGCAACCGCTTGCGTAGACCCATGGACCTGGGGGCTGCAGGCTTTCCTGCTGCCTTCAGCCTCAAAACCACCCTTTCCCACTTAGCGCCGCGCCAGGCACAAAAATGGCCATATGTCTGGAGACTGGTCCCACGCCCAAAGAGCCAGCAGGGAAAACTGTGGCTTTTTCTAAAGCTCTTTGGGAACCGCTTGCATAGCCCCACAGACTGCGGGCTGCAGGCTTTCCTGCTACCTTCAGCCTCAAAACCACCCTTTCCCACTAGGCGCCGCGCCAGGCACAAAAATGGCCATATGTCTGGAGATGGGTCCCACGCCCAAAGAGCCAGCAGGGAAAATTATGCCTTGTTCTAAAGCTCTTTGGGAACCGCTTGCGTAGCCCCACACACCTGCGGGCTGCAGGCTTTCCTGCTGCCTTCAGCCTCAAAACCACCCTGTCCCACTTTGGCGTCGCTCGAAGCACAAAAATGGCCATATGTCTGGACATTGGTCCCACGCCCAGAGAGCCAGCATGGAAAACTATGCCTTGTTCTAAAGCTATTTGGCAACCGCTTGCGTAGCCCCACGGACCTGGGGGCTGCAGGCTTTCCTGCTGCCTTCAGCCTCAAAACCACCCTTTCCCACTTAGCGCCGCGCCAGGCACAAAAATGGCCATATGTCTTGAGTCTGGTCCCACGCCCAAAGAGTCAGCAGGGAAAACTAGGCCTTGTTGTAAAGCTCTTTGGGAACCGCTTGCGTAGCCCCACGGACCTGGGGGCTGCAGGCTTTCCTGCTGCCTTTAGCCTCAAAACCACCCTTTCCCACTTGGCGTCGGTCCAGGCACAAAAATGGCCATATGTCTGGAGACTGGTCCCACGCCCAAAGAGCCAGCAGGGAAAACTATGCCTTGTTCTAAAGCTCTTTGGGAACCGCTTGCATAGCCCCACAGACTGCGGGCTGCAGGTTTTCCTGCTGCCTTCAGCCTCAAAACCACCCTTTCCCACTTGGCGCCGCGCCAGGCACAAAAATGGCCATATGTCTGGAGACTGGTCCACGCCCAAAGAGCCTGCAGGGAAAACTATGCCTTGTTCTAAAGCTCTTTGGGAACCGCTTGCGTAGCCCCACAGACCGGGGGGCTGCAGGCTTTCCTGCTGCCTTCAGCCTCAAAACCACCCTTTCCCACTTAGCGCCGCGCCAGGCACAAAAATGGCCATATGTCTGGAGTCTGGTCCCACGCCCAAAGAGCCAGCAGGGAAAACTATGCCTTGTTCTAAAGCTCTTTGGGAACCGCTTGCGTAGCCCCACACACCTGCGGGATGCAGGCTTTCCTGCTGCCTTCAGCCTCAAAACCACCCTTTCCCACTTGGCGCCGCGCCAGGCACAAAAATGGCCATATGTCTGGAGACTGGTCCCACGCCCAAAGAACCAGCAGGGAAAACTATGCCTTTTTCTAAAGCTCTTTGGGAACCGCTTGCGTAGCCCCACGGACCTGGCGTCTGCAGGCTTTCCTGTTGCCTTCAGCCTCAAAACCACCCTTTCCCACTTGGCGCCGCGCCAGGCACAAAAATGGCCATATGTCTGGAGACTGGTCCCACGCCCAAAGAGCCAGCATGGAAAACTAGGCCTTGTTCTAAAGCTCTTTGGGAACCGCTTGCGTAGCCCCACACACCTGGGGGCTGCAGGCTTTCCTGCTGCCTTCAGCCTCAAAACCACCCTTTCCCACTTGGCGCCGCGCCAGGCGCAAAAATGGCCATATGTCTGGAGACTGGTCCCACGCCCAAAGAGCCAGGAGGGAAAACTGTGGCTTTTTCTAAAGCTCTTTGGGAACCGTTTGCGTAGCCCCACAGACTGCGGGCTGCAGGCTTTCCTGCTGCCTTCAGCCTCAAACCCACCCTTTCCCACTTGGTACCGCGCCAGGCACAAAAATGGCCATATGGCTGGAGACTGGTCCCACGCCCAAAGAGCCAGGAGGGAAAACTGTGGCTTTTTCTAAAGCTATTTGGGAACCGCTTGCGTAGACCCACGGACCTGGGGGCTGCAGGCTTTCCTGCTGCCTTCAGCCTCAAAACCACCCTTTCCCACTTGGCGCCGCGCCAGGCACAAAAATGGCCATATGTCTGGAGACTGGTCCACGCCCAAAGAGCCTGCAGGGAAAACTAGGCCTTGTTCTAAAGCTCTTTGGCAACCGCTTGCGTAGCCCCACACACCTGGGGGCTGCAGGCTTTCCTGCTGCCTTCAGCCTCAAAATCACCCTTTCCCACTTAGCGCCGCGCCAGGCACAAAAATGGCCATATGTCTGGAGACTGGTCCCACGCCGAAAGAGCCAGCAGGGAAAACTGTGGCTTTTTCTAAAGCTCTTTGGGAACCGCTTGCATAGTCCCACAGACTGCGGGCTGCAGGCTTTCCTGGTACCTTCAGCCTCAAAACCACCCTTTCCCACTAGGCGCCGCGCCAGGCACAAAAATGGCCATATGTCTGGAGATGGGTCCCACGCCCAAAGAGCCAGCAGGGAAAATTATGCCTTGTTCTAAAGCTCTTTGGGAACCGCTTGCGTAGCCCCACGGACCTGGGGGCTGCAGGCTTTCCTGCTGCCTTCAGCCTCAAAACCACCCTTTCCCACTTGGCGCCGCGCCAGGCACAAAAATGGCCATATGTCTGGAGATGGGTCCCACGCCCAAAGAGCCAGCAGGGAAAACTATGCCTTGTTCTAAAGCTCTTTGGGAACCGCTTGCGTAGACCCACGGACCTGGGGGCTGCAGGCTTTCCTGCTGCCTTCAGCCTCAAAACCACCCTTTCCCACTTGGCGCCGCGCCAGGCACAAAAATGGCCATATGTCTGGAGACTGGTCCACGCCCAAAGAGCCAGCAGGGAAAACTATGCCTTGTTCTAAAGCTCTTTGGCAACCGCTTGCGTAGACCCACGGACCTGGGCGCTGCAGGCTTTCCTGCTGCCTTCAGCCTCAAAACCACCCTTTCCCACTTAGCGCCGCGCCAGGCACAAAAATGGCCATATGTCTGGAGACTGGTCCCACGCCCAAAGAGCCAGCAGGGAAAACTGTGGCTTTTTCTAAAGCTCTTTGGGAACCGCTTGCATAGCCCCACAGACTGCGGGCTGCAGGCTTTCCTGCTACCTTCAGCCTCAAAACCACCCTTTCCCACTAGGCGCCGCGCCAGGCACAAAAATGGCCATATGTCTGGAGATGGGTCCCACGCCCAAAGAGCCAGCAGGGAAAATTATGCCTTGTTCTAAAGCTCTTTGGGAACCGCTTGCGTAGCCCCACACACCTGGGGGCTGCAGGCTTTCCTGCTGCCTTCAGCCTCAAAACCACCCTGTCCCACTTTGGCGTCGCTCGAAGCACAAAAATGGCCATATGTCTGGACATTGGTCCCACGCCCAGAGAGCCAGCATGGAAAACTATGCCTTGTTCTAAAGCTCTTTGGGAACCGCTTGCGTAGCCCCACGGACCTGGGGGCTGCAGGCTTTCCTGCTGCCTTCAGCCTCAAAACCACCCTTTCCCACTTGGCGCCGCGCCAGGCACAAAAATGGCCATATGTCTGGAGACTGGTCCCACGCCCAAAGAACCAGCAGGGAAAACTATGCCTTGTTCTAAAGCTCTTTGGGAACCGCTTGCGTAGCCCCACACACCTGCGGGATGCAGGCTTTCCTGCTGCCTTCAGCCTCAAAACC